>NW_012145634.1:4660354-4698704 GCF_000956105.1 Propithecus coquereli
AAATCGTTTTCCTCTTGGCCCACACTTTAACTTTTATTGGGATATAACATAAAATAAAAAAAATACATAATCATATGTGTATAGCTCGGTGGACCTCTATGTAAACTAGCACCCTGATCAAGCTTTTAAAAATTGTAATTTTATTTATAAGAAGTTCAAAAACAAGCAAATCTAATCTATGGTATTGGAGGTTCGAGGAGCCCTTGGCTTTTGGCTGGGAAGAGGCATGAGGGAACTTTCTGGCGCCCTGCAAATGTCCTATATCTTGATCTGAGGGTTGATCACACAAGTGTGTCAAATGCAAAATTTCACCCGGATGTACAATTCAGATGGAATGTTTTACTGTATATGAATCATATCTCAATTCAAAAAATAAACGGAACCATAGAACCCCCCTCCTGCCCCCTTCCTGTCCCTCTTCCCCCAAGAGCAACCGCTGTTCTGACTTCCGACACCATGGAATAGCGGGGTTTTCTTTTCTGAGGGAGTGGTTTGTTTCACGGTTGGACCATGCAAACTAGGGGAAGGTGGGACGCCACCGCCCTCAATTGGTCCCACACTTTGGGGAAATGGTATGTCATCATATCGAGAAGCCTAACAAACTTCATAATTTTGACCTGGAAAGCCCTCTGCTGGGAACTAAATTTGAGGAAGTAATCCTAAACCAGGAAATTCCATCGCTGTGTTGCTTGCAGCATCAGAAAAGCAGACACAGGGTCCGATAATGGGAGAATGTCAAATACAAAAAGCGCACATCCGATCTGAAGTAATACTATGAGTCCACTGAAAAGGGTGTGTCTAGGAAACATCGTTTTTAAACAGCCTTACGGAGGTGTCATGTGTATGCCGTGAGAGTCGCCCATTAGAGTGTTCAATCCGATGATTTTTAATAAGTTTGCAGAATTGTGTAACTGTCGCCACAATCTAACTTTAGAACATCCTCATCACCCCAAAAACACTCTTCATGTCCACGTACAGTCACGAGCTGTTCCCTCCCTCAGCGCGAGACAAACACCAATCTCCCTTCTATCTCTGTAGATTTGCCTTTTCTGAACATTTGATGTAAACGGAATCTTAACAGTGTTTAGTCTTTCACGCCTGGCTTCTTCCACTTTGCAAAGTGTTTTTGACGTTCAGCGTGTTACTGTGTGTGTCTCAGCACCTCACTCCTTTCTGTTGCCCAGTAACGTTCCCCTGCAGGGATAGACCTTTTTTAAAAAAAAAAATTCATGCACTAGTTAACGGGCATCTGGACCGTTTCCACTTTGAGGTCATTATGAATAAGATCGCTACGGTCACGTAAGTCGTTGTGTGCGTGTGTGCCGATGTTTCGATTTCTCTTAGGTAGATTCCTACCAGCGAAATTGCTGGGTTGCATGGTAACTTTATGTTTGATTTTTTTAAGAAACTTCCAGGCTGGTTTCCCAAGTGGCTACGTCATTTTCCTTCCCCTTTGCAGGGCACGAGGGTTGTTTGAGGAGCACCCACAACGACGCTGGAAGGTGCCCGTCTCAGCCTGTAAGGCGAAGCAGGTAGAGTACCCTGCACGCAGGACAACCGCCCGAAATGAGCAACTAACAAAGTGCTTCGCAGAGAAAGTCAAGTGGGAGGAAATACACCTAGGTCTTAGCAGCAGTGGTCTTGAGTGGAGGAACAAGCGTTTTTCTTCTTCCTTTGACTTTTCTCACTTCCAACTCCAGCCGGGGCAATGTCCTGCCCTCTGAGCAACGTCCTTCACTGCCCCTTCTGAGTGACACCTCCCCCCATCCCTGGCCACCAGAGCAACCATCGACCGAGAGATTTAACATCGACCGAGAGATTGATGAGTCCTTGCGGGCCTGGAAGTAGCTGCCTTTGGGGACTTGACCACGAGAAGATGGCTTTGGCGGCTGCGTGTCTGCGTGTCCTGGAAGCCAGTGGTGGCTGCCTGGGCCCCCTCGGCCTGCAGAGCCAGCTCCCATCATCTCCTGAGCGCCCCCGTGAACATCTCCTTCCCACTCTGCGTCCAGTGACGCCCCGTGAGTAGCTGACGGCAGCCATGGGAGCGTTCACACCACGCAAATCGGCAGACGCCACGATTTGTAGCTTTCGTTCGGGGAGCTGGCCGTGAGACATTCCTCAGCACTCCTCCGTGGCCTTGCAAGGAGGAAATCTCAAGACCCAAAGATCCAAGAAGGGTCATTTCAGCTCGGATGAGGTCACGTGCCCAAGGGGAGACCCCGGAAACATGTCCAAGTGCAAACAGCCAAGTGTTTGCCTTAAGAAAAAAATCTCCCACGCTGTGGCTTCTCCAGCTTGCAAGGGCACTGGGCATGAGCCTCCGTCTCTGGGGAGAGAGGCTGGGTGAAGGACGCCCCCCCGCCATTCCCTTGGGAGACACAGGAGAGGCCCCCGAGTGACCCACAGGCTCCACGCCTGAGGCACGAAGCCCAGGTTATGAATAGGTCTGACGTGTGGTGGCTGCTCGCGCCCCCCAGCCAGGCCTGGCCACGTCAGTGGCTGCTTCCCAAGAATCGCCCTCAGCTTCGAGGTTCCAGGGGGAATCCTGGCCTCCATCTGGGCTGTCCTTAGCCCTGGGGCTGCCAGCCTGCCCAGAGGGCCTCAGCACAAGGGGGCGACCAGACGGAGCTCGCTCCCTATGTCCTGCCCCTCAGAGGCCCTGGGCCAGCCCCACTGACCCAGGGCCAGGAGCCAAGTCCGCTGGAGAGGCTTTGTCAGGCCTTAATTTAAGCAAGTGTTCTTATCACCACGCTCCCTTCCAGGCCTGACGCACACACCTGCCCATCTGCTGGTGTTTTAGGCCATGAGGGACCCTAGACACTCCGAATTCATGGTATAAAGTTTCAGGTCTCCCTTTCAGGGTGAGGGAGGCTGGTGGAAAGAAAGGCAACCCCCAAGGCCAGGGACAGCTTGGATCTGAGTGGCCCCGTGGGGCCCTTGAGGCTTCCCCCCTTTCCTCTACAATGTCCAGTCCAGACGTAGCAGCCAGCCCTCCGGTGACGTCACCTGTCTCCGAATAAAGCCCGAGTCTTTATAGCAGCCTCTAGGGCCCTTCGTGACCACCTGCCCTAACAACATTCTTCAGTTCTCCATGCAATGATAGTGACCTCCTGGATACACCCTTCCAGAGACATCCTGATCTCAGGGCCTTTGCACATGCTGTTCCCTCTGCCTCAAATGCTTTTCCTTCATGGCCCACATCTTCATCTCCTTCAAATCTTTGCTTGGAGTCATTTTCTCAGTGAGCCTGCACTTGCCCCCTATATAAATTGCAGCATAGCTCTCAATCCCACCCCACTCCCTTTTCGTCTGTTAGTCCCAGAGCTTAGCACGTACTTAGTTCTCAATACATATTTGTCAAATGAATGAATGAGTAAGTGACTAGGGGTGTGGCTGAGGAGGGACAGAGCGGCAAGTCTGTGGCAGAGGTTTCTGACGTCCCTCTGTGCTGTCGGCATCCACACGTAGTGTCGTCATGGCCAAGTTCACATCCTGTGGGACCCCGGGAGCTCTCTGGGCCTCAGTTTTCTTAGCTGTACAATGGGAGGACAGCAATATATTAAGCAGGTGATTTCATCACTGGTAACTGCTCTCAATCTGATTTTCATTTCCGCTTGACTCTATGGTTACAGCTGGCCTGGAGACCCCAGCCCAGCACCTGGAACAAGGTGACTCACCGACATTTAGAGAGAAGCAGCTCTTTACCAAGCACTGAGACAGATCTTTACTCTTAAACTGCCCTCAGCACCCTTTCATTTCCTGCTGGGCCTGAAGTGTAATTATATTAAAATTCATTAACATGTTTCATTCCCACAATAGCACTATGTGGTTGGCATCACTCCCATAGAGCAGACAGCAACTCAGAGAGGTTAAGGCATTGCCTGAGGTCACCCAGCAAGAAGGCCGAGGTGAGACCTGCCCCAGGTGTGTCTGACTCCACCCACGCATGCCCAGTTCTGCAGCAGTGATGATAAGAGAAGACCAATCTGGGGGTGCCCTGTGTCCCACTGACAAGCCGTGGAACCCCAGGGAGCTGGCTCACGCAGGTACACTCAGGGGGCTGGCTGGTGTTCAGGGGGGCTGATGTTTACTTCGCGTCTGTCTGCTGTTAGTCATGGTGCTGGGCGTGTCATAGTCGGGAGGAGGGAGGTCAAATGGGATGAAGGTCACACAGGAGAGAGTGGGGGTGTCCCAGGTGCCTAAATCCCTGTTCCTTCTGCTCCACTCTGAGACCTTTGCCCTCCCTGCCTTGAAGAAGGAAATGCGACAAAATCAAGACTATTGATAATAGTAGCACTAGGATTTCTGCATCGCTCTATGCCGAGATTTGAACTGATCACGTCATTTACTTTTCCCGACAACCCCATGAAGTGGATTCTCTGAGTAACTCCACCTCGGGGCACTCAGGCAGAGGGAGGGGAATGGCCTTGCGCTCAGCCAGCGGCTGGTTCTTGGACCCAGGTGGGCTGACTTCAAGGCTGTGCTCACAGCCACTGTAGCACACGGGTCCCCCAGCCTCAACCGCCTCTGCCACATTCCCTTCCCCTTCCTGGCTCTCACTCACGTCCGCCACCTGCCACGTGCCTGCTGGGGCACCTCCTGCGTGACGCCATGCCTGGGGGGCTGCCCGTGCCTCCCTGCAGGCCTCTTGCAGCCTCCTCCCCCCTGCACCCCGACACCCCCATCACCTGCCCTCTGCTCCACTGGCCACACGGCTTACTTAGGTCACTATTTGCTCCTTTTTCATTTCGATCTTCCTTTCGAACTCTGTCCTGCCCACAGTTTGGCTTGCGAGTGGTCGTGCGTATTCCCCAGCTAGCCCACGAGGTCCCTGGGGGCGGGCGGCGGGGTCGGTCACCGGGAGCACCAGCGTGCACCTAAGAGGCTGACACCTGGTCTCTCTGAAGGTGGGTCACATCAGAGGCCAGGCACGCAGGGACAAGAGGATGCTCGGGGAACTGACGACACCCCCTTCAGATTCGTGCGCCACCTCTTCTACGTTGCTCCATGGCTGCGGGTGCTGACCTGCGTAGACTCTTCCAACGGGCTCCCTGGTTTTCCAGTGTCCAGGTGGATCACCCTCTGATCTTCCGCCAGTGGGTGGTTCTTATACTCACTGAACCCACCCGGACTGTGGCTCCAGGCTGTGGCTCCAGCCTCCACGTGGCATAACCTCTCCAAGGGCCGCTCGGGCTAACCGGCTCTGTGTCCTGGGGGCTGCCCACTGGGGGTTGCCCTCCCTTCCCCTGGCTCTCCACTCTCCGGACTCCCCTTGAGCGTGGCCTAGAGAAGGCCACGTGACCTGGGTGCAGAAGGAACTAGAGGCCAGGTGTTTGGTCCCCACTTTACCTTGATCCCTTCATCTCAGGTCCTACTTTCAGCAAAGACTGTGTGTCTCTGTCTACAGCCAAAGCCCCCTCTGAATGGTCCTCTCCACCGACTCCAGCTGTCACGCGGTTCCTGAGTCATTACTCCTCCTCTCTCGTGCCCCACCAGGCCCAAGGCCAGTAAGGAATTCCCACCACTGCTGCTCTCTGGGGGCTTCAACATGCCTTGTTGGTTCCCTTGATCCTACACGCATCTCTTGGGAGAATCCCTTCACTAAGAAAGTTCTCCAGGATAGCAGTGGAGCGTGCTGTTTTCTAGTCAGACCTCGACTGATACAGCCAGGGAGAAAGTAGGGTTCGACTCACCTATCAATTCTGATAGATGGGAAAGGCTCTTAAGCCTTTATCTGGGCATGGTGGAAAAAGTGCTCTGATCGATTATTAATGTCTGCCCTGGGCATAGAATGAGGGAATGGTGCATAAGTGCTATCTGTTTGCCATCCATAGGCTAGATGGACAAAAGGGATTCTCACGATTCATATATGGTCCAGTCTAGCTCACTCAGGCCTTGAGCTTGGTGGCCAAAGAGCCAGGCAGTAATAGAAAAGGACTTTGGCCAAGGGAACCAGGCACTGTGGTGTGCACCTGCAATCCCAGCTACTTGGGAGGTGGAAGTGGAAGGATCAATGGAGCCTAAGATGGCCAGGCCAGCCTGGACAACATAGCGAGACCCCATCTCTAAAAAAATAAAATAAATTATTTCAACAAAAAAATAAAGGGACTTTACCCAGCATGTAGATCCCTTCCCTTGATTAGGGCAAGGACAGCCTGTTGCTAACTGAGGATTCAAGCCACACTCACAACAACACACACAATCCTAGAAGATGAGAAAGGGGAAGGGGGTGAATGAGAAACAAGGGCAAGAAGGTTGCTGGAGGGAAAAAGATGTTGAAGAGAAAGGGAGGAAGGAAGAGGAGAACAGAGGACGTGCTGAGATCAAGAATGGAAGAAAGAGAGCAGCAGGAGTGGGGGCAGCATGGAATGACCCCCTCATCAGAGCCACGGGCATGCAAATACAGGAAGACCCCAGAGGCCCAGCCCCCTTCACAAGGAATTTCCTGGATGGAGAGTCAATGAGCTCCCTCTTGGTCATGCCCATTGACGGGGAGCTCACTACCAAGTAAGACATATGGGATTGGCTCTAATTGCTTTTATTCTCTGGAACCAGAACTGCAAAACATACTCTGAGGCCATAAAACCCACTTCTATGCTGGCATCCATGGACTAGGCAGGAGAAGTGACTCTTTCATGGTCCCACAGCCTCCAACAGTGGCAGAACCAGAGTCCTCATCTCCCAGTCCCGAGGGTCTGACACTTTTTCTCCTCCTCGGAGAGCTGCCTCACCAGGACAGCCAGGTGCTGGCCCCAGAACCGCTCTCTGGAGCAATATACAACCAGGTTAACCCCCTTTCCATATGACACCTATGGAATCTGCCCCCAATTTTCTCATCTGGAGCCTTTAACCATTTCTCAGGTGGCATTCCAAATGGATTTCCAAATCCTTCAGAACAACGGTCACTGTCCCCTGGGAGTTTTCTGACCTGCCCTCTGCAAGAGGTTGGCCAGGGCAAACGCAGTGGGCTTCCTGCCCGTCAGAGGGCGGACATCCCTCCTGGAAGTCCCAGATCTAAGCCTGAGTCTCACTATACCTGTTGTAGAGCCTCTTGGGACTGCACCTCCCCCATCTGTCAAATGAGGGCACAGTCTGTCTTGCCCACTTCACGGGGTGGTGTGAGTACTGGACACCCGTAGGCCCGTGAGCCATTGCTGACATTATTACTATTAATATATAATGTCCTTTTGCAGCAGCCATGTTTCCAGTTGACTCCGATTGAGTCCCAGGTGGATTAAAATCTCCAAATGCTTTGCATATCATCAGCTCGCAAGCCAGTACTCCTCCACCCTCACCTCCATCCGTGAATCACGCAGTGGGTGTTTCTTAGAGAAATTAGAGAGAAAAACCTCGGTGCCTACAGCCCATCTGTTCTCCCCTCTCCAGCTGCCCTTACATGCCAATAAGACATTGGACCTCACAGATGGGCCTCGTGGCCTGGTGCAGGGATGGCCAATAAAGTTTCTCTCACAAGAGATGTAGTTGGGGCTGCCTGGAGTGTTGTTTTGAGAAAGATCTTGAGCTATGCCTGGAACTCAATAGGAAAGCGTGCTGTGATTGACTAGCAATGTCTGCCATTGGCATGGGAATGGTCAGGGGTGGCGTCTATGCCAAGTATTTTCCATTTCCAGTCTAGTGTTTCCCTTCCACAGTGAAGCAAAAAGCTGATCAGACTTTTTCTGGGAGGCTCCCCTGAATGCTTTTAGGGTTCGAGTGCTCCATCAAAGGGCTGATTTTCTATCCTCTGCCGTGTTGCTACCTAGAGCTATGCTAATACAGTAGCCACTAGCACATGTGGCTAGTTACATTTAAATTAAATATCATACAATTAGACTAAACATTTAGCTTCTCAGTTGCATGAGCCACATTTCAAGTACTCAATAGCTGCATGTAGCTCATGACTGCCATATTGGACAGCAAAAATAACAGAAGATTTCCATCATCACAGAAAGTTCTGTTGGACAGAACTGGACTGGGCCAGTGATTCTCACCAAGTGGCGATTGTGCCCACCAATGGACACTTTTGGCAACATCCTGGAAACATTTTTGGTTGGCACAACTGGAGAGGAGTTGCTACCAGTAGGTATCTAGTGGGCCAAGGATGTTGCTAAACATCCTTCAAAGCCCCTGGCAGCCCCACGACAGACAAAGAATTATCCAGCCTAAAATGGCACTAGTGCCAAGGCTGATGCTGGTCTAGAACCCTGCTCTAGAAGAATTGTGGCAAAGTGGGAGGCACCTTAAGGGAAGAGAAGGGCAACATAATCTTTGCTTTGAACAATAAATAGATGAAACATAGAAAGAACTGAGAAGATGGGCCACCCACTGCTGACAGAAAAACAAGAGGAAAAGCAAGTCACTGAACCTCTCCAATTCTCAATTTCCTCCTCTACAAAACTGGGACAGCATCACCCTCCCTTGATAATCAGTGCCTTAAACGAGGTAATGACTGTGAACAGGGTTGGTTCCCTGTCCCTGTGAAACAGGGTTGCACAATTCGTTACTTAGCCAATGCTGTTTATTAGACCGAATAGTCCAGTCTCTAGCAGAAAGGCACTGAGTTCCGGTTTCATTTCACCTTGCCTGACCTTGGGCCACTTAAGCCTCCAGATCTCACTTCCTCATCTGTAAAATGGGGCTAATACTTTACGCCCAAACTCACAGGAATGTTTAGTGTGAATCAGACATTTAATCCCATTGAGCAACTGTCTCTCCCTCAGCTCAACAGCTAAACCAGCTGTGCTCCATGAAACTGAAACTCAAACCCCAGCTGGTTCCCAAGGAACAGCTGAAAATGCACTTAGTCTTTTGTGGACAGAAATGAATTCCCCCTTGGGACCTTGAACCTTGAAATTCCTGCTACCCTGAGCAGGAGTCCCGGCCACGGATTTGGTGAATACGCTTTGCCAATGCTTGGGGATCTTTCCTCCTCTGCCAGAAACTACAATTCTTTAAAGTAAATCATCATCAGGGAGACGCACAGAGTAAGGCAGAGCAGAAAGGGAACATTACGAAGCTGGGTGAGTCATGCCCTGGGAGGGAGGTGATTCAGATGAGCTGGTGGTGTCTCTAGATCCTTCAGACTGAATGAGTGTGTGTGTGTGTGTGTGTGTGTGTGTGTGTGTGTGTAAGAGAGAGAGGCAGAGAGAGGAAGAGGAGGAGGGGAGACACAGAGATCTGCCTTGATGTCCAAGGACCTCGTTTGTTTAATAAAACTCATTCTTGTTGCCTCCACTGAAACTAGAGCTGAGATTGAACCCTTTCCTTCGAAGCTTTGAGGACGATGATGGAAAAGCTTTTGGAGGCAGGGGTAAAAGGGAGAGCTGGGTTATTATTTCTAACACGGGGAGCTCCAGGTGGTTCCCTGCGTGCCAGCTTTGATGGCGGGTGCTGATCTAAGCCCAGTGCTGTCACTGTAGAGCTGTGTGTCGTTGAGCAAGTTGCTTCCCCTCTCTGTGCCTCAGCCGTCCCATCTGTAAACAAAGGGGGCTGGATGTGGCAGCACCCCTGGTTTCAAACCCCCCTCCTCCATGTTTCAAATCATTTGATTTCACTTAGTTCAAATATTAAATATAGGCCATACACCACCGCAACTAACAAACAGCTGCTTAAAATGGGCCATTTAGACAGTTGTTTTTGTCTACCAAGGACTAGGCAAATACCAGGGCCCAGACAAGGGCCATCTGACCATGGCCTTGCAGACTCCCAGCCAGAGTTCTGTCTTCTGGCAGCTCGAGGTGGTTCTCTTTAGCTTTGGGGCTCTCTGTGCTCACCCCAAAATGCCACAGAAGGGCCGGATCTTCCCCAGGGGGAACTCCAGCCTAACAAGACCTCTGCAGTAGGCAGCCCCTTACAAAGTGCTGTGCGTGGTTTGCATGTCTGTGAGATGATTCCGTGAGTTTCTGGCAAGACGAGTGTTGAACAGCAGCCCTCCGTGATTTCCTTAGCTTGAACCCGTGGAAACGCTGTTCGAAACCCAGGAGGTTTTAAATCTGCGGATTTCTGGGCCCCTTTTCCCAGGACTGTCCAATAGGGCTGGGATAGAGCCCAGGAGTATGCATTTTAAAAGCTCCCCCCAACCCAGGTGAGTCTGATGGGTAGGCAGTCAACAATCCACACGTGGAAAAACACCTCCCTGGATGTCGAATCCTGGAAAAGATCTCAGAGATGGTCTCGCCCAACCCCCTCATGTTTTAGGAGAAACCAAGCTCCCAATGGGGAGGGGACTTGTCCAAGGTCACAGAGTCGGAAGAGGCCAAACCAGGGTACTCAAGGTGAGCAGGCCTGTATACAGGTGGCATCAAATATTTGTTCGTTGGTGACATACATGCAGCTCCTCAAAAGCCAGGAGACCAGGAGATTCCCCTTCCTCCTCTTCCTTCTCCTCTTCCTTCCCCTCCTCCTCCCCTTCCTCTCCTTCCTCCTCCCCCTCCTCCTCCCCCTCCTCCTTTCTGTCTCTCTGTCTCTGCCCCTTCCCCTCTCTGCTGTTATTTTCTAGAACTCATGCATAGCCCAAGACCACGTGGTCCCTCTCTCGTCTGCTCCCCCAGTACACACTAGACCTGTCACCCAGACACAGGAGGACACAACTTAGGTGAGTAGCAAAGACGGCGCCCAAGAGAACCACCACCCTGTTGGACACTAGGAGCCCTAGTGAGACACTCAGCCTCCGTGAGCTGAAGCACTGAACGGGGAGGCATCTTCTTGGACAGCCACAAAGTGAGAGCCACAGCCTAGTTGTCCAGGCCCCTGTGCACGCGGGCAGGTCAAGGCCAGACTGGGTAACTTGGAGCTGATTGGGACCTGACTCGGGGCAAACTGGGCTCTTCCCTCCCAGCCTCCTCTGTGGGAAAGTTGCAGGGAGGTGGCAGCCCCAGGCCTGCAGCTGGCGAGGTCTCCACAACTCCTGGGAGGGAGCTCTGTGTGGAAGCGTAGCCCCCTCCCTGCCCTGCCACGGGGGCCACTGAGGCCTGTGGCTCTTCTCCATTCAGAGAAACGTCCGCTAACGGGTGCACCACAAAAAACCCCTCGTCTCAGAGGGAGCCTGAGCAAGCCATGCATGAAATTGAAACCTCCGGTCACGAACCACCATTCCCCTTCCCCCAACGCTCCCACAGGCTTCATTTAAAATTAAAAAAAAACAAAAAAAAACCATTAAAATAAAGACTTTTACTCAACAGGGTTGGAAATGTGAAAGGGGAAGAGTCTGGCTCCCTGACCATAAACTGGAAGCCAGTTAGGCAGAAATTTCTGGTAGCTGAGAAAAAATATAAACCCTGATGTCCACCAGCTAAGATTCCACAGTGGAGGTTAACTCACGACTCGAAACACGTCTTTAAAAATGAGTGCCTGTGTCCTCACAGGGATGAGCCTTCGAAGTGTCGCTCGCCCCAGCGTTGTGTTTAAAATCCTCCGAAATACCCTTGTTTTCAAAGGGAGCGACACGGGCGGCCGACAGGGGATGAGGCCTCAGAAGCTCCCGACACCAGAAAGGCCTAAAATAGACCGAGAGACCACAGGTCCGCCACCGCGGCCCCCGAAAGCACATTCCAGAAAATTAAAACTCGCCCACCAGCAGGCAAGGCGCCCGTCGTAAAACCCAGCCCGACAGTACCTTCTCCACGAGAGGCCACGGGTCACAGGAGCCGCTACTGCCTAAGAGGTGTCCCCAGGTGGCGGCGAAGGGACCTCCCCAAGCCGGGAGAGCAGGGGCGAAGGAGAAATGTCAGGAGCACCCTCCGCACACACATCCCTTCCCCGCCGTCCTGCCCCCACCCTCCTTCAGAGCCAGTGTGATAGCAGCAGCTGAGTCCACGAGTCATTTCTAAAATTAGCCCGTGAGCTCCAGGTCTGGCCAGGAGACAGCCCGGGGTGGCCGTTGACCGGGCCGCGGAGAGCATGGACATATTTGGTGGCGCCCAGCAGGGAGGGGACAGCGCCGGACGCAAGCACATTCGTCACCCCCATCCCAGGGCAGGCCACGCACCCACACGCCCACCTCTGCCCACGCAGACACCCAGAGGCTGCAGGAATGGGTCAAAGAGAGCCGGCGGCTGTCTACATTCCAGCCGGACTCCGGGAGAAAATAGCTTGAACGAGCGCTGGTGCCTCTTGGTAAACAGTCGGTTCATGTAAATGTGCCTAAACAGTAGGTGGCGGTTATCGGTTATCGCAGGCCGGGCGCCAAGCTGAGGGCTCTCATGAACTCATTTAATATTCCCTATAGCCCTAGGAGTTAGGGTTTTTCCCCACCTCCATTTTGCAGATGGGAAAACTGAGGCAAGCAACAGCTAACCAACTTGCCGGAGGCAGCAGGGAGAGACAGGATTCGAACCCTGGCAGTGCTGGCCCCAGAGAGAACAGATTGCTATAAAAAGCGCTTCGTCCATGACCTGAAAGGAGAAAAGTAGGGAGTTCAACAGATTAGGTAAATCATGCATGTCTACACAGCTAGTCAGGGGCTGATCAGGTCTTTCTGGTTCCAAAGACCATAATCTTGGAACATGACACGCTATGCGTTGTTCTTCTTTCCCCAGGGCTCATAGAGCACTGTTTTCCCAAAGCAGGCATTTCCTTCTGGGTCTCGAGAATTAGCATTCAGTGGTAAACTCCCTTCATTCACACTTAGGGAAGCCTGATTTGGAAATGGCAGTCTATACAGTAAAGGTGACAGTGAGGCAGGGTCCCCAGGGCCCCAGTGGAGAGTGGTATCTGCGCCAGGTGAAGAAGTTGGAGACGAGAGGTCCCAGTGAGCTGTTTGCTCCATATTGTGCTAGAGAGTTTGACATCGAAACACGAACCCACCTTGTGCCAGGTCCCGAAACATCACCTCTTGGGACTTGTCTGTCCCTTCTATCTTTCCATGGCTGTTGGTCTCAAATGGTGGTGACACGAAGCAATGATTCTCTGGGCCCAGGGTTGAGGGCTCTCTGCAGGCCGTGACCTGCAGCGATGGGTCTGCTGACTTGAAGAGATCTGTCCATCCATCCCGAGGGAGTCAACAAGGTATGTCTTTGCTTTATTTGCCTGGTATCTGTGGTGGGTGGATTTTTGCTACGCAGGACAATCAAATATAGACCTGGCCACCCACTTTGATTGAGGACAGCCCCTGTAAGCAAGAGTTTGTCACCCAGCTGAGCATTTATCCCCCAGCCTCCAGGCTGCGCTCTCTAGGTAGGAGGAAAGCCATTCCTACCAAGGCATCCAGAGAATGGGTCACTTTGGGCTTACCCCATCCAATTAGCATGGTATCACAGACAGAGTAGATCATGGTGCTATTATTGGGTGTCCAAACAGTCCAGTGGCTGCAGGTCCTTTTGGGCAAAGACTAGGGGAATTATTATTCTATACCCTTGTCCTGGGGCTGCCCCTCCTTCCACCTGGAGACTTGGCCTCTCCTTTAGTCAATGAGTCCTGGGTCCACAAAATAGCCAAGGGATTGTGACATTTTATTGGCATGGTTGACTTCAGTCTCCCATCCATCCTTAATTTGTTTGATGGTACAAACCAAGAGGACCTCTGTTGGGTTGCCCCTTGGAATACCACCTTCTACTGTCATCTCCACCCTTCCTTCGAGCCCCTCCGCCCTTGCCACACACCAGGATGAATAAGTCCACCTGGCTTCTGGTGGTGACGTACTGTCACCTGGCCTGTATCATTTTGGGGTCTTCTCATCCCCACTGCTCTCAGAGAGCCTCGTGGGAATACATAGACCACCCCCCCACCATCTTTGGTTTCACTTTCTGAGGTTTCAGTGACCTGAGGTCAAATACTGTCCAAAAACAGGTTGGTATATTACATAGGATGCTTTGAGAGAGAGAGAGAGAGACCACATTCATTAACTTTTATTACAGTACAAGTATATTATAACAATTGTTTTATTATTATTAATCTTGTGCCTAATTTATAAATAAAACTTTATCATAGTTGTGTATGTATAGGAAAAAATATAGTATATACAGAGTTTGGTGCTATCTGTGATTTCAGGCATCCACTGGGGGTCTTGGAACGTGTCTCCCTTGGATAAGGGGGGACCACTGTGTGTGTGTGTGTGTGTGTGTGTGCGCGCACATGCGTGTGTGTGAGCTCAAGTGCAGGAAATACTCAGCTTGCCCCTGACCTGTGGGTCCACGGCAAACAGTTCTGCCCAGGCAGCTGTGGCTTTGGGGACCACCACCTCCTTGGATGTCTGGTTGAAAGTGACATGAACCAGGGGATCTCTCAGCACATCTCCGTGGGAGCGGGGACAGCGAGTGAGGGGTCTTAGCCCTGGGAGTGGGCTGGACAGCATGCAGAGCTTCGGGACAAACTAGGGACAAGATGGACCCACTGAGTTTCCTCATTGCCTGGGTATTACAGACTTGGCACGTGTCACCCAGGAGGCACAAGCAGCTCATCTCCCAAACCCTGAAACTGTAAAATTGGCTGAGCTCCAACAATCCGAGAAATCAGCAGAAATGCTTTTGGCAGTCCCCTTCCTCTTTATAAAACCAGCCTGTGCATGAATTTCCCCCTGAGTAAGGATTCTTTCCAATGAGTCACCTCCTGACATCTTAACAGCTTGATAAAGAAACGCAGCTCTGAATGGGGGTGAGGGGGTGGGGAACAGCACACCGAAATAGGTATCTTTGCACAGATCCTTTTTATTGAGATTTATATGCGCAATATACCAACACAGAACACCAGCCCGGCTGCTCCAAAATAATTGTGAAAGATGGTGACAGTAACCGACGTCCGTGCTGTGCCACACGCAGAGCAGGTGACCTTAGACATGGAACAGTGTCTCATGTAGGATACTTTTTCGAACGTGCGCTAGTAAGCGTACACGGAAAAGGGATTATAAACCTTCACTGGCACAACAGATACAAAAAGAGATAAAACAAGTGATATTTTTTTCTGGTTACGATATCTAGATTTACAATATCTAGTTTACTGGCTTGACTTAGTGTAGCAATGCACAACAGAAAATGGATTTCTTTCTTGAAGGGTAGTGTACTTTGCCAAGAACATAGTAAGTGTGTTACTATATTGATGGCTATGCAACTATGAAAACAGAAAAACGTCAGCGAGTGAGGAGGCAGCCTCTCACAGAGACAGGTCTTCCTTCTATTTTCACATACATCTAGGGGCCACTCAAAAATAAGACCTCTTACAAACTTTTCATCCTTACGTGACAGCATTTGCCCTGATGACTCCATTTTCCAAACTGCTTTGAAATAGTGAAGGGGGAAATAGTCACATTCGAATATGCTACTCCTAAAAGCAGTGCTTCTAAACACGGCTTGTTATTTATAAAGAAGGGTGAGGACGGCCCTCCTAGTCAGTTGAGAAATCGGGTACAACCACCAAATCTTGAAGCGATGGGAAGACTGGTTGAGGGGATTTGGAACGGAAAGAGTGAGAGAAGGTGTTCTGCGGCCGTACCTCCAATCCTAAGGGATTGCTGTATAGAAGAGTTATCCACCTGCTCAGCTCACGACGGCCCCTCGACGACGCCGTGGCTTTAAAAACAGATCTGTGTCATGAGAGAATTACATGGCAACGTCTTCCAGAAATTGTTTTATGATACAGCCAGTGCAGAACATAGCATCTGGGGTACTTTTCAACAAGTGAGAGGCCTCGGAAGAGGTAGATGAAAGCGGTATTTCTGAGCGAGTTTGCTGTCGGATGTTACAAAAACGTGCGTGCGCCTCTCAGCACAGACCAGAAGACGAGTGATTGCTGAGAACAGTCTATGGCAGAGAGAAGAAGATTTTGCCTCACATCGCTATATGCGATTATTTCAATTTTATTGTATGACAAACAGACAGGACTGTCATTTCTTTAAATAACAAACTATACAAATAAAAAGGAGCGGAAATGATATGGAATGTTTTTGATGAAAACAAACTCACGGATTCAATAAATAATATAAAATGCCTTTGTGCTAAAATAAAACTCTTGTTTTTTTATATCTATGCAGTTCAGTGATCTTTCAGGTTACCCAGAAAAAGCCAAATCTATTATAATTAGTTAAAACATAGAAAAATACAATTTAACAAAATTAAAAAAAAAAAAGGCCAGTGTTTAGCTTTTAAACCACATATAATATATACATCATAATAATCAACTAATATAATCAACTAAGAAACAAATCAAATTTCAAGTTCTTCGTAATATGAATACACAATTGGAAATATTTCTCCATTCCCTACCCTGACATCAAAGACATATTTAGGACAAATTAAAAAAGGAAGCATGGTCGCCAGTGTACAGAGACGATCGTGAGATTGCTAGATAGTGGAGAGCTGACTCCACTGCATGAACTTGAGTTATCTAACTCTAAGATGAAGGTGCTTTCCCCCTACATGTTTTACATGAAATGCATATGCCATTAACCCAGTTTCTGTAGTTTTTTGTTTGTTTTTAATAAAGGCGATTTAAAATTTGGGGTCCTGCACTTACCATTCAACGCTAACACAGCCAGGTTGGGAACAGGCCGGGGGGGGGGCCTGCAGGAGGGGACATCCCTGTTACTCCCCCATAAGAGAACAGCTCTCTCTGTCTTCGAGGACAAAGAAAATCTAAAGTCCATCATGACTTGAGAAAAACCAAGGAATATCATTTTAGAGCTCAACTTTCGTTCATTCCACAGTAAAAACAATTTAAAACGTGGTCCAGATCAAAAAAAAAAAATACTCGCGTGAACATGAATTTAAGTAGTTAATTCAAGCCTCTCCAGGAAACCTTACATGGGAAGGGAAAATCCGTTAGATCTCAAGGAAAAGGATTCTTTTTTTGAAATTTAAACTATTAAAGTTCACTATAGAAATGGGCATGGCACACACAGCAAGGGTCCTGTTCTTCTGGGGGTTTCACTAGAACTCCTGCGGATTCGTAACAATGGCCCCAACTGGGCAATACGTTCTTAGTGACCCAGACACCACCTCCCCGCCTCCTGTGGCTGCAAACAAAGGTGTTTCAGGGATGATTGGCGCTGATTTAGCTCCAGGCCTTCACTGGAGGGTGCCAGAGGACATGCGCAGTAATACAACTGTCTCAGAACGTTCTGATAGAGAGCAGATGGCCTCTTACTCAGTTCAGCAGCTCCATATTCAAAAATAAAGTGATGAAGTCTTATAGTAATTATTACTTTAATAATTAGGAAAAAAACTCTCCTCTGTTCTAGAGAAAAAAAAAAATCCCACCAACTTTAACTCAGTCATTTCATTGGTGCTTTATGGTGTAAAAGGGAATGGTTTTGACCAAATTGACTGCTTTCTTCCTTTTCCCCATTTCTACCATGATTGTTCTCTGTGATACTCACCCGCCCACTCGCCACCTGTCACAGACCCCAGTGAAGCCCAGCTGCTTACCCAGCACAAACAAGTCACCCCCTCACGCAGGCTGGGGAGGAGCTAATTCATCAAACATCTCTGAAAGACACAGAAATGTTTCCCTGAACATAATTGGGGAAAAAATTACATGTGATTAAATCATAGGAGATAAGTCTTACCTTGCACTAGCGCATTTCTAAAGCATTTTTCTAGACTTACATCGTGTAAAAAAGGTCAAACTTGGAGAATTTTGTTTTCTTCTTGAAATGTCAAAATTCTGAAACATTTATTTAAAAAAATCAATTCTGTTGAAAAGTCAAATATATTTAATTATCCCAACTTCAAAATCTGAGTGAAATAAAAAAAAATGTCATCAGAAAAAAATTTGATCTTTTTAACCTAATTAAATCTCATTGTCATTTGGTAAACAGTATTTTCTAATGGCCATTGGGGCCTTAAAACAATTGTTTCTAATATCTGCATGGCAGATTTCAAACCGCAGATCTAGCTAAATCTTGTTTGTCAATAAACGGAGCACTGTTTGCTACTGTCACTGTCTCTCTTGAGCAGAAGGCTTCTTTAACCTGCTGTGCCTTGCTAGACCTTTGGCCTTTTTTTTTTTCACTTTTTAATATATGTATTTCCATTTTATTTATTTATTTTCATTTGGCCTTTTTTTTTAATATGTATAGAATTTGAAGTCGTAGTGTCAGTGAATTGACCAAGCAGAGACATGAGTACTTTGCATTAACGGTTAAGCAATAAAACAATGTCTGGGAAATCTGTTGAAAAATCATACTTAAACATGACAAAGAAAAAAAATCAATGAGCCCTGACGACATGAAGGGATAAACGCACTAAAGGGAATGTTTTAGGTTAAGAAGAACAAACTTGGATTCAAAAAACTTTTTAATCTAGTCCATAATATGTTACATAGCAGCTTAAAGTATTCTCTTATTTTTAGGCCTTGCTTTATAGATTCCTTTGAATCATGAAATCAAGACTTATTATAACAACATTTTATAAAAATAGTATCAACCTCGATTATTTTCCTTCACAGTGTTAAACTATCCCAACCATAGAAATCTAAAATAATGAGAACATGTGAGCTGAATTTTGTCCTGTTCGATGGTCCAAATGCGAGAAGGGCAAACGTCTAGGAATTACGTAACCTCTGAAACCACCTAGAAGAGCCAAGTACACCAAGACTTCTAACCCAGCTGACTTCTCTGAACACGTGGGCACCAGGTGCGGGCACAGTGGTGTTTTGTCTGGTTGCAGAGACATCCCCATCATGACGTTCCAGCAAACTGGCCTCACCAGGACCATCAAACCAGACCCCAACACAACCGGCCACTGCCGTCGGAGGCAGCCCATCCGAATCCCACCAGGTGCTTTTACAGAAATGACATCAGATGTACCTCTCAGCTATATCCTTATAAATCAAACTCAAGTTGGGAAGGGGTCAAAGTTTGCTTGGAATACGTTTGAGGCAAAAGGGCTTTTGGGATATTTTCCAATTCATATTTCTTTTCTATAAGAGGGATGAACCTTATTTTAATCTCAAGAGGAAACACAGTATTTTTGAAATAGGTATGGATTGGCTCAGTTTTATGGCAAGTATGGGAAAGTTTGATAATCTTTCTGAATGCTTTTGCACAGCGAACGCCCCATGTACGAGAGGTAAGACGCTAAGCCCGGGCCCTGACAGAGTCATTGAGCCTTCTCGATAGATGAGGCGCAGAGCTTCAGCTACAAGCGCCGAGTGGGTACGAGCCTGTGATCTAGAAAGTGACTACGACAGGCCCCACTACAATTAACCAGCGCTGGGAAGATACTCTTTAAGAACAACAGCTTTTCTGTTTCTGGTGGTGTTTTTCTTTCTCTCTTTTTTTTTTTTTGAGACAGGGTCTTACTCTGTCACCCAGGCTAGAGTGCAGTGGTGTCACCATAGCTCACTGCAACCTCAAATTCCTGAGCTCAAGTGATCCTCCTGCCTCAGCCTCCAGAGTAGCTGGACTACAGGCGCACCACAATGTCTGGCTAATTTTTTTCCATTTTTAGCAGAGATGGGGGTCTCACTCTTGCTTAGGCTGGTCTTGGACTCCTGATGTCTAGCGATCCTCCTGCCTTGGCCTCCCAGAGTACAAGGATTACAAGTATGATTTGAATACTATTCTTCCCTTTTCAATATGGGGAATGCATGTAAATAGTATATCCATCCTCCTACACTGGAAATAACAGGTAGTAGAACATGTACATTAAATTTAAACCCCAACTAGTAGCTGAGATGGATAACAACCCTCAAAATTTCTCTTCCTAAGTAACTCCTATGAAATGACAGACCCTTTCAGTAAATGATCTTCCAAACTCTCAAAATACAATTTCATTAAAAAGTACTTTCCCAATGAACGTAGCACACACATATAAAAACAAGGGCTTGGAACCACTAAAAATATATCAAGGACAGGATACAGATACTTAGGATGTCAAGTTATTTATATTGTTAGTAGTTAATTTAAAGACATACAATAAAACTACACCAGGAATAGGACAAGTATGTGGACTTTTAAAATTATTATTTTTGTAGTCTGATGACATGGTTCACTGGTTCTCATAACTTCGCTGGTTCTCACGACCCAGCATTTATTTGGGGCATCGACAAGCCATGGGGACAGTGTGCAAAACATCCCCCTCGGGGGAGGGGGATGCTGCCAGGATAAGGCAAAAAAAGCCCTTACATTGTCTCTGTCCTACAACAACCCAGTGCAAAGTGCTCATTAACGACAGATGAACAACAAGGTAAGTCAAAAAGCCAATATACACAGTTAACCCATTTTCACACATTCATTCTTCGGCATTCTTTTTTCAATAAAATTCATTTTAAATTATACTAAAATGTAAAACAGATCTTTTTTTTTGCACATCCATTACTGATATTTTCCTGGGGTCAGGCAGAAGGAACCCGAATGACTGTCACACACGTCTGCATGTTATCGAGACCCCCCGAGACGGACTCACCCACAAGAGTGTGTGCAGCAGGCACGGAAAGGCGCTGCTTGTCTACCTGAGCGCCCCGGACTTGAAGATTTTCGAAGACTCCTACTCTCCCTGAAATCTAAAATGCCACCGCCTCTCCTTCAGAATCACCGCAAACCTTTCCCAGGACGGATGGCTGAATGCCTGCAAGGACGGGTAATCCCGCACGCTTTGGGACAGGTCAGACAGACAGGTCAGAGGCCGGGCACCGCGTGTGCGCGTGCGACTCACGGAGGAGCCCCTGAGTGCAACCTCCTCGGAAAACATCTTCGACTCTCAACCCCAGGACAACCAGAAGTCAGTCGTAAAGTGCACAAAAGAAACACACTGTTGCTCTCCCATCCCCCCGGAGTATGGAGCAAAGATAGATACAAAACCAGCAGTGGCTGCTGACAGATAAAATACGGCAACGCTTAGGGTGATCTATTACCCAACACTGAGGACGGTTAAATTCCATCCTGGAAAGTTTAAGACGTGTCGCGTATCAGACGTAAAAATTTAAGTGGTCGGTGGGAATCATTTCAAGTTCTAGGTTCATAGATACCAAAATAAGTGTATAGCAAAGGAAAAGAACTTTCGTTTCTCCAGTAGTTTCGGACGTGGGCGGGTGCGATCAGGCAAGGCAGCGAGGATGCCCCCGGGTCCGAGAAGGGCCCCAACTCCTGTTAGGAGGGTCTCCGTGTGCTTCCCCCGTGGAAGGGCCCAGCGGCCAGCGCGTCAGACGTTGGATCCTCACGCTCCTCCAGGAGGCTCTGTTCAAAGGGCTGATGATGGCCGGTCGGACCCCTCAGGGACCTCCCCTGCTGCCGGGTGCTAGAGGCCATTGCTGTTTCTGTGACAGAGGGGTGGCTTTGAGAGCTCCACTAGGTTGGAGCGAGGTTTGTTGAGGAACTTTGGCGCTCGACGCAGTAACCGCTGGGCCTCCGTGAAGGTCTCGGTCAGCTCCTTCTTCCACTGCACGAACTCCGGGTCACTCTGGGTGGAAAGACAAAGGCCAGAAGCCGTGACGGGGTCACCCGTTTTGCCAACAGCTGCGGCTGCCTCTAGTAATTACCCATGATGGCCTTGGAACCCAGCGTGGAAGAGCACCCTGTGGGTCTGCCCCAGTGGCGCTGCCACCCGGTGGGCCATGCTGACACCTCCTCCAGGATCTCTCCCCGAGAGAAGGAAAAGGCCGCATCAAAGCCCTTCAGATGATTCCAGCACGACCTGTTGTGAGAACCACCGCCTTCAATTTGTCTAGAGGTCACCTCTGATTTCTAAAGCAACTGAAGTCTACGAAATAATATGTGGGTGGCAGTTTTGACAAATTAAAAAAGACCTTCCTATGGGTGACATAGTAATAAAGTTATTAAGAATGTGTTTTTATATCTACTTTTTTTAATCTCTCTAAATACACTCCTTTAAGACACACACACACACACACACACACACACACACGAGAATCACTTTGGTATCTTAAGTTTATTTAAATATATAAACCTCAATCTTCAAAGTGCCGAAAGATAATATCTTGAAAGTTATAGAACAAATAAAATTCTAGACCTCATTAAATAATGGACAGAGTTTCCAGACAGGGTAATGAAATTACTTCATGTACTTCTTCCTGCCATTTCCTAATATTTGCTTTTAAAAAAATCCTGCTAATTTGCTGAAAACCTTGCATCTCGGGGCTTTCTTATTAAGTCTATAAGTGATAAAACATGGAGTAAGAAAAATGTTTTATAAGCAGGCAGCATTTTTGCTGAATATTTATATAACTTATTTCACCTAAGAAAAAATGAAAACTCACCTCACATTGCAAGACAAATTGCTTCCCTCCTTTTATTCTGAACAAAATGCATTTTTTGTCTTTAATCTGAGTTTCTTCCACAGAGAGAATCTGTTCCATTGTCAGTAAATTTTGCTAACCAGAAAAATAAAAATTAAAAATTACTTCAAATTATTTCATGATTTCTTAAGTTAAATTAATAGGCAATAATACCCAAAACTATCAGATTAGAACAAGTAAAGAAAAAGGGATGTTTTCTTTCTTTGCTGATATTCTAAGGAATACATACAAAAGTTAGAATTATAATATTTCAAAGAAAACTGCAAAGAAAGACATACTTCAATAAGGAAAAACAGCAAACCTGTTCCCTCAACACAGGATTGATTTTGAATGAGTCACAAGTATACTTTTTCTATCACATACATGTCTAAATTCTATCATTAAAGTTGTGAGAGAAAAAGTAAGCACTACGTATGATTTATGTGAGCAAAAGGTCTGTACTTCAGTTTTAACGCAGCAACTCAATCAATGCTTGGCGATGCCAGCTTGTAAGCTAACAGTATTTTGATAATATCAAAATGATGTTATAAATACAGGCAATTGCCTTAAAAGACTGTCATTCTAGGTCTATAGCATTATTGCTTAAGGTGAATGCTACAGTGTGGTGAGTTCCTTACCATTTTATGTTTTTTTGGATAAATACTCCAGGAATCCTACATGAAAAACGATCACATCATAAACTCTCAAGTTTTCTTTTTCCTAATTTATACTTACAAATCCACTCGTGCATAGTATGCAGCTTCTCAAAATAGAACTCTACATGTTGAATCTTTTAAAACAAAGATAATTTATTGCATCCAATGTTAAAGAAAGGAAGTTTTTCTATTTTTTTTACTTTTTTTAGTTTCCAAATATCTTGAAAAGTAGGACCATTTCCTTTTAATGTGCACAACAGTGGTTTGCCAGTAGATAGCATAATAAATATTTAATATGCCCAGGCCTACTTATTATCTGGAAATAGACTGAGCTTTGGGGAGCTACTTTAATACTTACCAGCACCTGAGAGTTATGATTCAGGGCCCCCAAAGACAGTCTTATTAATTGCAACTCAAAGCCTAGATCCTAAGTTTTAAAAAATGACTTCTCTGGCACAAGTAACAGTGAGAAGACCTTGTTTATTTTTTAAAAAGTGTAGCAATATGTAATTATAATCATTCCTAATTAAATGGCAGCTTTATCAACAGGGATTAAAAAATACAGTCCAAAGTCAAATACGAAAGATTTAGGCCGACTATTTTCTACTCTTCCGACCACTGGAGAACCAATGTGTGGGATTCTAACGTATGAAACACACAAACTACATTTTCAACATTTGGGACCACTGTCCTGTTTGCAGTGACTGACCAGGCCTTCCCTGAGAGCAGAAGACATGCCTCCCACCACGCTGGCTCCTTCTATGGTGACCCCTCCTCACACAGTAAGGGCTTAATAAATGCTGCCTGACATGCTGAAAAGTACGGTGTGGATCATAAATTTCATTTTGTCTTGTTCGTACACATTCGCTTTCAAAAGAATCTTAAAGGGCAGCTACATCTTCCTGTTGTATGAGCCACCTACAAATTTCCGACAAGGTAGAGACACAAAGAAACATCGTTCGGTGGCCTTGCCTCTGCACCAAGTATCACGGCTTATGACATTTTATTTGACCCGACTAGGAGAGGCCGTTTGATGGAGAAACTGAGAGCACAGGGAGGGCTGGGTCTGAACCTCCCCTCACTCTGCCACTGTCCAGCTGTGTCTTTGGACACACCAGACTTTCCCTAAGTCCTGGTGTCCTCCTTGTAAAATGGGCATTGCACCCTCCAAGGTTTCTAAACAGATCGAGGTGTTCCTTTTTTTTAATAGCACCTGGCTTCAGATAAACATGCAAAAATTACAGTACAGTCATCCCTTGGTATCTGTGGAGGACTGGTTCTAGGCCCACCCAGGATCCTGCAGTCCACAGATGCTCAAGTCCCTGATATCAAATGGCGCAGTGTGTGCATATCTTCTATGGACGTCCTCGCGTATACTTTAAATCACCGCTAGATTATTATAATACCTGTACTACTTACAATACCTAATACAATGCAAATAGTTGTTACACTGTATTGCTTTTTATTTGTGTTAGTTTTTATTGCTGTACTGTTATTTTTTACTGTTTTTTTCCCCAAATATTTTTGATTCGCGGTTGGTCCAACCTGAGGATGCAGAACCCGCAGAGGCAGAGGGCTGACTGTAGCTGTTAGGATTTCTGTTTCTCTCATTTCACAGATGAGAAAACTGCAGCCCAGAGGGACAACGTGATGTGCTCAAAGTCCCAGAGACGCTGTGCACGGGTCTGCGCACCTCTGTCTGACTCCACCGTGCTAGCTTTAGTTTTGCTTTGCTTTTTTGATCTACCAGCCTTCTTCGGACTCATCTGATGATGTAATGCTTTGGACCTCACTAAATGGCACATTCTATTTTCAGATATCACTAAGTTCTTTCTTGACTCGGACTTGTCTTGGAAGTTTAAAAGTTAAAGTTGGAACATTACAATCTCATGTATACGAGTTAAAATAGATGCACAGAGTTTAGGAGGATGTTTTATTAATATAAACCATGCTAGCAATGTGGAATAACCCTTTGATCTTGAACGTACTGAGCAATGTGCTGGGTGAGGCTGTCGTGGACTTACCCGAGACTCCCCCTCTCCTCTCCATTCAAGTCTATTTGGAAAGAGGTAAAAATAGCGACGCTGCCACTGAGTCAGAAATGGGTTTCCCAGTTTCAACATGTACCCGTGCATGATGCAGTCTTTTCCCAGAGCGTAATCTGAGGAATGTAAAATAACCGTCAGTTAAACAGGCTCCGAGACAAAATGTCTTAGTGATATTATTCTCAGAAAAAAAAAAGAATGACATACTTTTTGGAAAAATCAAATTTCTATAAATGCAACACATTACAGAAATCATTATTTTAGTTTGGAACACACATGCTCTGGGAATCCGAAGATCAGAGATTTCTTCCGCTCTCCCTCTATTAACAAATTAAATGGTTGCTTCTCAATATCTTCATAAATCGTGATGTTTATTTATTCCTTTGAGAGGGTAAAAGTTAGTTTCCAAATTACTTTTTCAAAATATATAATGAGAATCAGAGAACTGGGAGTATTTAAATTCAAGCTATCCCCAAAGTACCTCTGCTTTTATGTGGGATAGAGAGTCTCCCTTTAATCTATCTTCCATCTTACAAATAATAACAGAGTGGGAATTTTCTTGTCCAAGTAAGCTAAGGCAACATAAGGATCAAAACCAGTTCATTTCTCAGCCTAAGGTTAGGTTCATGCCTCAAATACACGATTACATACAGAGACAATTCACACTCGTGTTGAGCCCTGTTTATATGCTTATGGTGAAATACCGTCTCAAACAAAAAAAGGTGAATCTTAAAGCCTTCATTAAAGGCTTTGGTGACTGTGTCCTTCACTCACTCATTCACCTAACAACTACCACGGGGATGCCCGGGTGCCTCGCACGTTCCCGGTATTCTGGATTCAGCAGTGAACAAAAGAGACAAAAATCCCTGCCTCTGGGAGCTCACAATCTAGTGAGAGATGTGGATCATAAATAAATAAGCAAAATCCACATTATGTCATCTGGAGACAAGCAGGGACAGAACAGAGGAGGGAGAGGACTGGGGGGCAGTCAGTGGTGATGGGGCGACGTTTGTGGAGTTGCCATTTTAATCAAAATAGTGCTTGCGCTTCCAAAGTCTGTTTAAAGTAAGAGTACAGTCATCCCTCCGCTACCCATGGGGCTTGGTTCCGGGACGCCACAGATCCCAAATCCTCAGTTGCTCAAATCCCCAATATAAAATAACATAATATTTGCATATAACCTACATACATCCTTCCGTATACTTTAAATCACCTCTAGATTACCTGTAATACCTAATACGATGTAAATGCTACGTAAATAGCTATTACACTGTATTGTTCTTTATTTGCATTATTTTTATTGTTGTATTGTTATTTTGTATTTTTTTTCAAATATTCTCAATCCGTAGTTGATTGAATGCAAAGATGCAGACTCCTAGGTACAGACAGCAGATTGTACTGCATTTTTTTTTTCCAGAGATCTAAGCTTAGACTGTATTTTTCTATGAAGGTGACTTCTGAGATCATTGACCAAGACGTAGTTATGCACAATTTACTTACTAACATACGAAGATAAATTCATTAATTTGCTAGGTGTTCTGTCTAATTAAAAGGATGCACTTCAACAGGTTATTAAGATACATATTTTTTTCTACATCCAATTTGTCAGAATTCTGGTGAGATTAGGGCCCTCCCTTGAGCAAATTAGCAGGGAGACAACGTCCTGTGTAAAATCTGCTATGGCAAACACAGCCCCATGTGAAGGCAATGGACTAGTCCTCTTTGAAGAGTTTACAAATTAGGGCCATGTCCCTGCAGGATTGAGGTGAGCAGTTTAAAGAAGTGCAGTCCTACTCCCTTGGTGCATTCTGGCAACTTCTATGTATGGGGTAAATCATCCGTGACTGAGGACACTTTAAAGGCTACAGGGAAATTCACACATAAGACCAATGAATTCTATACCAAGATACCTCCACCAAAATAACCTACGAGTAAAGTGAAAAATGTTTCTGGTCATTCTTATTACATAAAGTTAACCTCATAAGAGTCTTTGCTCGGAGGCAAAATGAAATATCTTACCATAATCATCAACTGTAATTTAAAAATCCAAAATTCATAAAATCTTAGAAAAATCCAGAGCGATAATATTTAGTCAATCAAGAACGACTGATTTATTTAATCCTTGATGTTATGTTTCCTAGTTTGGAAATCCAAATAGGACACTCGATTATTTTAAGTAAAAATGCAGTTTGGCAATTCTTTAATGTAGTTTGTAATAAAAATGTATTTATATATTTATCTCTCATGTCATGCCGAGTTCCTCACCAGGACTGGCTACATACACCTTGGGGCCCGGTGGAAAATGGAAATGCAGGCCCTTTGTTCAAAAACCATTACAGAGCATTAAACCAAAGCCTAGTGCCCTGTGTGACTGCGCCGGGCACACATCCGTGGCACCAGCCCTGGTCCTGGTACGGCAATACTCACTCTTCAAGGAAAAAACTTCCAAACCAGCCCCGAAACACTGCAAGATAAGAGGACACGCTAACAAAATACTGCTGTCTCCGTGCTCTTTTATTTATGTGCCGACTGAAGGCTGAAATATTACACTGAGCTCTTCCAGAGCAGACAAAACCAAAATGATTTATGGTATCGCTTTCTTCTCTACTGAAAAATACTTCATGACCCAAATCCTCTTTCAGCTTCGTAAGGAATGTCGAAAACTCATTGCATTAGAAACGTATTGAGACACATTTGCTATTTTACCTTCTTCGTGGCCAAGCTGCTTATTTTTAGCCTTCTTCCTGGACTCGATTTTATCTGTGTCTGCATTTACTGCTTCGTAAACCGTTTCCGCTACTTCCTGCTGCCAGCGTTCAGAGATTACCAGAGGGAAGTTCTTGTAGAGTTCTTGGTCGCAATCAAGCAGCTGATTATTTTAAGAAATCAAGACATTTTTGATTTAACGTACTTACGAAGGCAACAGAGTCAACAGCGTCACATCCACGGTAACTGGGTCATACGCAACGCTATGTAGGAAGACAACTAGACGACAGCACGTGATCGTTTAGAGACAGTTTGTCAGTTGTCTAGACCTCTGCTAATGACAAGTTAAGCAGTCGGGACCACAAACACCTAGAACCAAGCTGCACTTCACTTTCAGCCCCAGATCCGCTGGGCTCGGCCCGATCTCCTATACTGTCTTCAGGACATTTTTGCCAATGAAAACTAACAGAGGCAGGTTTCACTTGAAGGACTGAAAGATCCTGACAACAAAGTAAAATTTCAGTTACGGTGAGGACGTTTTCCTTATAAAAGTAGAAAAATAGATCTTTACAGTTTTAAAAACAATGATAAGGGAGAGAAGCCAAGACGGCTTTCTGACCTCCCTTCGATCAATCGGAAAGGTTAGAAAAACAAAAGGTAAACTAGGCTGAACTTACTATTATTAATTTCACGAACCTTCCAACTATTTAAAGTTTAACAACATAATCACATGTGTAAGTATAAAGCTCAAGATACATGGACGGTTTAGGCAACACAGCCTTTAAGAGTTGCTATAATAAAAATGACACTTAACAATAGCATTTTTCTATCAAACAATTACTCAGAATTCTCCGTTCTGCCCTCTAGGTAAAGCTGCACTTCGAATATTAGCCAAGAAAATGGTTTTATGCAGCAGCTACAGTTTTATGGCAAATGCTAGCAATGCTTCTGATAGAAACACGTTTGTCTTGTTGGAAGCACAAACCTCTTTAGAGCCTGGATTTGCTCAGTCCTCTAAGTGAGGATGGATATCATCACAGGAAAGGTATTTAGAAGGACAAGAAAGAGCAAGGAGGCCAAGGCCCACGCCCGTCATCCTTTGGCAAATCCAGGAAACACTGGAAGAACCTGCATGTCACATCCCAAGCTGGGGCCTGCCTTAGCCAGCTAGTCTTACCGATGTTGTGTAATAACGTGTTGATTCTGAGATCCCTTTGATTCAGAGACACTTTCCCCCTTTCTGTTTTCTTGAGATGTCTAATCTAAGCCCAGAGCTGAAGTCCTTGGTTGTTCTGAATGTGACTGGAGGCGCATGCGTGTGTGTGTGTGTAGTGTGAGCGATGGGGTGGTAAAGACCAAGGCCCCATGAGTATCCGTGGTCAGGCACCCTGGGACGCGGGGGCAGATGCTGAGAAGTCAGCAGCAGTTAAAACACACCCCTTTCCTGGGGAGATATTCTGAAACGGTCAGCTCTGCTTTGCAGACAAACCGTTATACCACCTATAATTTCAGAAAGCCTTGATCTTTATGACTCAGCCCATGCTGCTGAAAATGAATAATAAAAAAAAGAAGAGAACTTATGTTTGCAAGACATGAGCTTCCCCCACCCCCACTGCCTTTTCTTTTAAAGAACAACACATTATTTGGGCTGATTTTTAAAGATAAAGCATAGATAGTTTCTTAAAATGCAGTTCCCCCGCTAGACTTGGCCGTGATGGGGCCAGGACTTTGGCGCTGGCTATGGCTGAGTCCCGGCCACTCACGACTTCTTACTCCAAGTGTGCGCTTTCTCAGCTCTTGCTCAGGAAGAACCCAAACCATCCCAGGAGAAACCACTAGTTTGTCCAGCATTGACTATATACGCAGCAGGCGTGAGCAGGTCAAGTCATTTATCCCCAGAGAAAGCGAGGCAATGAAACCACCCCTCCACAGGTGAGAAAACCAAGACTCGAACGGTGACGGAATGGCCCAGATGCACTCGGCTGATAGGTGGCAGATCTGAGTCCAGGCTGTCTCACTCCAAAGCCTAGATTTTGGTTCGCAAAATTTTAAAGTGTGAGAATCTCTTTTTAGCATCAAAAATTTTGGGGGGGGTCCCGTAAAATTGCAGTTTTATTTTTAGCACCCTTTGATGGAGAGGGGTATATCTGACGACAAGACGCTATTGTGACGGCAGTCATCCTAAATAGCATCGTTCCCCAAAGCACTGTGCCTAGTAGCCCTCAGACACCTGCCGGCTACTGATGGTGCGGGCTGCAGGTGGCGCCTGGCTGTGCACAGGCCTGGGCATCACTCTCGCTGCTGCTCCACACCCCAGAAAGCATCTCTGCGTCGGTCAGCGATCCTCACAGCCCATGGCCTGGGCTCTCTGCACTTCACCCTCACCTAACCTCTGCCTCCTGAGAAGCTGGTCTATGAATAGCCCAGTCACCTTTAGGTCTCAGCCCCTCCTCTCCTCGTGCCACCTGCTCTGACCAGCTGCGTTCCCAGCTCCCTGTTGCACTTGGCCTCTGCATGCTGCCCCCGATAGCTGCTCTCAGCCCCAACAATCCTCCCATCATCCTCCAGCCATGTCTGTTCCATAGCCCAGCTGGTCCAAGTCCTGGGTGCCACCAGTGAGAGCCCCTGCTAGACCCTTGTATTTTACCTGTCACTCTTTAGCTACACCTGACAGGCGTGTGTTTTAATAGTGCAGCCTTCTGGAGGGGGAAGCAACTTGGTGGGGAAAACGAGGGGGCCTCGCATCAGACGGGTGTAAATGCAGGCAGCTGAGGTGGGGGGTGGAGCCGGGAGAGCCCGGGGCAAGCTGTCAGCGTGGGGGCGGATGACAGCTTGACGTGTAGTGATAGCTTTGACTTAGCATCTTAAAGAGGATGATTTTCTCTCATGACTCACATCTCTAATTGTGTCTTGTCTCTACTTGGAGAAATAACGATATGAACGAAGGTTTGAAAAATGCAGAGGATTATGTTAAAAAAAACAGTGATTATTCCCCCTTTGATTGACAAATGCAAAATGATTCACATTGTTTGCTCTTTTCATCCTGACACAGGGAAAGCTAAAGACTTAGAAGAATTAAGAGGACTGGCTCTTCTGCATGAGGCTAAGTATGTTTGATACCACACACTGGTTTCTTCTTGTTTTGTATACAATTCGAGTTGTATTTCAATCACAGATATCCCAAAGCAATAAAGATTTTACCATTTTGCAGCTCATCAAAAATAAAACTATTAGTGCAAAGAAAGTTTTCATGGCTTTTAACTTACACATTTTTCAAACATGTGGATATTCATTTGTAAGTGACATTCTACCAACAGCCCAATACTAAAACAATCACTACGTTTAACTGATTTCCGGCAGAAATTCTCCGCATTCAGAAAAAGAAAGAAAAAAAGAGACTGGCACATGTGTACCTTAATGCCTTTGGTGTCTTCTTCATCAAACGAGCCTATATCAAAGGCGTCAGCAGCGTTGACTTCTCCCCGGGGGGGAATCAGGGGTGGTGGGTACTAGAAGAAGCATGGCATGGTTATCAGATGACCTTCTGGGCCCATCCCAGCCTCACAGCCCAGAGAAAGGACACAGAGGAAGATGTCGACATCCCACGCTCTGGGCAGCATCTCGTTCAAGCTTTACAAAATCACATTACACATTTCATACGAGAGCCTTTGCACTCAACAGCCCGGGAGCCTTTGCTTTGCGCAGCCCAAAGTTAAGGAAAAAGGACACATGCCTAACGTCTTAAATAATTTTCAAATATAACAGTCTCCAGACTGCAGAGCCCCACAGCTCAACCTAAGAAGGCGCGTTTTCTGGGATGAGGCCGCGCCACTCTCGAGTTGCTGGGGCCAGAACACGCGAGTGGCCTGGACAGAGCCCCGCACGCCTGCAAGCACCCTGAGGTCAAGGCTAAAGGAACAAGGGCTCGAACTCAAACTCTAATTAGGCAGGACTGAGAGAGTCGTCTCTCTTCAATGCAGAAAATCACCATTTCTCTGCAGCTTGAGTTCTTGCAAAAACAAGCCCGAAGCTGATAATCGACATTTAAAAAAAAATTAATTTGTGGCGTTTCGTGTATCAATGTGAATGTAATAAAGCTTAAAATGAGGAAAGGGAATTATGCTGATATAAAATCACGCTAATTCTTAAATTATGTAGTACTAGGTTAGAAAATATATAAAAATCTTGTACATTTTATATAAATCTGTGTAAAAATAGGTCACATATTGGGATAAGAATTCAAGAAGATGAGCTAACACTAAAAAGAGTCTCAAATAAATGTACATTTGAATTAGGTAGATAACAGCTCCATTTTATCTTTTATTAATTTGTATAGATGATATCTTAAAAATTTTTATACTAGGGAAATGAAGAGGGAGAAGCCGCCCCATGGGGAGTTGGCCACGTGGTAACACTTGGGTACCAGAGCACTGTGGACACAGGAAGCTGGGATGGGGACCTGGGGGGACACAGCCAGGAAGCCAGCAGTACATGGAGAGACAGAGGGACAGACAGACAGACTGACAGACATGAGAGCGCGGGGACGGCGGTGCCCAGAGCAGAGTACCACAGCCAGGGAGTACCTTTTGCAAGTAGACATGTTGCCAGTCAATGCCTTTGAAAAAGGTGTGCTGTTTTACTTCCTGTGCACTGGAGGAGAAAAAAAGAGTCATAATGATGCTGAGTATGCATCTGGAAATATAAGAAATATTTTGCAAAAATTGTCTCCTATTATTAAGAACATAGAGGAACAACTATTTCTAGTTCCTTAAGCAAGCAAGTAAAATGGGCTTCCTTCAAAGCAACAGAGGAAGCACTGTGATGTTTAGAAATGCTTCATGTTACACCCAGGGATATTGTCCCGTGTGATCATTTATTTGGGATGCTTATTTCAGTGCAAGATAACCTGGAAGTTTTCACAGGTGCGTGCATGCGTGTGTACATGCGTGTGTACAGTCATCAGAACATAAGTGAAATCAGAATTAAATGCGAGATCTACACCTGAACGAAATTCACAGCCAATGTCTACAAGTCATGATAGACCGTATGATAGGAAAATAACGGGAATATGAAGCACCAAATATTTATTCAGAAGCAAACTAGAAATCTAATAATATAATGCATACCGAACTCCTTTGTAAATTTAAGGAACAAATTTTCCTAAAGGTCATGATTAAAGCTCAGTGTACACAGACAGAAGCTGCATCCTTGGAAGCAAAGCCCACGTGGGGAGCGTGCACTCACAGCACAGTCCCGGCGCCCGCCCTGCCCGCAGAGCCCATGACCGGCTCTCGGGGCCCTTTCTCTGCAGTCAGTCCCTGGGGCATCTTGCCCAGCCCCGGGTGTCAAGGGACGTTATTTGCCTTTACGTGACTCCCAAATCTATGTCGCAAGCACCAACTTTTGTCCTGTGCTCCAGAAGGTCCCCCATCCAAGGGCTTGCTCAACAACCTGCTCAGACAAGGTTGGAGGGTTTAAAGCAGCACCCTTCAGAGCCTCACCTGCTCTAAAGGCCAAGATCACCCTTGATGCTTCTCTGATCATCCTTGATGCTTCTCTTCCCTCCCGCTCCACAGCCACCCTGGGCTCGATGTCAGACCTGACTACTTCCTACCTGCACCTGGCCTCCACTCCTGCCTACCACAGTCTGCAGACCCGTCTGGCTCCACACGGTGCACAGATAATCTTAAGTGCATTCACCGCTCCCCTGCTCAACTCTCCCAAGCCTTCCCTTATCCCTCACAACCAGGCCCGGGGCCCAGGAGACCTGGCTCGATTCTGCCTTGGAGCCCTCCCTCGTGAAGCCCTGCGCCTGGAATGGCCGTGCCTCCCTTGTGCACCGCCTCAGCCCAACACTTAGAGAGCGTCTGGCACTCGGTGTGCCCAGCAGATATTCATGGGACGAAGGAATGGAATTCAAGTCAGAGCTGCCCCTTTGCATTTGCAGCAGAAACACTGAGTTGACTTTCCTGTTCTGTTCCATTTTGTGCCCATCATCGCCTGCACATTAGACGGGGAAAGCTAAACAAGAAGTTTGCTTGCATATGTCCAAGCAACGAAAAATACCCCAGAGAGAAGCTTCCAGTTCAAGCCAATGATGGAGCACAAGTGTGCAAGTTTGCTCCTTCCTGGCAATCATTGAAATGGTGGAAGAGAAACGTGGAGATATCAGTCCTCCACGGGGAGCGGGAGAGGGCTACCAGCGGACAAGACAGGGACGCGCAGAGGGGCGGCGGCTGACAGCCAACGGGGCAGAGCTACTGCACACAGAACCTCTGACCCTGACCAGCACGCATTCATACGTGTGGACACACATGCACATACACACACATGCACACACACACACACCATACTTCCTTCCCCCACATCCAATCCCCAAACACCTGCAGCTAGGTGTTTATTCTAATCGGGGCGGACCCCTGAAATATTCTACTTCTAAGAAATTAAACCTGCTAAAGTTTTCTTAAAGATATCAATGAAAGGGTTGGAAATTTAAATTATGGGAAGGTAAAACAGGCCAGGTGTGGTGGCTCACGCCTGTGATCCCAGCACTTTGGGAGGCTGAGGCAGGAGTTGAAGACTAGCCTGGGCAATACAGTGAGACCCAGTCTCTACAAAAAATAAAACAAATTTAGCCAGATGTGGTGGTGTGCACCTGTCGTCCTAGTTACTCATGAGGCTGACGTGGGAGGATCATTTCAGCCCAGGAGTTCAAGGTTGCAGTGAGCTATGCTTGCACCACTGTACTCCAGCCTGTGCAACAGAGTGAGACCCCATTTCAAAAGAAAAGAAAGGAAAGAAAGAAAAGAAAAAAAAGATATCAAAGCAAACATATAGAAAATATATAAGACCAGGAGCATAGAAGACCAATCTAGAAATCCCAACATCCACCTAATAAGAGTTCTAAGATAAATGGAGAAGAAATGTCAAATAAATAAAATAAGAGTGTTCTCCAAGCTGAAGGACATTAGTCTTCGAGCAAAAGGGACTCTAAGTGCCTGCCATGAGTGATAACTGAGCTCCATGACCAGCACTGACTGTTCACTTGTCCACAACAAAGCAGTATCTTCACAGTTCTGGGGGAGAATTGTTATTGATTTAGAATTCTGTATCTAGCCTAACTATTAATCAAGTTTGGAGACAACAGGAGAACTTTTCGGCTTTCACAGCTTCTCGCTGCAGAGCTGAGCACAGGCTCTAGCTAAAAGGGCAGGGGATGGGGTGACTGGCAGAGTCAGACCTGGAGAGTAAGAAGGGGAGTGCTGAGTGGGACAATAATGTTTAGCAGAAATAGAGACACCCTCAGTTCTCATGGAGCTGCAGGCTGAGTCCTCCAGGAAAGAGAAACCAGGGACAAATGAAAGTCCACAACTGTGATACTATCTTTTAAGATAAATATCATATTACATATATTGCATATATCATGAGTATATCTGTGTGTGTGTGTGTGTGTCTATATATATATATAAACGTAAGGTTAATTATCAGGTTAAATAGAAACTATGCAGTGAACAGCATTTATGTGGCCATGATACAGTAAATTCTACTTTACCTGCAACTTTTGAAATCAACATATATGCAAAGTGCAAAGATTAATTATGATCGTGCAAAATAGAGAGTAAAAAGTGTCAAGTTGACAATGTAAAAATAAAAATGAACACGGCAGACATGAGTGAGAGAGAAGACAACGAAAGACAAGAATGTCAAGATCCTTGTTGTATAAAGTGGGGACTCGAGAGATTGTGTTTACAGTTGGTGGGAGAAGGAACAACTGGGTAAGTAAATAATTTAAAGATTCAAAGGTAAGCAGAAAAGGAACCAGAAACAGAGGTGGGGGAGAGGGAGGGCTACAGAGAATTATGAGTAAGCTAAATCTTCATCCATTACAGCAGGAATAGGCACTTTCTAAATGGTAAATAAGGGAACATGCATTTAAATACACTATTTAGCTATCTATCTGTATTACACCTGTATATAAGTATGATATGTATGCATACATGCATTGCTACTCTAAAAATACATACACACATATATGAGCCATACATACATGTGCCAGATACTTAAAAGTTGTTTCGTATGTGAGGCAAGCCAGGGGATGGAGAGAAATCGGGGAAAGTTCTGTGTTAAGCCCTTCTCTGTAAGTTTCCAGATATCACTGTTGGGGTTTTTTTGGCGGGGAGGCAAGAGAATAGAAAGCATGTATAAGATAGCAGCTACTCAGTTATGCATGAAGGGAGATATATGAGAACCTGATCAGAATATTAAACCGCCATAATTACAAATACAATCATTACTAAAACTTAACCAGTTAGTCTGAAATATCAGAATTCAGTTCTATCATCTACAAAGTCAAATTTTCAAAGTTGTAGAGTTAGCGACTTCTTCAGCTTCTTAATTACAGAACATGTAAGACAATATACACATATATACATACATATATCCCACGTGATTTTTTCCCCCTCAAGTCAAAGTGAACGATTTTAAGGACTAGGAGTGACTTTTGATATGCAGTATTAAAATGAACTGTTTCACTATTGGGGTAACGATCCCACAAGGCAGAAACGATGGCCTACCCGCCTCCGTGACAGCCCAGCCGTGTACTGACGTCTCTCTGGAGCAAGCCCTCCAAAAGGGACTTCAGTTCGGGAGAGAAGGTCTCCGGAAGTTCCACATTCTGGGGAAAAGAAGAGTGAGATTTCAAAAACCTACTCACAGAACGGCATCCTCACAGCCAGCTAGATTTAAAGGCAGTTTCTTGGATAAGAATAGTATTAAAAACTGCAAATTCACTATGAATTAATATTTACTCTAAAGAAACATCAAAAGGTTACTTATCAGTTGTAAAATCAATCAACAGGCTACGGCCAGATCAGAAGAACCAGAAGGTCTCCTCATTCTTCTCCATCTCAGTAATTTCTCCTTTTATTGGAATTCCTTAGTTTTGTTCACAATTTTCTATTTTTCCTGTACTGTTTATTAGCAAATCTTGATTTTTGCCTTGATATCTTTTTAAATTAGTTTTTTTTAGGAATTGTATCTTCATTTATTTGTTTCAAGAAAGCAAATTTTTATTATTTTTATATTTTATATCATATATTATATATTTATATGATAGTAATTTTATTATTCATGGAAGGAAACATGAAAATTATGATGCAGATAAGAATAAAGTTGTGAATCCCCTTACCACGGTGAGTGTCATTCGGTCTATCTCATGCTTATCTTTGGTTTTGTGTTGTCTGAAAGGGCTGTGACTGTAGAAATAAAGAATGTTCTATTAAAATACAGCATCTGGTAACTCAGCACATATCGCTGACTAATATTTGGGTAAAGTATTATGTCCTGCAACCGTCCATTCAAAACTATAGAGATACAAAAGCCATAAACATGCATCATTTCCAGAGAAGAACTAGTGAACAAACGTGTTAGGTCCCGGAAGAGCAACACCTACGTTTCACTTGAACTGCCTGACCCTTATGTCAATGAAATCGTGGCACTAAAATATGCTTTCCCAATTGAAATATCAGTAGAAAAAGATAATAGTTAAACAACGGGTAATCATGAAAATGAGTCATTTATATGACATTTGTCATGCGAGGGTTGGAACTAACAATACCTTTTATACATTTATTTCAGCACAGTAGCTTCTGATCCCTCCAACAACCCAACACGACCCAGGTGAACATGACTCACCCCTAGAAACCAGTGATCTTAGGCAATACATCCCTTTGATGGAAACCGAGACAAACTAATCACGCGCCAGCAGCTCCTCCAGAGCTCTGAGTGCTTGCTCGTGCTTTCCTTGTGCAGGGCCCCAGACTGCAGCAGAAAAAGCTGGGCTCAAGTTGTGACTCGGGCGTTCACTGGCTGTGAGTCAGACATGAACCTTCAGGATCAATTTCTTCATCTGTAAAATGGGGACCATGCCCCGTCCTTTGCAAAAGTGGTGAAGGGAAAACTAAAATAACACCGGCGCCAGTAGCCAAGACAGTGGCGGTATACAGTAGCTGCCCAATGTCGTCACCATTGGTGAGATTAGTAAAGGTGACTCTTACTTTATAACACGAATGTCTACTTGGCAAACTATACAAAACAAATTATTCTCACTCTTTATTACCGTGTTTTTAAAACTCTGAAGAAGTGGGATTTTAAAGGAAATCTTATCACCAAACAGTACTATGAACTATGACATATGCAAAGCAGAATACCATGGCCTTATTTATTTATTTGAAAATTAACAAAGGGATATGCGTGATTGAGTTTTCTTATAATAAGACAAGCCAGGAAAGTAACTAATCCTATAAATTTATTTATAGGGTATATATAACATAATCTGAGGCAAGATATTATGTAAAATATGCTAATATTAACTCTGTGAAATGGATTAGACTGTTGAACATCTGAATCAATGGGATTCTAAAAAAGAATTAAAATTCCACTTATCCTTGCTCTGCTACTTACTGCTACTAGCTGGTCATCCCACTGAACTCATTAAGTTATGCATTGAACCATCTTTTGAAGAGATTATTACATTCCAGAGCATTTGTCTTAAATACTTTAATTTTCTTTTTGTACAAGAGAGGGCGCTCTAACGCCTTATTTTCTTCCTTATCATGCACTGAAATAAAAAGTAATTTCCATCTCTTAAAAGCATTAATTTGAAAAAAAAAAAAGTCAAAAGGTGAACTGGCACCAAGCAAGCATCTTTCAAATAGGTTTTGATTGGAAATACTCTTTTCATCTTGTTTCCAAAGGATAAAATGTATAATTACTATATTT
>NW_012145634.1:4698849-4752622 GCF_000956105.1 Propithecus coquereli
TAATTTTAAAAAATATACTCGTATCATTCTTTTTATACAAAAATCCATAGAAACATTAACATGTTTACAGTTCCAGAGAAAAGGAATGCAAGTTTATGAAATCTTATTAAAACCTTAGTTTCTCTGCTTGACACTTAGCTGTTTCCACCCCAGCCTGGTCCCTAACGTCTAAAAACTGAGTGAGCGAAGCCCCTCTCGTGTTCTGGCAAATCCGTGGGACTCTGCTCCCGTGTGCGGAGCCCGAGGACCCCAGGCCTGCGCTCGACGCCGTGTCCTTCGTCTGATGCAGGGACGAAGGGCTGCGCCTTGACCTTGCAGAGGAGGCCTGCTGTGTTGCGACACGAGCTCTCTGCTACATTTACAGAGTCTTTCGTGAGACCACAAGGAGGCTCGCGCAGGGCCTGGAGTTGGAGGCGGTGGTGCCAGAAACACGTGCAGCGCATGCGCCCTGTTGCTGCCAAGTCCCTTATACACACAGCGATTCCGTGTCCCGCTGCGTAAGGAATCATCGCACAACGCTCTGCAGCTGGTCCTTCCGCGCTGCGGTGCTGAGGCCCGTTTGGTCTCTCCAGTTAAAAATCTTGACGCACATCTGCTTCCCATGCATGCTTGATTATTCTTTGTGAACAAAGCCAGAGGACTCGGTTTCTATTTTGGAAAATATTAAAGAAAACCTACGATAGTAATAATTTCCATTCGGAGGGAGGCACGTGTTGCCCGCGGAGCCCGTGGGACCGCAGCTGCACCCTGATGCAGGCTGCCTTAAATAGGAGGCAGCGACAGGACTGGCGACAGCTTCCCAGGCAGAGCCGAGTTCTCCGACACCACGGGCAGCGCTCTGGCTCCACCAGGGAATGTTGTGGGAAAGGAATTCACATGTGCGGTGGGCAAGGGTAGCATTCTGGACTCCAGATAGAGCGAGACAGCTGCACTTGTCTCCCCAGTGCCTGGGAAATCGCTCCAAGGGAGCACAAAGGACGGGGAGACGTGCACGCCCGGCCCACGTTAGTTATGCCACATTCACAGGGAAACAATGAGTTGAAAAAGACAATACGTTTGCAATTACAAGAGCTTCAAAATTCTCGCATCAAAAGTTAATTTTAGAATATCAAAAAGATTGCACGTTATATTAAATATGCATTTTGAACCTAAGCCAATAGCTGCCAAAATATTTATAAACTTTCCTTTTCTCCCTACATAGAACAAAGCTCAAGACCCCAGGCGGCGTTCAGCTCTCCCCCGGCCACCACCCAGGCTCTCTCGCTAGGAATGACACCTCTGCAGATGGACAGGAAATGGTGACAAGCTTGAGATCAAGGCCACTGTCACATCGATTCTTTTCCTTAACAGACATCTTAAACATAGACTGAGGGTCATGACAGCAATTTCACGGATTTGCAACATGGACATATCTTCACACATACATGCTCTTAAATATCTAACAAAGTCAGTGGAAATGGAAGTAGTGACCAGCACCCAGAAAACGTGGTGTATGAATGGCGCAGTTCATCACTGCGAATCCGGGAATGGAAAACACCTTCTTCTCAAGCCTTGACAACTTTCTCCCATCCAGATGAATGCCTTGCGGTATTCTTCTAGGGTGTCAAGACAAAATAAGGGGTACAGAAAAGTGCTTAGGCAGAAACAGTGGGACACATTGGTCAATGCGAGGATTATTAAATCACAGAAAATAAAAGCAAAAAAGACCCTTGGTGCCCACTGGTTCCACCTCACTGCACAGGTGTGGAGTTAGAGGCGGTGGTGCCAGAAACACGCCCAGCGCATCCGCCCTGTTGCTACCAAGTCCCTTATACCTACAGCGATTCTATGTCCGGCTGCGTAAGGGAGAGGGGGAGAAGGGACTTGCTCTAGAGCAATGTTCCTCCACTTCTGCACTGTTGACATTTTGGGCTGGACAATTCTTTGTTGGGACGCCAGGGGGCTATTCCGTGCATTGCAGGATGTTGGGTAGCATCCTTGGCCTCTACCCATTAGATGCCAGCAGCAGCCCCTCCTCAAGTTATGACAACCAAAAACATCCCAGGCATTGCCCAGTGCCCGCTGGGCACCCCAGGAGAGCAACAGGATGCACAGGGGACAGGCTGCTCCCAGACCTTGCACCCAGGGGGCCCTGCCTGGCCACTGCCCACTCAAACCCCTACCCCACTCCTTTCTGTTACTTAGGCCCTCCGTGCCTGAGAAAAGACACCTGCCAGGGGCTTCTGTACAGCATACGAAAGACGCACAGGATGCTGCCAGACATGTTTCTGAGGTTGCCCCACATGCAACTCTGTGAGGAAGCAGAACAGGTGGCATTATTCCTTCCTTGCAGCCGAGGAGTGAAGCCTCCTAGGGGCGGTCCCATCTCCTGCTGCTCCTGCCGACCCCATCACAGGGCTTTGCTCCTCAGAGAGCTCCCATAAACCTCAGTTTCATCTGAACCGCCGAAATTTCACAATTACTGATTTTGGTAATGACACTGTAATTCCCCCAATTATCTTGAATCTAAACTGGCACCATCTTTAACTCCTATCCTTCCATATCCAAGGACCTATAAAAAACAGAAGCAAATAAACAAACAAACAAGCCCAGCCACCCCCCAAAACCCCTGGAGCCAATGGCCTCTAGCTCTGCAGCACTGTGATGTCACGTGCTCCTGTCCAGCTCGGCACTGCTGTAGCCAGGTTCCCAGGCCTGCCTCCTGTCTCAGTGTCCCCGTGCTCCCTGCTGCTCCCAGAGCCATCTCACTGAAAAAACACCCAACCACATCACTCCTTTGCTTAGAAGCGTCCAGTCTCTGGGGCCTTGAGGATAAAGGCCCAACTCAAGGCATCTGAGGTTCTCCCCGGTCCTGACCCAGGCTTCCCAGCCTTCTCTCTCAGCACTCATTCCGATCTTGACAAACAGGGAAAACAGGTTTATTCCCCGCCCTAGTCTTTGTATCATTATCCCATCCATCTACCTTTCCAAGCCTACGCCCAGAAGGCACAGCACCTCAGACGTGGGGTCAGCCCTGCCCTTCCCAGAGAGACTGGTTCTCCCACGTGTGCTTCTCTGGAGCATCACTGCCGTGTGAGTGGGCACAGCCCACCCAGCTCACGGTCCTGTGTGTGTGTCTCTGCCTACTCCCCTGCACTGAGGACTAACTGCGGCTTCTTTCTCCCTCCCTCCCTTCCTCCTTCTCTCCCTCCTTCTTTCCCTCTCTCCTTTTCTTCTTCCTTCCCTCCACCCTCCCTCCCTTCCTTCCACCACAGCATCAAGCACCATCTCATGTATGTTACAAGTATTCAGCAAATGCTTATCAAGTTTAATTTAAATCATTTAAGTCAGAAAACACTTCCTGCTCTTTGGTTTTAGTGCTATATCCTGTCCGTGAACGACTGCGGAACGAGTAATAGAAAGCATGGCATGAGACCATACATCTTAGGGGGAAGACTCATCTCATCCTATCTACCATGTACTGTAAAGATTCTTTCTATTTCAGGCTCAATAAATGGCCCCCAGACAGTGACAGGAAGCTTGGTATTTGTGAGGCAGGACACTCCTTCATTGGGCAGCTCGAATGCTTGAATGGACATGCTTGTATCAAACTACAACCTTTTTTTTCTCCTTAAAATGCCACATCCTCTGGTGCTATACAGCGTGGATGTGATCCCTTAAATACGACGGCCTTCCAATAGCTGGGGCCAACCACTACGGCTCCCCTAAGTTCTGTACTCAGCTCTCCCCGTCTTCCGTAGAAGCCACACTCTCTAGCTCTTCTTGCACCCCTCTCGCCTCAACTCCTCCATCCGTCCCGCCCTCCTGACCAGCCTCTGCATGTCCACCTGTCCACCAAGGCTCTTCTCGAAAGGAGCCACACTGAACAGAATCTTCAGCCACGGCTCCTCGAGGGCTTCACAAAGGAATCCATACCTTCCAGTTCGATACTCTAAACACGAATTATGGCAACTGAGACGGAATTCGTTTTACTAGCCGCAAACCACACTGTTGGATCATACAGAGTTAATAATTCAACAAAACCCTCCAGATCTTCTAAGAAATAAAAACGGTGTTATACTAAAACCTCCCCAGCCTTTATGCATGGACATCCTAACAACCAGAGCAACAAAACAAAGAAGTCAGCCAAGCCCTAAACGCAAAGCCTTGCAGATCTCCCTGTTATACTTGTTGATTTCCACGCTGGAAGGTGAGCTGTTGCAGAGAGCTTTATCACCTCCGAATTCTGCGAGCAGGGATTCTAGAGTAGGGATTCTACGTCTCCAACCTTCTCTCCTGCAGAGATCCAACGCAACCCCCCTGGGGTGTCTCCATGGGCTCACTCTGCACACAAGCGACTCCACTGGGGAGAACAGCAGCGTCTCACAGGGGAAATGGCCTTCTCGGTTACTTAGCATAAACTCTCTAATTAGGTCAGCTAGTCTGATGACATGAACTAAGGCCATCCAGGCTCCACAAATACAACAATTCAATTACGCAGTAACAGAACCCGACTTTCTAAGCAATAATACGATTTTACAGCCCAAGTCAGTATGATGCACAGAGATCAACTACATCATCAGAGACCTGAGGAAACAGAGGGTGCTTGGAACCTGGTTTTGGGGGGATCTGGAACTCAGCCTCTCCTCAGAATGTGCTGAACATAATAAGAAGCAGCAGTGGTGCTCGATTAGACTTTCCGACGGAAACTCGCAAAGTTCAGCAAACCATCAGGACTGTGTTCATAGGAAAATATTAAAAGGAAAATCTTGACCGGGAAATTTTAATGTCAAGTGCTTTTTGTATCTTTATGAGTGGACAATAAAAAACTTTTTAAAAATTTAAACTCTCCTAAAATTAGCTAAAAGTCTTAAAATTAATGGAAACCTTAACGTAACTGTGAAGTGTTCGACGTAAGGGCATATTCTGAGAGTGCCGTCCTCTCGTAATATTTTCCACTCCATTTCATCGTCTTCGGTAGTTTAGAACAAAGGTCAAGCATGACATTAGCTTTCAAAACACAAATTAGTTTCAGTATGCTTATCAATAAATGAAAACTTTTAAAATGGGTTTACTTTGGGTCTTTATTTATTTTTTTTTCTGGTACCCCTCATGATGTTTTAAGCTCACAAGAGAATCATGAGTAATTAATTTCTAGGGAAAAAAACTATTCTACCTTCTTCAGTTATCCACATTTTAACATAATACTTACTCCCAGAACATGGCTTAGCAATGGAAGTTTTTCAAAGCAGTCTTATTTTAGGTTTAGAAGTGTTCTGATTCCAACATGATATGGAATAAGACCAGTAAGCCATAAGCTCTTACCTGGCAGCTTATGGGAAAGCTGCTCTCACTCTTAGGAGACAGAGTCTTCCAGATTAGTATGTGGCTTAAAGATCACCGTGTGATTTCAAATAACTCTGGGGTCTCGTCATTTCTAAATATCCTCCATTCTAATCCCAGCACACGCCATGCTGATGGCACCGCGAGGATGCAGCTCACTCACCCTCTCAGCAGTTTGAAGAGCATGCAGCCCAGGGAGAACCAGTCGGCGCTGCTGTCATAGGCTGTCCCCTTCTGCAGCACCTCGGGAGCCATGTACCCATGGGTGCCACTAGGGAAGAGAGAGCACACGCAGTTATTGGAGCAGGCCCATCTTGCAAAACACCGACGGTGCGTCACTCCCAAGATGGCAACAACTGTAAACGCAGGAGAGGGGACCGTTTGCTTCCATGCAGACTTGAGTCCTTGAACATCCAGTGGGGAAACAATCTTTTCTGCCTTTGTTAGTATACGAATGGACATAAATAAAAAGTGACTGCATGAAATAAATTCGAAAAATGCGAGTTCCGTAGTCTGGGAGGTGACATCTGAATCTCATTAGTCCTCTACTCCGGCTATGCAGAGACATTCTCCTGCCCCTTCAAGAGCCGTGTAGAGGGGTGTGGAGTGGAGGGAGGCAGTGGGCAGGGGGGAGGGAGAGGACGATGGCAGGCCACTGCACTGCAGCTGTGGGCCCTTGAGGCCTGAGGTCGCCCACTCCTGCGCAGCGTCACCTCTTGTGCCGAGTGCCGGAGCTCGTGCGTGCTACGGCTGGGGGCCACCTGCTTGGTGGCAGTTGGTGACAGATCCCAGGGGGGTGGAGAAGAAGTGGCAATGCAAGCCCACAAGTGTATGAGACGGAGAAATCATGCATCAGGTTTAAAAGCTGCTGAAATTCAAAGGACTCAGCACTGAGCACGTGTGCAGATGATTTTCAGGAAGTTGAGAACGCCACGTGAGTGGAGAACCATTTTATACACAATCTGCACCCTCCGCAGCGCGAGAGCCCCTCCCGTTCCAGGACTCTCCGGCCCTCCCCGAAGAGCCGGGCAGCTCGTGGGGAACTTTCAAAGTGGCAGCTCGAAAGGGCCCCGCAAAAGCCATTATCTATACCCCCTACATCTCTTCATCCTTCTTTGATTTTCTTCATCCACAAAATGGGTAATAAGGTAACACCTCTGCCTCTCAGCGCTGCTGCGAGGATGGCACAGACGTCATGGGCTGGCACAAAAGAAGAACTCCATGTCGGGGATTTTAATCTCTATTCTTAGTACCATCATTTTTAACTTATGCTCCGAAACAGTACGAATCTATTCAAATAAATGATCCTGGATCATCATCGGGATCCGTACTCTGGGTCTAAGAGGTATCCTTGGGGAGTTTTATCAAGCAGTGAGAATGAGCGCTGGTCCATCAAGGCAGGTCTGGCGCTCTGGAAACCTCCATCATCCAGAATTTAAAGTCTGTCAAGCCGTGCTGTGAGAGCACGAGGGATTTCTAGGAGGGGCGTCCGAACCACTTCCTAAGAAGTTTTAATTTCAGTGTTGCCTGCAAAGCCCTTTGTGGGGACCTCTTAACCTGTGATTCTCAGGATCGAATCGCAATTCTGGAAAGGACAGATATTTACAAGGATAAATAAAATAAATGAACACAGATCAGTTCTCCAGGCTTACACTGGACACAAATAACGCTGAACACTGGACTGCCTGTCGCTGTGGTTTTCTGATTCTGCCTACACGACAGCCACTGATGCTTCCTGAAACACTGTGCGAACAATTTATGCTACTATTAATACTGAGTGAACACTTGAACGTTTTAAGACACTGTGACACGAGACACAGCTTTGTGTTCTTAGACAAAATAAGCTAGGACTCAAATTAGTCACTGGCAATTCGCTCTACTCCAAAAGTCTTCCTTTGATTTTTCACGGCTACTCCATAGTTAACTTCTAGTTTACGATAATTTGTGATTCTGTCATTAAATGGATTAAGTATAAACTCAAATCAGGAACTTCAATTATAACACTACCTTGGCTGCTGCTAGATGGGCTGGCTGCTAGATGAAGTCCAATAATTACGTCTACAGCTTTGAAAAGATCTGAGAAACCAAGTTTAGGGTGAAATTCTGGCCAAAAATCTTTAGTCTAGTACTAAGCAGATCATTTCAAAGCCTCAGGGAGTCCATCCCTATGGCGTAAAGAGCACAGGCTCTGGAATCAGGCAGAATTGGATTATAATTCTAGCCCCACAGCGCACCAGCTATGTGACCGGGTTCAAGTTACTTAATTTCTCTGAACCTCAATGTCCATGCCATAAGAAGCGAATAACGATACCTATGATTTATGGGATTTCTGTGAAGATAACATAGTCAAAGCAGTTACCTATGCGTGCCTAGGACAGCTGATATTTACCCAGTAACACTGCAGATGCTGCCAGCACTGCCACCACCCCATACCCTGGTCATTTAAGGGACAAAGTGCTCTGGGCTGCTAGTTCCAGGAGGTCAGGGATCGGTTCTGTCTCACTGTGGCATCACCAGCACCTGGCACACAGCAAACGTTACGTAGTCTTGCTGAGTTAATTAGTTGACTCAACCCTCAACGACCACATGAGGTATCGTTATCTCCTCTTCATAGAAGGGGAAATGAGGCTTACGCAGCTTGGAAGAGGAATTCAAATCTAGGTCTGTTGACTTCAAAGCCTTCATTCTTAAGGCCACCTTCATTTAAACATGTGGTATTGCGTTGTGCATTTATCTTTTTAAAGTAGTGGCCTCCCAATCATAATCTAAACATGGAAACCAACCTTCCCATCCCTACCCTTTCACAAATGCTCTTCAAACACTGTGCTTTCCAGGGCCACCATTCAGAGCTGACATGTGAATTACAGTCAAAAGTGGGCTAGACCCTATTAGGAAATACATAACTCCATATCTGGAAGTTAATTCTTTTGGGAGATTAACTCTTACGAACTCCTGGATTCATATTTAGTTAGGACTGTACTAAATTGAAGAAATTAGCATACCAAATAGCTGAGGCATTAAAAATTCAAATGACTCTCTTAAAAATGTCTGAAGAACTCCCTAAGAGAAGCTTATACAACCACAAGTTCTGGCCTAATCACTGTAAAGTGTTAGCAAAATGCTAATGCTTTTATCACCGTATCCCAGATTCTGCAGAAAGAGAGAAATATGTTTACAGAAATGGCGCTATTCATTATTAACATTTGATCAGAGCTTTAAAAGGCAATTTTGATTTAATGCAGTCCCTTGTAAAGTATTGCAATTCAGAACCACTTTACTCCTAGTTACACAAAGAGAAGGACCTGCAGTTTATTTTCTGCATGGAGGACATGAAATGGGACTCCTGGGAGTTTCTTCAAGACCATTCAACACAGAGATGAATGTTAGCTCAAGATGTACAATCAAATGTGATTTTAAAAGACTCAGTGCTTAAGAGGAGACATTTAAGAAGACAAAATAAAGCAAAAGTTGCCTACTTTTCCACAATCTGCACACATGTTCGTATTTTCCACCCAGATCATCTGATACCAAAGAAACAGAAATGAAAGCCTGTGCATGTTCCATTCTGTTTCTGCAGGGCCCTGGGGGAGCTGCCTGATAGTCCCGCCTCTTTTTAACAACCCTGGGTTCAGAGAGGAGTCTTCGGGCCAGGGTCCCCGTGCAGTGATGAAGCACAGCCAGCCCCAGAAGCAGTTCAGGGTTCACTGAGCTGTCAAGTGCCGGCCGAGGGCTGTGGTCTCAGGAGTTACGTCCAGTGGTCGCTTGGAGGACTGGGGCAACACCCAAATCTAACAATATGACCCACATTAGAAGCCCGAACTGCACGTGGATGATTTGTTTGATATTTTAAAAAGTGAGGGGGCAGGGGTGGAAGTGGGGAGATTCCTAACTTCTTATCCAAAAAAAAAAGAAAAAGAAAAGCCTTTTTGAAAAAGAAGGAAAATAGATGGAGAGAGAAACACTTGGACCTCCCTCGGAGAGACGTATGCAGCTGCCTCTGCACCTTCCCAGGCACAGGGTCTTTCGTTTATCCTGTGACAACTCCCAGGGATTTACTACTACCTCTATTTATAGATGAAGAGACTGAGGGTCAGACAGTTTAACTGACTGACTCAGGCTCATACAGGCAGTATGACTCCGGATTTCTTGCCCAGGCCTGACTCTTCCCGACAGACGGCCCTGGCCCCTGAGCAGGCGCAGTCGCTTCGTGGGTCAATTCATGCTCCCCAGCGACCGTGACAGAAAGCACAGCGCGCTTACCTCCTCCCGCACAACCTGTGACGCCGGGTCTTGCCCTGCCCTGGCATTATCACCTATCGAAAATCACCCCTGGCAGGAGAAAAGAGAGGGAACAAACAGCCAGGCCAGCGCCTGACCTGAATGAATGAATGCGTCTGCCTGAATGAACGAGTGAGTGGCATCAGAGAAACGAGAGTGAGCAGAGGTGATGCGCTACTTACACACTCGCGTGCGGCTTCTTTTTGGAGAAATCGCAGGCAAGACCGAGATCGGATATTCTTACGTGTCCGTGTTCATCCAAGAGGATATTTGCTGGCTGAACAGAAAGAGAATATGGTCTTTGAGAGTCCCCCACGTGCCACAGGGGCTTTGAGAACTGAAAGTACAGACGCTTAATATCTTAGTATTTTAACACAGCTTGTTCCTAAACGTGAATTACAGCTTTATACTATCACACCAAAGAAGGGCACGGTACTGAGAGCTGTATTTTTCATGTTAACTTCAGCGGAAGTGGCAATGACCGAGGTGAGGGATTCTGCTCGTTAGGGGAAGAAACGCAGGCAGGTAACGTGGGAGGGTTGAGACCACACTTCGTCAGAGTTGAAAGCATTTCCCTTCCCCGTGCCGTGCCGAGAACTGCGGTGCGGCCAGAATGACTTTGCCTCTGGGCGATGGGGAGCGAGTCCACCAGCTTTTTTGCATATGGACCACACAGACTTGGAAGAATGAAGCCATGAGACACAGAACAGAAAGGCATCTTTCAAGAACGCATAAATACTGATCTACGGAATCAAAATATTCCACGGTGCCACGCTAATGCCGATGAATGTCATCTCTGTTTATTAGTGCAGCAGCAGCGCGGGGCCCTACCCGATGACCAAATATGATTTTGGCCACAACTCTGATGAAATGTATCCACTACGATTAGATTTAGTCATCATAACTACGGAAAACAAAGCTCCTCTCTCTAACATACATTGAATTATAGTCGTCTTAATATTTTTCTGCTGGAGATCAACTATTGTTTTGCTTGAAACGAAGATAATGGCATGCTATTATAAAATGGAAGCATGAATAATCATGAGTGACTAGAATTAAGTTTGAATAGAAATTAAATAATACCACTGCCTACTAAATAGCTTAGAAAGTAAAAATAAAGCCTAAAGATGATTAGAAACCGGTTATAGATTTAAATTAGGATGTATTATAAGGGCACATCATGGGCCTTTGGCGTATATTTTATTTTTCTGCAATACTCACATGAGGAAATAAAATGTCATATGCCAACCAATGTCTAATTTCTGATTCAATAAAAATACACTTTTTCTTTATGCTCAAAGGAAAACTAAGGGAGTAATTCTTTAACCTTGCAGAAAGCTTTTAAATATACAAAGTATTTTGTGCAAAAAATAATATGCTCGAAAATAAAATGTGATTTTCATAATATTTTAGAAGGTAACCTTAAAAAGCCAATGACAACATCTTAGCTCCTTAGAGAAAGGAGCATCATCTGTACACATCGGTCGGCCACTGTGGGTTCCAAGAAGGAATTTGAAATAAGAGGAAAACACATTCTCTTGGAGTCCTCTCATCCTACTGGCAAACTGTCACTCGCATCATTGTTCTTCCCATTATTATTTGTGTGTTTATACAATCATTTCTATAATCACTTCTATAATTTGTCAAGGTCCCTTTTAGCTCCACCCCCGTCTTCAGGCTGGTGGCCATCACAACCAGGTGAGTGACACCATGGACGTATTATGCAAGCTCCCAACTCCCTCCTTTGTGCAGGACCCGGCTCCGTGGTCTGCAATGAAAAAACTCAGAACGCTCCTATTTTTTTCTTTCAAGGCCAATGAGCTTTCATAGAGGACAAGAACAAAAACCCAGGCATGGCAGTCAGAGGTTACATAGTTCGAGGAATCTAAAAATCTATTAATGATTTTTAAGGCAATCTCAAAAAACAACGTAAAGCTTTGAGAGTGGCCTTTGAGAGAAATCACTCCAGCTGACCAGCAACGCACCCCTCACTGACCGGCCTTGCCTGGGAGGAGTTGGGATGCGGCCGTTCTATGCCCTGGTTCACCAGTTTATAAGTCCTACAAAATATATGTGCTTTATGTGTTCATCTCTGTACACGGAGCTGTGGCAAAACTCAGTTGCTTAGTGAACATTATTAATTGATTTATTAATACGATTAATTGTAAAATAGGTGACACCAAAAAAACTCCTACCCTGCTTTTCATTAATGAATCAATTTAAAATGGATTGCTCAGTGTACGTGCTGCACCAGGCACTGTAGCAGGCATCGAGGTTACAAAGATGACGGGGACGGTCCTGCATTCTGTCCCTGCAGAGCCTGGTCTAGGGGGGACTGACATCACACAGACAACGGCTTCCTCAGGGCTGAGATGAGGGCTATGAGGAAGACGACAGTACTCTACGAAAGAGAAGAGGACTTCCAGGGGACCGTTGGCACAATGTCTACTGTGCAGAATGAGTCTGTTGACTGTCCTCACCTTCAAATCTCTGTAAACAACAAACCGATGGTGCATGTGCTCCAGCCCCAGGATGATTTCCGTGGCATAAAACCGCATCTCCTTCTCCGAAAACACTCCGTGCTGTGAGAGGTGATAATGCAAGTCGCCTCCTGGTACCAAAGATTCAGAGTTTAATTCAAAGTGTGTTAATTTAAAGGAAATAAAAATCGTTGTCATCCTCAATAGGACACAGTAAAAAAAAGGTAAACTATACTTCTGCTTTGTCTATATACCTATCTTTGATTTCCATAGTTTGGCAAAACACTTTAACACACTGCCTGCCACACTAGAAAAAAAAATTTTTTTTTCCCTTGGGGCCACAGTGTTTTATTGAAACAGAATGATCCTTTCTAATTTATTATTGTTTATTGTTTGTTGTTTATTGTGCGTGAGTTATATGCAATGCAAACCAAGTTTTTAGAATTAAATTGTCAATATTAATTGTAATGATAAGGACAGCAACAAGTAAGATTTTCACCAACCAACTGCAGGGTTTTGCTTCACTCAGCCCTGAGGTCAAAATCAGCTGGAGTTAAATACAACTCACATGGCAGCCAATGTGTTAAACAGTATACAAAAAATAAAAAAATCAAAACCGATCATATCAACAGATATTTGATAAAGCAAATAACATAAAATTTTAACCAATAAAATCCAGGTGGTGGGTGTTTGGGTGTCCCCAGTAAAATATTTTTCAGCATTGCCATAGGTTTGAAATTTTTCATAATAAAATGTGGAAAGAAGGAAATAATCATTTGGCCTCGAGTTACAGAGACAGAGAATGCTGCCAACGGGGAAGAGAATGTTTTTATAAACCAACAGGGAAAAGCCTCCATTGGTTTACAAAAGTTAATGTGTGTCTGACTTTATTGTCCTTATTTTGAGTAGTATCTTCTTTTCTCCACCCGCAGAGATCCCTGTGTGACCCCCGCCAGCCAGATCAAGATGGAGAGGGTTTGCGGTACCCCAAAAGGCTCCCCCACGCCCTTTCCCATGAAGACCTCAGTCCCCAACCCCCATCAGGCAAAGGGGACTCTTCTACCCTCCCTCCCCATCAATTAGTTTTGCCTATTCTGAAAGTCACATAAATAGGACCACATACAACACATCCCGCTGCGTCTGGATCCCGCTGTGTCTGGCTTCTTTTGCTCGTTATTATGTCTGTGAAAGTCCTTCACATTTGTGGGTAGATGTGGTTTTAAATCAAACCCTCAAAACATAATAAAACTTCAAGTGAACTTCAAAAAAAAAAAAAAGAACTAGGCATTTGAGTTGTTGAATTGTATGCCTTTTTGTTTCGGCTCTTGTTACTAAAAATACTTTGGGTATATACCAGGTCACTTTCTAGTACTAGAAAGCTACTTTTCTCGCTGGATATTTTTCAGCATTCTCAAGGTCATCATTTGCCATTTAAAAGATCAATTTAGAAGGAACAGAAGATTGGGCTCAAATCTGTACTTGGCCCAAAATCAGTCCTTCAAAGTGAATTTTTAAATACATTTCTATCTTTGGCCTGTATTCTTAGGAGGTATTTCATTCCTAAAAGTTGAGGGCCAGGAAATAAGCTAATTACAGGACTAGGCCAGCTGCATTCCAGAAAAATCAAGTTTCACTGTAAGTATTTTATGAGAATCTTTTCTAGAAAATTCAATTTCCTGGGGAGAGAGTGGGAGGTCTAGAGAGAAATTGCAGTAAACATTTTAAAATGAATTTTAACTGAAAATCGAAGGGCAAAAGGTTTCCTCAAATTTCAGGGGACTATAATTATCTGAAAGACCCAAATTGCCAGTCTGCCTAGATTCACACTTGCTGAGATGTGACGTCGGGGCAAAGTCTGTGAGGGGTTCGGGCTGCCCAACCTGTGCTCACCGTTCATCAGATCCAGGATGAAGCAGAGTTTGTCCGGCGTGTGGAAGGCGTAGGTCATGCAAACTATGAAAGGACAGTCCTAGAGTAAAAAAACAAAAGTTCATGCAGAAAGCAAAAGCTGTCCTGGAAAGTGTATCCAGGATTTTTAATTCATTTGTTTATTTTTTATTGTCACATTGCAATCATACATATTTATGGAGTACTATTTGATATTTCAATACATATTTATGTTGTAGAATGATCTCATCATGGTAGTTAGTGTATCCATCAGCTCATGCATTTATCATTTCTTTGTGGTGAGAATCTTCAAAAGCCTCTCTTGTCACTATTTTATAATATTCAATACATGCTATGGATTTTTATCCATGCCCCTGCTCCACGCATTGAGCACAGATATCTGCATAGTAACTTTAAAAGTCATAGTAAAATAAATCCGGTTACATGATAAAATGCAGAGACACACAACATTAATAATTGGAGCAGATGAACTTGAAGGTCCTCCCTCACTCAGATCCAATCATGAATCCATTCTAATTACATCCTCTTTGAAAGACTAGATTTTGCAGAAAAATATTACTGTCTTGCTAGTCTTTTTGTTGGTCAACATTGTGGCTCTGGCTAGTCCAATATCCATTTCGATCTCTGCTTCTGAAGTTGGAAGGAAAGTTATTTGTGTTATTGTTTTGAAACACTGAGAATATAAATGGAATTAAATTAGCTTTTGAAAGTGGAAGACCATACCATGGTGCAGGATTGAATAACTCAATTGTGAAGATTTCAATTTCCCCCTAATTAATCTATAGATTCCACACAATCTTAATCAAAATGAAAACTGACAAACTGATTCTAAACTCTATGGATGTGTAAACAGATGAGAAAAGTTCAGATGCTCTTGAAGATAAACAAAGCTGGAAAACTTATAGTGCCAGTTATCAAGACTTATTAGAAAGCAACAATTCAGATAGCTTGGTATTAGCCCAAGGACAGACAAACAGACCAATGAAACAGAATAGAGAATCCCTAAACAGACCTGCACATAAATGGTCACTTGATTTGTGATACAGGTGACATAGCAGGGCATGGGAAAAGTGTGGCCCTTTCAGTCAATGGTGCTGGAGCACTTGATATCTGTACAATAAAATATGGACCTTGACCCCTACCTCACACCATATACTACAGTCCCCTCTGGCAGATATAGATCTAAATGTGAAATATAAAACAACAAAGCTTCTAGGAGAAAACAAGAGAGTTTATTCATGATCTTAGGATAAGTAAAGATTTCCTAGGTCACAAAAAGCAGTAACAATAAAAATATTTATAAATTGGACTAAAATAAAATTAAGAACTTCTGTTCATCAGAAGATACCATTAAGAGAGGAAAAGGATAAGCCACAGAGTGGGAAAAGATATCTGCAATCCATAAACACACAAAGAACTCATATCGAGAATATATAAAGAACTCTTAACTATCAATAAAAAGGCAACTGACACAATAGAAAAATGGCAAAACAAAAAAAATTTAAATAGACATTTCCAAATGGCCCACAAGCCTCTGAACAGATGCTCAACCTCAGGTGTCTCTAAGCAGATTAAAACTGCAACATGCTACCACCAAAACCCATGAGAATGGCTAAAATTAAAAAGACTGACAATACCGAGTGTTGGAAAGATAAGGAAGCAAAGGAACTTTTACATATGGCTGTTGGCAGTGTACACTGGTACGACCACTTTAGCGACCTGTTTGGTGGCATCTACCAAGGCTGAGCATCACCTGGCCAGCAATTTTACTCTGAAGTAGACATCTTACAGCAATCTGTACTGATGTACACTAAGGGACCTGCACACGAGTGTTCAAAACAGCACTGTTCAAAATAGCCCAAACCAGGAAATAACCCACATGTCTACCAACAGTAGAATGGATGAACTGTGGTATGTTTATACAATAGGATACTATGGAGCAGGAGTCAGAAAGCCTTTTCTGGAAAGGGCTAAACAGTAAGTATTTTAGGACTTGCAGGCCACATACAGTCTCTTCTTCTTTGCTTATTTTCTTTACAATCCTTTAAAAATGTAAAAAAAAACATTCTCAGTTCATGGCCTGTACAAAATAAAGCCACAGGCTAGATTTGGCCCCTGGCCACACCTGGCTTGCTGATCCCTGCCGTATGGCTGCAAGGATGAGCTATTGCAGCAGCCCAGACGAAATCTCACTAATGACACTGAGTGACAGAGACCAGGCACAGAGGAGCACATTTACACAAAGCTCAAACAAAATTAGCAAAGCTCTTAGTAAATTATAGTGTTAGAAATCTGGATAGAGGTCAGCTTGGGTGTGGGGCTAGTGACGGAGAGGGGCACAGGAGACTTCTAGGATACTGGTAACTTTCTGTCTCTTGATCTGGGTGCTGAAGACATGCGTAGGTTCCCTTGTGAAACGTCATCAGTGCCAGGCTAGATCTATTAGATCTACAATATTTAAATCCATTTTATCTACTATATCCATTCAGATTCTTTATACACAGTGTACGCCTATGACTAAATTGATTCAAATTTTTAAAAATGACATAGACTATCTATATCCACTGTCTTAACAAAGAAAATGATTAAATTCCAGAGAAAATGTCCAGATTTCATCAGAATAATCTGTAAACAGAATTCGCATTGTTCAAACCTCTCTATTAAGAACATAAAATTTTGAGTTGACACATTCCTATATATTAATACTAAAGATTCATGAACTTGAACTCAATTTCCATATCTCTCGAAGAAAAACTTTCCATGAAAGAATTACAAAATTCATTTTGTGGTTGTTTAGTTTTCCTTAGAGTTCTGCTGGGATGGTGTTAGTATTTACTGATTTCAAGATTTATTTTGCCTTCAATAGGTAAAATACAGGTGCTATCCTTTTCCTGTGAAAAGCCCTGTGGCCTTTCCAGTGGGCACTGTCCTACTGGGAACCCATCTGTGCTTTGCCAGACCTTTCCATTAGCCTCTGAATATGGCCATCTAGTTCTGCTCCAAATATCACATTCCTTCCCTAGTGGGGTCCGCCACATGCTCTTGCTCCTGATCTGATGAGCAATTCATCTGCAGAGCAGAGAAGCGGGTGAACCTAGAACTTGGTAAAGCCTGGGTCGTTCCCAGCTTGAGACAGCAAGCACACCCGCTTCACCGGGGGCAAGTGGACCCTTCCAAGGGGGATTTCTGAACATGAGCCCTGAGAAAATAGCAAAATGTTAATGTCTCCTTAAAATAATATGTTATTAAGATAGGATGTGAATTTTCGATTTATAACTGTAGGCTGTGCAAGTAGAAAGGGTTCTTAAAAGAAAAAAAAAAACAACACCTGGGCTGGTCTAACTTTTTTTTTTTTTTTTTTTTTTTGAGACAGGCTCTCACTCTGTCACCCAGGGTAGAGTGCAGTGGTGTCATCATAGCTCACTGTAACCTCAAACTCTCATGCTCAAGCGATCCTCCTCCTCAGCCTCCTGAGTACCTGGGACTACAGGAGCAACACCACGCCTGGTTAATTTTTCCATGTTTTTGTAGAGACAGGGTCTCGCTATTGCTCAGGCTGGTCTCAAACTCCTGACCTCAAGCAATCCTCCCACCTCGGCCTCCCAGAGTGCTAGGATTACAGGCGTGAGCCACCACTCCCGGCCTAACTTCTCTATTTTAAAGAGGAAATTCAGGCCCCTCAAAAGGGAAATGACTTGCCTGAGATAGTTTCAAACCCCAAGTCTCCTGACCCTCTCCGAGTCCTTGCTGTGTTATGCTGCTTACAAAGGCAAAGTTTCTCCAGCAATTAACAAAGATTCCTCCTTGACCCAACTCTAGCCAGGATCCTCGGAGCCCTCTTTTCGACTAGGCCTCAACCTTGACCTATGAAGACTTGAACAGACACTAACATAGTTTCTAATATCTCAAGACTGCATTCCTGGGATGGCCCTAACCCTGCTCCAAGTGCCAGAAGAATTTACCATTTGTTCCAGCCAACACCCAAAGATAGCGCCCCTGTCTTCCAGCCTCCAGGGGAGGGTAGGAGCCTACCCTGGGTAGGCACCAGTTAGCCACCCCGGATGGGTCTCACCTGGACTGAGCCCCCATTCACAGATTTTGTTGTTTTTCATTTCCCTGACCCTGCTGAAGCCCCTGCAGTCCACCCCATCCCCATTCTCCCTTGAAAACACCCTCTCACCTCTGCACAAGTCAGAATGGAGCTCAGCTGTTTCCCCTACTTTTGGTAGTTACCTAATAAAATCTGTTTTCCCTGCTTTAACTAATATCCAGCTGCATTTACCTTTGATACAATGTAAAATAAACGTGCAGGTAAAGGAATCAGATTTGGTCACCTCTACAGAGATCTCAGTGATCCCACATCTCTCAAGGTGCCGAGCAGGCACCATAATGATTTTCACGTGGAGTCTGGGACACAGGGAACTGAGTACTGGCCAACGTGGAGAGACAAGTAGCAACTGAATGAATGGCGCCATACGGTCCCAAAGAGAAAGATGGTAGGGGGCTCTCCCTTGATTACAAATCAGTGGAAATAAGAGCTCGCAGATGCTGAGAGGCAGAACCTTCAGTAAAGCTCCCAAACGAGGAACTGTCTTCTTTTCCAAGAGTGAGCAAAATGGCTTGGATTTTTCAGGAACTATGAAAAACTGACAAAACAGGACCATGAAGTAGCTCCTTAAGAAAATTCCCCACACTGCAGTCAGTGCAATCTTTTCAATCCGTGAGAGTGATTGTGGTATCTTCCTACTTAAAACGCTTTATTTCCAACTCCTGTAAGATTGTTCAAGCTCCTTGGTATTGGCCTAGAAAGCTCTTCATGGTCTGGCCTGGCCTCTGTGTGTCTCTCTGCAGCTTCACCTTGCTCCACTCCCCACGCCGCCACAGATCCTACTGCCCTCATCTGATTCCTCAAACCTCATGTGCCTGGGGCCCAGACACACGCTGGCAACTCCCCAGGTCACCATGACTTCAGAGGAACATGCACTGACCACATCTCCATCTCTAAGTGCCTTCCGAGCACACTGTGCCTGGCTTCCATAGCTCTCGCCTCTGTTCCAGTCATCTATGCATTTCTGAAGTTATTTGATTCATATCACTTTTTCCTGTTCTATGCAGGTCTGTAAGAGCAAGGACAGAAGTCAGGTTTTGGGCCCCCCAGCTGGTAGCAGAGCACCTTGGACAAGCTAGACACTCGACTGTGATTCATGGAATGAGTAACACTTCCAACGGACCTAGAGCAGTGGTTCCCAACCTTTTTGGCACCAGGGACCAGTTTCATGGAAGACAATTTTCTCACGGACTGGGGATGGGGGGGTGGGGTGTCCTGGGACAGGAGGTGCAGAGCTCAGGCAGTGATGCACTGCCTGTTTCTTAATGGGCCATGGACCAGTCATGGGCTGCAGCTGAGGGTTGGGGACCACAGAGCTAGATGACTTAAATGAACTTGCTGGTCACTCTTCCTAGCTGTGGACATACTCGTGGCGGTTCTCGAACATGCATATTTCTCTTTTTATCATCCGAGAATTATAGAAGAAAAGTGGGAACAGGACTTCCTACTGTCTCTTTGGGAAATAGGGGTAGAAATACTCAATTTGAGATTTAAAAAAAAAGTTAAACTTCCAGTAACAAGACAACTAAGGTGAATCAATGCAGTCCACACCACATAAAATCCTGCTGACACAGGCTGATCTAGAGCGTCACCTAATGAGGTGAGCTTAAACTAAGGATTACTGAAACCCTATAAAAAAGTTCCCTTTGATTAGCAAAACCAACCCCAAATAATCTTACTATGACTCTTGTGGTTAAATTATGTATCTTAACCAAATTATAAATTTTTAAAAACGCCACATAGTTGTGATACTTGAATAAAAAAAATACGAACAATTCCTTTAAATTAGTTCAAAGTAGTATCGCAATATAACCCCAATTTTTAATTTATTCTCTTAGGGGGTTACACCAGTGTGAAATTATACACCTATTTAACCACATTTCCCCCTCCCCTGAATCAAATAAGTATAAAAAGTCTACATGAAAACTGTACTTAGATTTTTCCAACATCAAAACATTTTTCAATAGGCTTTGAGAATAACTATCCAAGGCTTTGGGATGACCCATTAAAAATTAATATTTTAATAACACTGGAAATCTTAATTCCGTAAGCACATCCATATTGAAATGTAAGACAAGGACATTTCCAATCGAAATTAGAAGCCAATGCCATTTACACTGACTCTAATACAGTGTGCACCCTGCTTAGTTTCCGTTCCAATCAGTTACACGCACAGAGTGACTCTTTTTTGAAATGCTTCATGTCCATACATTGAGAGGTAGAGTCACATAATTAGAAATTATTTATGGCTACAGAGTTTACATTTGTTACAGCTCAGCTAAATTATGCTCTTTCTTTGCTTCCATGGCAAAAGGCCCTTCTAAAAGCTCTTAAAACTAATGCTAGAATAATATAAACCACAGTACAATAAATATAGGTGATAAAAAACACATAGCCTATAAAGGGACAATAAGAAAGGAGCCCAGGCCAGGGGGCTGGCCAGGGAATCCAGAGAATTAGGGCAAGGACATTTCTCTCTCAGGGTCTCAGGTTCCTTGCTCACTCATTGAAAGGGATTATTCATTCTTTGATTAACCACTACAATTTGAGCCTTTCAAATCCTTTTGGTGAAGATGACCTTATTTAGAATCCAACTGTGATATTGAGAAGTCCCCCACATTTCTCACTGCATAGACACCTTCCTGGCTTGGGTGTTTAACATTAAATTCACATGTGAGCTACACACTAAGAGTCCCGCAACTCCATGCTCATCCCGTGCCTGCCCTTTTGCATGCCGACTCCCTGACCTACTTTGCACACACGCGTGCACAGGTTTCTGGAAGAGTAAGTTTTCCTGGAAGTATCTTCATACACATTGGCATCGGTGCACATAAATAAAGGCCAAGAGTTTGATCCTGGTTAATACCATTAACAGAAGAAGAAATCAGAATGAGCAGCTACATGCAAGGAACGAAGGTGCAACGTAAAAGTTTGTTTTCATAGATGTTGAGCTAAAAATGATAGTTTAGAATGTCCAATAGGTAGAAATACGGTGCTGGAAATGGAAAGGCCAGTAAACAGAGAAGTATGTGCTGAGGGGAAGATAAAGTCACCCTCAAATGAAACACTAAGCAGGGACAACCCCAAATGACAACTCAGATTTGACTAACCCAGTTGCTCCCTCTCTATTTGCTTCTAAAGGGCAGGAGCTACTTTTCTCTTTTTCTTCTCCAGATTAGTCCTTCTTCTCATATAGTCAATTCTCGACTATATTGAAGTGAATTTTTTCTGCTATAATTAGTTTCTGCCATCTCTGCTACGATATTCTGCAAAGAAGGAAGTCAAGGACAAACAGTAGGTAGTAAAGGAGAAGTCATGGATTGCATAATGAAGGTTGCTAGTGTTCTTCTAACTTGTAAAATCAAATAAGAGATAATATCAAATTCTGGCCCACCCGGGAATTCCCAGGCTTGTAACCAGTTAGAAAAAAAATAATAAATCATCCTGCTATAACACAAACAACAAATTTTAAAAAGCAACGCTGGAAATTGACTACTTACTCCCGTACTGACAAGAGACAACATAATCCTTTCATTTAAGGCTAATGTTTCTCCTTGTTTCATCTTGATTCTCTTCTTATCCAAGCATTTCATCGCATACCTAGAAACATAAATACTATTGAAACGTTCATACTGTAACGTATCTAGACTGATTTAAACCATACACATCATACTGGGGAAAGCTTCTAAATATTTAGGCAATGCTTAAAAGAAGGAAAATGGCACCCAACTGCTATGCAAGAAATATTTTTCTTTTACATGTTGATATTAAAAAAAAATCAAGCAATACTTAAGATATTTCTATCATTATATGGATAGAAGTTCCAGTTAAATAAAATAGAAAGTAGACAGATATAAATCAATTCAGTGAGATAAATTTTTTGTATAATGCCGCTGCCTGTTACTACTGGTAATGGGGGGATATTCGTATCATTTTTAGCAGGTAGGAATTGTGAATTCATCAGTGGTCAAGTTTTTGTAAGAGTGTATAGTGCTTAAGAATCCGAAACAGTGACAATCAACAAAATGGGAAGGGAAGGCATGCATTCAAAAGAGCATGTTCTAAGTATTATATTATTGATTTGTTCCTAACTTTTTTTAACTTCAAAATTTTACGGGGGTACAAACATTCAGGTTACATATATTGCTTTTAGACCACCCGAATTGGAGCTTTTAATTTTGATATTTAAGTTATTATATTTCAAACAATAAAAAGAGTCAATAAGATTTTGTTATTTATCATTGGTTAAAGTTAATCGAGAAGAACCAGTTGACAACTTAAGATTTTTGAAAACTTGGAACAAACTTGTATTAAGAAAATAATGACAATTTGTTTGGTATATTCCATAATCACAGATTAAGGAAAACAGGAAGCTTTCCCAGTAGGAGAACAGAAAGCTAAAAGGGAATTATTGCAAGTGTTTTCATACATGTCTCAGGGGCTAAAAATTGTGTGTGTGTAACTATTAATTTAAATTCCTAGTAGATGGAGTACTTTACGTAGCTCAGGTATGCAAGATGGACCATTGTCTCAGTGTTGTGGGACACAGAAAATCTACCTATTTCTTATTGATCATAACTTACATGTTTGAGTTATATAAAAACAGAACTGTTCAAATTTGATATTGTTATCTACTTTTCCTAGAGTTCTTATGATGAGTCAATTGATAATTTGCTTAATTATGAGATCAAATATTGAGAACATATGAAGCTACATGTTCTTTCCTGGCTCTAGATCACCGGGCGACACTGTCCCAGCGCGACTGCAGACTTCAAACTCCTGAGCTCCAGGCATCAGATTCACCCCATATGGGGGCCCAAAGCAGGGCGATGACCGATGGGCACAAATTAGTGAAGGCAAACTGCAGTCCCCAAATACCAAAAGACATGCCAACTGTTCAACATTCCTGAGAACAGGAAGAACTGCCTGGCAGAGTTGTCAGCTCCCAGCCCCAGGAAGTGCCTGAGCAGAGGCTGAGTGACGACTCGTAGGCTATGATGGACCAATTTGTTCTAACACGCCTGCCATTTAATTAAACTTGCAGTTCTGGGTCTATCAAATCATATTCTTCCATTCTCTTGTGCTTTCAAAAACATGTTCACTTAAACTGCTTTTGCTAAAAAAAAAAAAAGAAAAGAAAAGTAAAAAAAGAAATTTCCTACACTTAAGAATTCCACTGTTCACTTTCCAGAAGAGCCGTCTACCTGGCTCAGGTGCACTTAATTTCCTCCCACTGGCCTCCCATAAGGAGAGTTACTGAGGGCAGTGATGGAGCCCATGCTCGCTGGTCACCAGCGGGGCGTCCTCCTCTCCAGCACCCCGGCTACCGGTCTCAGGAATCAACATCTCCCAAAAAGCTGTCACCTAGAACTGCTCCTACTAAATAATAGGTGGATCTTTGCTGAAAAAAAGAAGTCTCTCTTCTGCAAAGAAGAATTCTTTTTGGTACTATCTGACCGGAAGGCTGCATGTAACACGCCCCTAGTTGCCAAGAATCACTTCCAGCTCATCTCTGGATCCCTAGGGCTCCTCGCCCACGCCCTGAACCATGGTGGACACGCAATACGGGGTTATCATTTAACTTCCTGGTTAGCCCTAAGAGGTGAGGTTCTGGCTTATTGCTCTCATCCACCACGCTTCACAAAATACAGCCTATTTCTTTCTGAGGTAAATCATTTCAAAAGCAAGATCATAGGCTTCCACAATTCTATACAGAGATTGTCTTTTGATGCAAACATAAAGTCTTCTTAAAAATTGCAGTAAACTATATGAGCATCGAATGCTTACATTTTTCCAGTGTCTGCTTTCCTGCAACCATATACTTCACCAAATCCTCCTCGTCCAATAATCCTATGCACACTGAAATCATTCATGGTCAGCTGTGAAATCAAAATACAAAATGAAAACTTCAAATTATATTACTATAAAGATTTTTTTCATGAAAACACAGACGGTAATTAAAATAGCAATTCTGACATGGGGATCTCCCCGCTCCACGACTGATTCCTTAAGCTGCAGGATGAAATGTCCGAGGGCGCCAAGACTTTACACAACTTCCCTCAGCTCCACCTCCAAGGTACGAGAGGCACAAAACAGAGGCGCATGGGGAGATGATGGACGGGGAACCAAGCAGCTAAACATTTCTGACACGTGCCCAAGGTGACAGGTTACAAGGTATATACTTTGAAGGCAAGTGAGTGTGAAATTTCAAGCCAAAATGAAAATCAACCTCAGCTACTCTGAAGCCTAAAGTTTGAGAATGATCTAAAAACTGCGAGAACTGTCAGGGTTAAAAAACATAAGAGTCCAGGCCAGGGGCATCTATGTTTTCCTAACAGTGGGCCGTATGATCAGAAATCACAACAGATGCAGGCCATGTGAGCCTTGTATCGACAGCACCGGTGAACACAGAGGGCTCATGCTGACCACGTGAGCGTGAAACAAGACTAAATGTGAGTCAAGTCTGTAAAGAGGCTTTATTCATAAGCACTATCTCAGCAATGCCCCATTTCGTAAGTAGATTTAACGTGTTAAATGGTACAAAGATGAATAGTGCATCCTATGTTCGTGACAAGAGGCCGTTAGACAACAGCAAATGCCTACTGCTTTTCCAATCCTGGCAAGTGAAGAATGAGGCTGTTTAAGGGTTCCCCCAAACAACCCTTAAACATCGTATCGGCATCACATAAGCCTGCATCGGGGCCACAGACTTCACGTTTGATGCTCAGAGTCCACAAGGACACAAAATCCGCTGAAGGGGAAGCACGAGAAAGATCCGGAACAGACATAAAGGATTTTTTAAAATGTGTGTTATGGGCCTCTTGCTTCTAAATCCTGCCAGGAAATATGATGGATGAGGGGGATGTGGTTGTTAAAAAAACAACAACAAAAAAGCCTTATGGCTTCTCCACTCGTTGGCTAAGGGCAAGTGCAAAAAAAAAAAAAAAAAAAAAATCAAACAAAAGCTCTTCTTCCAACAATACCATTCAAGTAAAATCTAAGAAAAAAAAACAGTCCGGTTGATTCTTTTGCCCAGTCGCAAGCCTGGGTGAAAGGAGAATGAGAAAGGGAAGTGAAGAGAGGCTGCACCAAGACGTGCGCGTTCTAAAAGCGGAGTCGCGATTTGCCCCAGAATGGCCAACATCGAAAGCCAAAAGAGATGAAACGCGAAGGAGATATGTTAGCAAGTGGCCTGCATTTGAAGATCGCTTTTATCATTTTCACAACAATAAAAAGGAAGACGAAACCTTGGTCTGATAAAAGACGCCATCATTTTTATTATTATACACAATTTTTATTATTACATGTAATAAATAGGAAAGAGAAAAGGAACTTTCCAAGAATAGCAAAAGATAAGGACTTTATCTTTAGTAGGGGAATTATATTACAAGGAAAAAAAAGTTGGGGAATTATATTACGTAAAAGATTTGTATTTTTACTGCTATTTTCATTAAAGGGTCAATTACTGCTTAAAATATCCTTTATTACATAAATAAGCACATTCTTTTTCATTTACTAACCATATTCTTACATGAATATTAGAAAGAAGTAAAACTCTAGTTATTTACCATTGAGAATGGGAGGGGAATGTTTGGTAGGAAAGACATCTGTTCAGGCAGTGCACCCTTTGGGAGCATGTTCCCGAACAAAGTATTTTCTCACGAGGTTAAGCCAGAGGAAGTTTTTATTTAAAGAAAGAAAAAAAGAAAAAGACGATACTCACATGAATGTTTAATTCGACATTTTTCCACTGACAAAATCTAGTGAACTTGTCGCTAAAAAAGAATACAAATAATTACTGAAAAGTTAAATATCAAATTAACTAGATTTGTAGAACAACATTGTAATATAAAATAGAGTTGCACTACTTGTGGTGCTTCTCAAATAGAGTAAGTTTTCTTACACATTTTTTTTTACAAAGCATTCATCAGTATCCATGGCTTTATTTTATGATTCAAATGAAAGAGCTCACGTTTCTCCTTTAATTGTCGTGTGCTATGGTAACACTTTTATCTGAACCAGCATAGTCCAATAGGAAGATAACAGGAGACACAGATATAATTTATATATTTTCGTAACTCAATACATCAAAAAATTATTATTTCGACATGCAATCAAGTCTTTGAAATCTTGTGTGTATTTTGCACTTAAAGCACATTTTAATTTAGACTAGTTACATTTCAAGTGCTTGATAGCTATATGTGGCTAGTGGTGACCGTATTGGAAAGCACAGCTCTAAATGATAAAAAATTAATGTTTAAACAGTTATAAGAGTAGCAAACACTTAAATAGTGCTTACCATATGCCAGGCCCTACTCATTTATTCTTCCTAAAAACTCTAAGACCAGGCACTATTTTGGTCTCTATTTTACAGTCGAGAAAACCAAGGCATCAAAATATTCAATGGCTTGGCCAAGGTCAGGCGGTGAGAGAGTGGGTGGAGCTGGATTTGAACCCAGACCAATAGGCTCCAGAGCATCTTCTTAATCAAAGTTTAGTATGGCCTCTCGAAAGTGCGATAACACAGAAGAGAAACCCTCGGGCTAGAATCCCAGGATGGATAAGCTGCACTGCTCCGATAACGCTCCCACAATTCACTCAACAGCTCGATCAGTGTTTTCGTCATCCATGGAGAAAAATATCTATCCAATTTCTATTTAATAAAGACATGATTTTAATTACTTTTTTTATTAATGAGCAACATATCTGTAAGGCGTTTGTTTTAAAAAAGATTTTCAAAGGAAATGCATTCTAGATTGAATACTTCTTAAAAGCGGAGAACATTCTTAGTGATGGGTGGACCTCATCTATCCCTGGCACGATTCCTTACGCAGACACAGGATCTGGGGTTCTTATAATGAATGAGGAAGCAAAAAAGAAACAAAGAGAGGAAAGGAGGGAGGGAGGGAGTTAGTTTTTATGACGTGCAAGTTCCAGGTACTTACCAGCTTTATAATAGAATGCCTTAAGACATCCAAATATCGAAATTCTCTGGGGGCTTCATTTAAGAGGGCTTTTAGAAATAACCATCTTTTACAAATATCTCTGGGGCTAATAATCAAATTGAAAATCAAACGCGGAAGGATTCTCTGTAACTACGCAGCATCTTTTTTCAATAAATCTAAAGTGACTTTTAAAGAGTGCTTCGCTGATCCCCCTCACATCTATGAGGGTCGGTAAAGTAAAAGTATATTTTGAGAGTTTCTGAGAATTATTTCAAACCGTTTTTAAAAGCACGGTGCACGCAAAAGGCAAAACCACGCAGGTGCACTCTGCATTTATAAAGCCACGACCGGTCTTTGAAACGCGCTTGCCCTCTTTTCTCTCGGATCCTGGGGTTCATAGATGGCGATGCGGATGGGGATCGGACACGTTTTACACCAGCTGAGGAGGGTCAGCCAACCAGGAAGAGAGAAGTGCCCACACATTTTGCCCACTGAGGATGGATTTGCTGTCGCAAGTTCCTCTTTAGGAAGCACAGATGGCCCCAGGACTGAGCATCTGGGCTCAGTCTGGCCTCCATCAGGGTCACTTGGGCACTATTCCTAATCCACAGCTGGTTACTGGACGGGCATTCTTGACAGAAGAGGAACTGGGGCAGAGGACAAAGCCTTGGCAGTTACGGGGCTTCAGAGAGCCAGAGCCCTTGCGGACAACTTAAAAGGACCTCACAGAGAAGACGAGAGGTTACGACGCAGTGAGGTGGGGTAGAATAAACGTGTTTAACTCTGATTCCTGACTCAGTCTTTGTCCTGCTGAGCAGCGGAAGTTCACTGCCTGAACTAGGCAAGGGAAATCCTACTCCTCCCCGATTCACCCTGACCTAGAACTTAGCCCCATCCCTGCTTGCATCTCAGAGGGTGGAGAGAAACGCCCCGCCCCCACACACAACTTCCTCTTTGCTATCCTGTTGCAAGGTGGCCACCCAGAAATTGCTTTAACCATGTGGCCCTTGAGTGTGCCACGTCCTGATGATGTCAAAGGCTACGTGACCATATTTATAGAAGGCCCATGCTTTTCAAAACCAAAACTGCAAACTCATAACCTGAATGGTTTTTTTTTTCTAATTTGAGAATGCATTAACATAAAAAGAGTTGCAAAAGTATAAAAATTAACACACCAACTTTAAAAATAATTTATTTACGTAAAATCATAACGGCTTCAGAAAATACAGGGTGGTTGCTTGCCTAAAGTGCAAACAGCTTCCCTCGTATTTCCTGGGACAATATGAAATGACTAACACAGTGAGGGAAAATGCAGTTAGAAAACATGAGGGAGGAACCCCTTCCCCACTTTTCATTACCATCCCCACCTCTCCTCTCTCCCCCAGGGATCACATAAAAGCTAGGCTGCCCCAAGAGTTGGGAAAGGTCAGATTTTAGAACCCACAGCAATGGGGATGACCCAGGCCTCAGCTGCAACTCAGCCCTGAGCCACCAACCTACCCCCTCTGTTTGATGCTGCTGCTTTTTGGCAAAGCGTCTGCGACTATTCAGAAGAGTGCAATCATTTGCACAAATATTAGTTTCCCAAAGTATTTGACTCTACTCCAGGATAAAATTATCTCTTGAACTCCAGTAGAATCACAACACAACTTTTTTTTTTTTAATTGCTTTAGTTCTGTGAATATGTGAAGAAAACTGCAGTAAAGTAGCATTTGTTCTTAAAGTGCAATTACTGAGCAGCTGCACGCAGCTCCGGCGATGGGACACAATCATCATGTCGATTGTCTAGAAATTAGCTGAGTTTATGGAGAAGAGTACAATCAGTGTCAAGGCAGATGCTGTTTTAGAAAAGTCCAATTCCGATGGTGCATCACCACGTGGCATATTCAAGAATTGACCAGTAGGTGCCCGAGAAGCTGAACATTTTTATAGGTGTCATTGAAAAACTTCAGAATATTTATTACATAGCAAACACGCTCTACAGTTTGAGTAACCCAAAGGGACATATTTATTAGGTTTTTTAATAATGTACGTGATCACAGACACACACTGGCCTATGCTATTACGTTTTGTTACTACATAAAGTATTAAGTTCAGGCTGGTCCCACTTTGGGAGATCTGAGTCCAAAATCCAAACAAACGGGCCAGGTAAGGTAGAGGCATGCTTGCATTGGCACAGGTCTCCCAGGGAGATACTTTTCCAAAATTGAGGTTCCCTAGTCTATTTAAATTTTAGACCATAATTAAGCTAAAGAACTGAAGGTCAAAGAGATGTTGAGATATACGAGATATACAAACCCTAAAATTATAAAGTATTGAGGAAAGAGTCTAACGCAAAGATTGGCACATAGTATATAGTCAAGAAATACCTGTTGAATGAATACATTAACACGCATTTTAAGGACAGCACTTACTGAGTAAAGGAGGTAAATCTACGCAATACAAAATTTTATATTTATGCATAAAGTTTCATACCTTTCCATAAATTTTTGAAAAATGTCACCTCGAAGACTTTCACAAATTTCTTCAATGTATGGCTGGAAACGATAGAAAAGAAATCCCACGCTGTATAAATAGGAACTTATTAAAGGGAAAAACACAAACCAGTGAGACTCGGCCTAGGCGAGGTTCCCAATGACACACTCCAGAGTGTCTCATCTTCAGACTTGCCCTTCTCGGTGCTTGTCTCATCGTCACTAATAGATTCATCATCGCAATTACTTATTTCATAGTTACCTACCTTGAGACTCCATGAAGAGAGGGACGAGTCTGCCCTGTTCGCCATTGTATTCCTCTTGCCTGGCACGGCTCCTGGCAAGTCACGGACACTTCTTAAATGACCAGGGCTGGCTCCATGGAGGTGCGACTCAGAAGAGCCCAGTGCCGGCTCTAACGCTCTCCTGTCACCGTCATGAAACTCTGAATAATTTTTGAACTAGGCACCCTGCGTTTTCATTTTGCACTAGGCCCTGTGAGTTATGTAGCACATCTTGGAAACTATTAAAAGCTGGGTGTTAGCACCAAGTTTTAAAAACTTAAAGCTAATGGATCCACGGAGTTATTCTATCTCTTAGAGTCGCAGAGCTAAAGGTTACCACAGAGGAAGAGTTAATCCCACTCTTCGTCTCGCACATAAGGAGACTGTAGGATGGTGGCAGGTGCATTCCCAAGGTCTCTGAGCAGGTTCCTGGGCAAACTGGGACTCAGGGAGGGCTCCTGGCTCACATACACAGCGTTCTTCTCCACGTGGAAAACACCTACGATCTACTTCGATTTTCAAGCCACCTTACACAACACCAAATAAACAGTATACACTTTTCTATGTGATGAACTTTAAACCAAGAACTACAAAAATATCAAGTGCCAATATTTTGCAGTTTAGCCTAGAGTCAATTAGATAGTTTTGGAAAATATCTTGATACTCTAAACTTGTTGAATGATCCAAATGTAACATTTTCTGGGTGTTTACAGATCATCCTGAAAGTTTACAGAAAAGGACTAGATCCTGGAACAGTCCTGATCAAGCGACAAGAGTGAGAAGTCTGCAGAAGCTGCAGTGACCAAACACGGCAGGAAGGCAGCCACGGCTCTTCTGGGAGCCACACTTTCCACAGGAGAAAACACGCCGGCCTGACAGCCAGCAAGGGAGCTGAGCCCACCTCTGCCACCTCGCAGGGCTACCCCTGTGCTGGGGAGGGCACGGGGACTGGTTGCTAAAGCCACGCGGACTTTGTTCCCTCCTTCCCCTACTAGGGGAAGCTGAACTGTCTCTCTCTTAAGTTCTTTCCAGCTCTGAAACCCTATGACACCTCAAAGACGTGTGAACGATCCAATTCTTCTACAACTCTCAAGAGGTTCAAAAGACTTCCAAAGACAAAACAGCTCATATGGTCAAAGATCTTTACAAAGAAAAGGCTACATTTATATGTCGCGTATTTTCTATTTATAAGAACTATTATGTTAATTATTTTAATAATATTTTTCTTTCATATTTTATCTAATATCTCAGACTTCTAATAAAGTAAAAGACGAATGTCGCTGGGAATTCTTAAGGCTACATATAATGCACCCCATTGCCACTCTGCAGCAGAAGGAACCACAAAACATGCTCGGTAAGCAGTACAAAAGCCAGAGTTCGACAGTGGGATCGGGAGCAGACTACTTCCCCTCTCTGATCCTCAGTTCCCCTAATGGGTAAAAGGGGACAGTCATACTAATTTGCAAGGCCATCATGAGAATTAAATAAGATTAGGAATGTTGAATGCTGAGCACAGGGCCTGGCACATTTTAGGGACCCAAACACCAGCCGGGGCCCTTTCCAACCCCCGCCCCCCACCCAAGGGACCTATGTAGTTACTTATTTCTAAAGGCGACTTGCAAGCAAAATGAATTTAATGAAAAACATCTTGTATTTACTGTCAGAGAATTTGTGTTTCACTACAGACTTCAACCAACTTTGCTGGGTAATGTGCCTCTATAAACAGGACATCCAAACATATAACTTTCACTTATAATATTGTCACTATCTTTTGACAATAAATGTTACACTGAATTGCACTAATACACAATGAACTTAATTATTTTCTTCACTTTTGAAATAAGAACACCACCCATTCTATATCAATTTTATGAGAATACTATTTCCATTCGTTTTTTTAAGTGAACAAATCAGTAAAGTATTTTTAAAAGATACACTGAAGAAATAACTCCTAAATAAATGAAAGAATCTTAAGTCGTTTTTGTATCTCGCCTAGATCAATTTTTCAGGGCTATTTATGCTACAGGAAAAGTTAAAAATCAGAGTTGAAAAATCCATGTGTTACGAGGTACAGTTTAGCAATGTTCCATGTAATTGACTACAACGCTATGTGCCATGGCAAAGTCAGTTGAAAACTGAAATTCTGACACTAAAATATCACAGAGTCAACAAAAAGCAGATACTCACATTGCACTCTCTGAATATGCAAACAGAATTTGTGACAGTGGCTAACATGTGTGGAGCACTGTGATAGACACACCCAGGGCAAAGCCACTCAAGTGTCCCTTTCTCACTGAATCCTCAGGACCCTCCTTTGAGGGACAGCCCACTGTTGCCGCCACTTCACAGATGAAAAAACTGAAGTTAGGAAGGTGCAGACGCTTGCCCAGGGTCCCCCAGCTATGGCTCTGAGATCTAAACCCAGGTCAGGTCATTGAATTTCAGAGTCCAAGCTTATAACCTACTAGACTATACAGATAAGCCCTGCATTTTATGAAAGGCCATCTAATTATTTTGGCAGAAAGGTAACACCCTATTTGTTATTATCCAAGTGCTCTAAGAGCCAAATTAGTATCTGCTCTGTAGAATAATCAAATTCATTTTGCATAAATAAATACTATCAAGTCAAAAGTCAGATTACCTCACTGTTAGTGACTGAATAATCCAGGAAAAGGATAAATTAATTATTTCCATGTATGAAAATCATTACGTTGCTCAATGGCATTGTATCATATTCCTTATAATTCATAGAAACAGAAAAAGTACATTATCTATTTGAGAATCTGACTGTCCTTGCAAACCACTATCACCTCGACGGAAAAGAAAGGATGGAAAAGGCTTTTGGGAGGAGATAAAACCATTAAATCTAAAGAAAACACACAGGCCTATTAGTTAAGAATTTGGTTTTTCAAGTCTTGTCATTGAAATCTATATGACTGGATTGTGTTCAGGATACGAGTAGTCTACACACCTATTATGTACTCATGATAATTACAAATTAAAAAAAAATAAAAAAATAAATAAAAATAAAGATACGAATGGCCAAGGTAAAATACAATTCCTCAGTCGTGACTCAAAGGTCATTCAAACATTCACGCTTGATTCTTGAAAATAAATCTGATTTTATCCAAAGAATAATCACTGCAAGTATCAACACCCTGGCAATACAAAATAAATCTTGCAAAGTCCTTGCTCATCAAAGCTATCAGAATGTCAAATGGGAAAAAATTTTCTTCTTTGATATCTTATCTTGATTGATTTCTAGAACATAATGTTACTAGAAAGCTCTGGTGGCCTTTTTGAGGAAACCCTTTATGAAGCATGTTGGTAGAAAATCGCATTTCAATGAGAAGACAAGCCATATTCAACTTCAGTTGTTCCAGATAAACCTCCAGATAAGAACACAGTCTTACAAATCGATTCCTCTAGCGCGTTCGCACATGCAAAAAGAAATGTCACCAAGGTCAACTGTGAAGCAAAATAGATACATTTATTCTGAAATAATTTTATCTTACCTGAAAAAGAGTTGATGTCACTTGTTTCTTGGATAGATGACTTTGTACATGTTCTACAGCTTGCTTTGAGAATGGCTTTCAAAAATCAAAAATATTTTTTAATGATAAAATATAACAGACCCCTGTATATTACATAATATCACAATAGATGATTTATCATAACAATTACTAAACAGCAACCTATGGTAATTATATTAGTGAGCATTCTTTGAAAATCTATTGCATATTTACAGGCAATCCAAGCCAATGCTTGTTTCTCTGGGCATCCACAGTTCTTAGGTACACCATACCCAGGGGGGACCTGATTTGCATTCCAGCTCCCCAAGAGTTCAAGGGCACTGTGATAATAAAGTGTAAAGCATCCTATTATCACCTGATTAAATATATACATCCCTTTATTAGCTGATAATGGGGTTTCAAAAATGTAAAATTTCTACTCCATAAGAGAAATCGAATCCACGAAAATACACCTAAGAATTAAATGCCAGGCTTACAAAGCCAAGCCGGAGTTATAAAGGGCTCTAGGGTTAGGGAAGTCTTGCTGTAACCACAGCAGAGAGGAACTGGGGCAAAAAGAATGGAGCTTCCACTGACAAAAATTGTAAAATGCATCCTCCCCCACCTCCACCAAAACTTCCAATTGTATCTTCTTTAATAATGCACAATAAGAAGAAAGGCTTAAAAATCACATCATATGACTAGAAACCCTCTCAATTGCTGAAATGCATAAAAACCAAGTTTACAGAGGCTTTCCCACTGAACAGCTGGCATTCCCCAACGGGTCATTACTCCCCAGCAAGGCAGCAAGGCACAGAGCACGGAGGACTAATTCTAGCTCAGGAATTCTTTCGTCCCCAAGCGAGGTGGGTCCAAAGAACAATGAAGCAATGCTACGAAAGATGTCATCGTTAGCCACCGTTATTCGAATGTCAGAAAGAACTGTAAATGACACGATAAACATAGAAGCACTAAAATATATAATTGTCACGACCAGTGGCAGCCATCCAATTGGACCTTCTGCGATGACGGGAATGTTGCGTATCTGTGCCACGTGATACAGAAGCCACTGGGCACGTGTGGCTACTGAACACTGGAAACGTGGCTCATGAGGAACTGAGGGATGACATTTTTAATCTCATTTGATTTGAATTAATTTAAATTTAAACAGCCACATGTGGTTAGTGTCTACTGTAGTGGGAGAGCAGGCCAGAATGGTTAGGCCACTCCTTTGGAAAACGGTCCTAATGTAGTGATAGTACGTGGTAAATTTTCATTACTAATTATTCCACTTACTCCTGGTGGAATGATTTTCTAGGAATCTAGTGGATCCTAATGACTGACGTAGAATGTTTGTCCGATTTACAAGGAAAAAAATATATATTTCAACCATTATTTAACTATTAATGAAAAAAATTAACATAATTATAATCCTCATTATTAATTCAAAGAAACCTTTTAAGATTTATATTTACCCAATGTTAGACTAGCCTAATTGTTAAAGTATAGCTAAATTATTATAAAAATAATAAACTAATTTTCTTTAGAAACTCTAGAATTGAGACTAACCTTTTTCTTCAATTGATCCAAATTAACTATCTGATTTTGTCAATTTTTGCAATGAAAGTTTCGGCTTTTGGAAATATACTAAGTACACAGGAAGCGACAGGTATTGCGTCGGCATTACCAGGAAACAAATGACAAAACAGAAGAAATGAATTCCATCCTGGAGACGCATTTTTACACTTTCAAACGTCTTTCCGCTGTCTTGCTTTCATTCTAGAAACACTGAACATGATCTCATATTTACCAGTCCTACAGCACTCGGATGAGAAGAGATACTCACGTGGGAACAGGCAAGGAGCTCCTTCATGATATAGGCATCGTAAATCTGTCGGCTTCTACAAAGGCGATCTTCCTCATTGTCAAGCTTCTCGTATTCTTTTATCTAGATGTTTTAAAAGTTATCATTGTTAGGTTACGTCTTCCTAGCAATTTACCTTATTAAGAGATATTATTAGCCCAGACAGAAACCACTACCACATGAGATAAAGCAAATTACTGGACTGGCCATTCCACAGGAGACCACTACTTCTAATGTTGTCATGATGAAGTTGAAATCATTTAAATTCAACTAGAAACACACACATGGATTTTTTTTCCCTAGGATGAATCTCATCACTTAACTGTAGGAACATAATATTGGGAAACAAATATTGCCATGGTTACGATTATCTTACAATGCGCAAGTCATGGACCATGTGTCCTTGCCAACTCTCCTCTCCAAAGCACAAATAATTTCAATTTGGCCGTAATTCAGTTCTGAGAGTTAGCATAGAGATTGTTCTCACTCAAGTACAGTGTTCCAAATCTAACGGGAGAAAAAAGAAATTGCCAGGATTCCTGCAAAGAGATTTTTAAAAATCAACTAAAGCAAATAAGCATTTCAGAAAGGAATGAATCCATAGATGGAAACGCTCGCTTTTTAGGTTGGAACCTCACCTGTGCTATAAAAGTATTAACAGAAAGGTGACTTCAAATGGTATATTTTGCTATGCTTAGGTATACCTAAGTAACCTGCCCTAGGTTAAGATAAGCTAAATAACGGGGGAGATGAGTATGTCAATCACTGAGGTCCCTTATGAGCCACAGGGGGGCCAGCTGGTTCACACACTGAGAAATCACTGGGAACATCTTACTATCCTGAAAGATCATCAGTGTTACACTGTGACGGCCACAATTCACACTTCTCTTCCTGCCAGTGCTTAGAATGGAGTCTTCTCGGAAAAGATAATAAAACCTGCTGTGAAAGCAGGTAGACTGGGGTAGGCTGATACCCCACCAAGAGGAAAAGACTGTCTCAGTGAAGAATCAACCCAGTAATGTTGGCATAGCCAAGGACCAGGGCTTAAGCATCCTGTCAACTTAGGAGAACAAGTCTAAAGAGTGCACACACCATGCTATATGCAAACATGGCGTCTGCATCTGCAAATGTAATTCTGCAAAGTAACAGAAGCCAGACTCCAAAATCCAAAGTAGACTCAGAAAATAAACAAAAGAGTTTCAGCTTCATTGATTCCTTTTGTTGTGTTTTGTTTTAGGCAGATCCCAAGGTTAATGTCAGAATGCTAGGATAGAAAGGTAGACTGTTACTAAACCAAAGGCAAAAATGTCTGCCTCAACTGGCGATTCCACAGGAAGCAACCTCAAGGAATAATGAGTCTTTATGGAATCCCTGAAAACAAGTGTAATGAAATGTAAGTCTACGTTTCAGGAAGCACAGAAAGCAAATTGACACTTGGTTAAACAAATGTTCATTCTATGGGAGTTTCCGTGAACCGTCAAATTCTGACTATACAGACAATTCTCAGAACGAATGACTACTCTGAGCCACAATACTGTCTTTACCAAGAGCCTTGAGGCTTATAAACTCCAACTTGAACAACAGAAAAGGTAACTCTTAGTAGGCAAAGTATCCGTGGCTGTATTCAGAACTCACTTTCTGTTATCAGTAAGACCACTGATTAAAGAACATGTATAATAGTTACCTGTCAATTAGCTCTAAACAGGATGTCCTTATGGCAGCATATATGTAGCAAATGCCACTTCTGATTCTGGCAGTTTGGTTGTCCAGGTAACCTGAACAGGGAAAGGTCTAAGTTCAAGGTGAAAAGTCTTGCCTACTGCAGGACAGGGAATTACTGCCATCAGCAGTAAACATTCACTGAGCATGTAGTCCCTTTCTGCTGCGGTAGTTACACAGCTCACAGCTGAACATGCACCTAAATGACCTGACCCCTAAGAGCAAGCATTTTTGGTCCACAGCTGCCACGGTCTCCACTTTCTCCCCCACTGCTTGTTCCGCCACCCACTCCACCGAGAGGGTCTAGTAACCCTTGCCCAATCCAAGGCTCTCTCCTCCGCCTTCTCAGTGGCACTCAACTCAGTTGTCCACTCCTGTCTTCTTTAAAACCTTCTTCTCTGGTTTCTGTGATCTACTCTCTCCAGAGGCTTGCCGCACAGGCTCCTCTTTCTCAGTCTCCTTTAGTAGTTCTTCCTCCTCTGCTTGACTTCTAAATATTGACTTACCTAAGAGCGCGGTGCTGGGGTGCCCCTTTTCACTAAGCCATGTCCTCCTTAGGTAAAGCTAATGAGTCCTGCACTTTCAAATACCAACTCTATTCTGATGACTGAATCTAGACCTCTAAGACTTACTTTCTACCCCTGAGCTCCAGATTCTAAATATCCAACTACCTACTTGACATTTCCAGTTGAATATCTAGAAAGCATCTCAACTCAAATGTAACACGTCCAAACACAACTCTTAATCTCTGCGTCCTCTGTGCTCCAACCAAACAGGCTCCTCCCCCAGTCTTCTCTATCACAAAAGCAAGTAAAACCATCCTCCCAGTTTCTTAAGTCAAAAAATGAATAATCATCATTGATTCCACTCTTTTGCCCACATCACTGCCACCACCACCCCCTACATACAATTCATCAGCAAATCATGTTTGCTTTACATTAAAACCATATCACAAACCCAGGCTCTGCTTCTGGTAAGAGTCAAATGCTGCCTAACAGAACAATCCTCCTGAGATAACAGCTACAAATTCTGCACATATATAAAACACAGCTACATATTGGCATTGGAGAGTGACCAAAAGTACACAGATAATGAAGAAAAGGCAACAGACAGAAGCTGTAAGAGAGGATACTCCTAAAAATAAAGAGACATAGAATGGGAGCTCCAAAATTCTATGTATAAATTCTGTCAAAAGCCCTGGTAGACCCAATAATGACACATGAGCGTGGCAGACCCTAGTAGCCTGGCTATGTCTTAAATAACTGAATAAGATTCAGCTGCTACCCACTGCAGAGAAGACAGACCTTAAAGTTTGAGTGAGCCAAATTAATTGTCTACTACAATAAAAAAAAATTAATATCATTTGGAGGAGCATAACAGAGTTTGGAGTATCTACAATATATCAATCATAATGTTCAATATACAATCGAATATTATTCTACATATGAAGAAACAGGAAAATGTGACCCATATGCAAGAAAACAGACCATCAGTGAAAATCAATCCAAGATGATCCAGATGTTGGAATTATCAGACAAGAATCATAAAGCAGCTATCATAACTGGACATAACAAAAAGAATATTAACAGAAAATATTCATGTAATGAATAAAAAAATAGGAAACAGTGCAGAAAAATAGTAACTATGAAAAGAACCAAATGGAAATTTTAGAAGTAAAACATATAACATCCGAAATAAAACATTCAATGGATCAACATAATGGCAGACTAGAGATGCCAAAAGAAAAAGTCAATGAACTGGAATATAGATTCATAGAAATTATCCAATCTGAAGAAAAGAAAAAAATGTTGGGGGAAAAATTGAATAGGGCATCTGAGATATATAGGATACTATCCAAAGATTAAACATGCATATAATCAGAGAGGAAAGAAAGATTGAGGTAGGAAAAAAATTCTTTAAAAAATAACGGCCCTAATTTTCCCAGATTTGGTGAAAGATATAAATGTACAGATTCAAGAAATTCAGCAAACCATATAAAGGCTAAATACAATATCTAAAATTACTCCACTAAAAAGCAAAAATTGTCAAAATGAGGAAGAAAATAGCCAGGACACTTTTGTATCTGTCTAAAAGAAACAAGTAGAAAGATGGAAAAAGATGTATCATGAAAACAGTAAGCACAAGAAAACTGAAGTGGCTATGCCTATATTAACGTCCAGTGAAGCCGATTTCAAGACAAAGAATATTACCAGAGACAAAGAGGGACATTTCACATGGAAAGACGTAACACTCATAAATGTATATGCACCTAATAACAGAGCTTCAAAATACATGGAGAAAATTGACAGAACAAAAGAAGTTATTCTTTTGTACATTCGACAATCAGATTTGAAGGTTTTAATGCCCTTCCATCAGCAACTGCTAGAACAACTAGACATAAAATCAGTAGAGATGTAGACGATCTATCACATCAACCACTTTGACCTAACTGATATTTACAAAACACTACACCTAACACTTCCCTGTTTTAAATTTCCCGTGGGCTTTAGACAAAATCTAATTTGTTACTCTGACCCTCAAAACCCCGTCTCTTTCTTCAACCTGATCGTACCTCACAACACCTGCCACACCCCACCCCCAACACAACTATGCCACACTAGTTGTCTTTCAGTTTCTCAAACATGCCAAGTTCTTTCGTGCCATGTTAGGGGCTCTGTCGTAGCCATGACTTCAGCCCCAAATTACTTCCTCCTCCCTCTGCTCTCAATCTTCAAAAGACTTGCCTCCTCGACACTCGAGTCTCTGTCTAAATGCCACCTCCTCAGACAGTCTTTGACCCATCACTCTAAAATGGCCACCACGTCACAATACATCACACTGAGTTTAGAGTCTGTTTTGAGTCATTGCATAACAGTTATTACTTCTGGATACATTTCCTGTTTCTTTACTTATTATTTGTTCATTGTCTTTTCTCTCAAACAGAACTTAAGCTCAAGGACAGCAAGGACATTGTTCATCTAAACAATGCCTGCACAAGATTGGTGTTTAATACAAATTGGTTGAATGAGTGAAAAAAAAAATTCTATATAGTAACTTTACCTCTGGTCTTATGTTTATTTTCTCTTTTCTATGATTTATTTTTAAAGGTAGGTATAATATAAATATGTTTACAAGCTGCTCCAATATATAACTGGAGCAAGAAGTGTATAGATCTATACACTGAGCAGTAACTACATGTTAGGTGCTGTTGTAAGTGTGTTGCATATATATATATATACAAGCACCCTACGAGACAGGTACTTTCATCACCCTAATTCTTAGCCGAGGAAACCCAGGTAGAGAGAAGTTAAATTGCTTGCCCACGTTTATGAAGCTTACAAGTAGTATAGTCCAAATCTAAACCAGGGCAGTCTGAGTTTAAAGCTGGAATTCTTACTACTATGTTACACAGCTTCCTACATACCTGACCAACACGTTATAGATATTGCAGTCTAGAAAGTCACTGTTCACTGTTCGGACTTCACAATTAGAGTGTCGAGTAAGCAGGAGATGAGACTAACCTCATGGGCATTAAGTCCCCACACCGCGAGCGTCTCAGTACGGGGACGGTGTCTGGTGCAGTGTCTGTAAACTCAGGGTCTGACACAAGGTAGATGCTTCGGGCTTTGCCGAACGACTTGCCCGATGTCCCACGGCAAGGGAGAGGCACAGCTGCACTAGATCCCAGCCGGGCCTTCTACTGAGGAGTCCAATTACGGTCAAGATAAAAACCCTGATGACACACATGTAAGCAGCAAGCACAAGGTAAGTGTGACCTGAGCACAACAGACACAGACAGCGTAAGAGTCAGTGGACTAAGCCGTCACAGAGGACAGGAACAGCTGCACGAACAGATTTGCTAGAAAATGTGGAGGTTTTCCACTTTGAGAAAATTGAAGTCAGGCTTTTGACAAGCCCAGGAGCAGCATTCTAGGCCGGCAAAAGGACTCAGTAAGAAGGAACAGGCGTGGGTCCAGGGAATGCTGGTTGGTGAGGTTCGCCAACGTGGAAGTTCTACGTAAGAAGGTAGATAAAGATACAGCGGGAAAGGTAGCTGATAAGTAAAGTAGAGACATCCGAATGCCAGGCTAAGCCATTAGGGCTTTAAAACACAGGAAATGGGTAACTGTTAAAAGTTTGGGGACGCAGGAAAGTGGAAATGCAATGTACAAAGTGTACACTTCAAGTAGCTGACAACATGGTTTTGTATGGACTGGGGTCATAAAACCACCGGAAATTAAAGAATCTGCTGGAATGACAAAACCAAGGGATCGGAGGAGAATTACTGATAACTTCAGCGTGTACAGGTTCTACTGATTTACAGAACCGCACGTGAGCCCCGAGGAGGGACGGCTGCCGAGGAGCTTTGCAAGCAGCATCCTCCGGGGCGGCATCCGATGCGGCAGATCCGTCCCGTGCCAGGAGAGCGGTGAGAAGAGCTGGGGAGGAGCCAACAGACGGAAACACCAACGTCTGAAGTTCAAGTAGAAACACAGCAGCAGGAGTTACCGCCACTTTTTGAAGCAAAGTGTGAAAAATACCAAGTTCTCACATATATTAATAGACCAGTAAGAAAGGAATATCCCTCCAATTTTCAAATGTGCATAAAGATTACTAGTATCAGGCTGAATCACGCTATGCTTCCCCTGGACCGTTTAAAATGCTTTACCCTACAGACACATCGTGCTAATAATAATAGCATGTATCATTTCTTAAATATATTTTAATTTAAAGTATTTCCAAATTTCTATTTTAATTCTTCTTTGACCTATAAATTATTTAGACTTGTATTCATTACCAAGCAGTTAAGAATTTCTTAGTTAACTCTGACATTAAAGTCGAACTTAATTCTATTGTGGTCAGAGAATACACAAGGAGCACTCTCAGCCTTCTATATCCTTATTAATTTTTTGTCTGTTCTATAAGCTCTCGAAGGGTGTGTGTTAATATCTTCCGCTAGAATTACAGATTCGTCTTATTTATTTCTGTCAATTTTTGCTTTATATACTTTAAAGTTATGTCATTTGTAACATCCAGATTTCAGGTTGTGATATCTTTCTGTTGGACTGACCCTTGATCATTAGGCAATATCTCTCTTTATTTCAGAGCATTACCATGCGGTTTATCAGATATTAGCGTAGTTATACCAGCTTTGCTTTGGTTAGTGTTTCTATTACATATTCTGTTCCATCCTTCTATTTTAAGTATATCTCTTAAAAAGCAGTCTATAGTAGAGTTTTGGTTGTTTATCTAGTCTGAAAAACTTTGTCTTTTTACTTGGAGTATTTAGTCCACTTATATTAAATGTAATCATTTAAATAGATTTATAGCTACTATCTTACTCTGTTTTCAATTTGACATACCTATTTTATGTCTGCCTTTTGTTCCTTTTTTGCCTTTTTGTTGATTAATCAAATATTATTTTATTCAATTTTTCCCTCTTTTAGCTTGTTGGATATAGAGTCATGCTTCACTTAATGGGGATACATTCTGAGAAAAACGTCATTAGGCAATTTTGTCATTATGTGAACATCATAGAGTGTACGTAAGTACCTAAACTGAAACAGGATAGCCTGCTACACACCTATGCTATCTGGTGTAGCCTGTTGCTCCTAGGCTGCAAACCTGTGCAGCATGTTACTAAATACTGTAGGCAATTATAACACAATGTATATCTAAACATAGAAAAGTTACAGTAAAAATACAGTGTTAGAATCTTATAGAAGCTCTGTCCGGTAGTGGTCCATTGTTGACCAAAACATCATTATTCAGCACATGACTGTACACACTGTTCTTATAATATGCATTTTTTATCCATTCCAATCCAGTGCAAACTATGACTTATGCTAATCCCCCCAATAATCCTAGAACCTTAAGATAACTTCTTTAACCTCTCCTGCTTTTTGTGCTATTGTCATGCATTTTAATCCCACATACATTCTAAGCTCTAGAAACATGACGTTACTGTCAACATTCATTTATCTTTTACATATACATTTACCCTTCATCATGGTCTTCATCCCTTTCTGCATCTCCATCTGGGATCATTTTCTTTCTGCCCACAGTATTTAGTATTTCTTGTCATGCAGGTCCACAACTGACAAATTCCCTCATTTTTGGCTTTCTGAATATATCTTTATTTCACTTTCATTTTTGAAGGAAATTTTTGCTGGGAATGGAATTCTAGGTTGGCAGTTTTTATGTTTCTCTCCTTTAAAGATAGACATTTCATTGCCTTTTTTTTTTTTTTTTTCATATCTCTTAAGATGTCACAGTCAGTCAAATTGTTGCTCCTATGAAAGTAATGTGTCTTCCCCACCCCTCACCCCGGCTGTTTTTAAGATTTGGTATTCTTTGTCATAAGTTTCCATAGTCTTATACTGATGGGCAAAGATATGTTTCCTTTGTGTTCATTTTGCTTAGGGCTGTCTAACTTTTGAATCTATAAGCTGATGTCTTTCATCACTTTGTAAAATTCTTAGTATTATGTCCTCAAATATTGCTTTTGACCTATTCTCTTTCTTCTCTTCCTGGGACTCTAATTCCACAAGTATTAGACCCTTCAAGCATGTCCTGTATGTCTTTAATGCTCCTATATTTTTTTTCTATTTTTTTTCCTCTGTGCTACAATTTGAGATTATCTACAGACCTACCTTCCTATTTTGTCTTGTATTACAAGCAATCTGCTACTGAAACTAACTATTAAATCCTAATTTCAAATATTGTACTTTCTGTTCTAGCAGGTCTATTTGAGTCCTCATAATAAATTCAAATTATCCTGAAATTAACTCTCCCTCCCTCTATTTTGTCCATCTTTTCCTCTATTTCCTTGAACATATTATTCACAGTTATTTTAAAGTAACTGGCAGCTAATTCCAATGTCTGATCCATCTGCTGGTCTGCTTCTACTGCCTTGTTTTGAGTCCCATGATCTGGCCTCTTAGCATGTCTAATAATGCTTTAACTGCATGCTGAACACTATGGAGTCTGTATATAATATTATCTTCTACCTGCAAAAAAGACAGACAGGGCTCTCCCTCTACTCTGTTAAGTAGGTAAGGAGGAGGCTCCTCACCCAAAGAGAGAACGAGCTGGGTGCATTTGCCATTTTTGCAGGCCCAGTGCGCCTCTGTCCCGACCCCGTTTCCAAGGCCTGGCCCTCCGCGGAGTTCAACGGGAGATCTTTGTCTCCTCAGCGCCAGAGTCAGCACTGACCTTGAGAAGTCTTCGGCTCAGCTCTTTGGCCCCCAGCCCTGCTCAGCTTCCAACCTCAGCATGTGTCTCGAGAGGACGTACCCCTCTAGCACACTGGGGGTTCCTCCAGTCTCATTTCTTTTTATAATTCTAGCCTCAGAAACCTCCTCTGTCTCTTCTGTCTTCCAGAAGCAGCCAAGCCTGGGTTCTCCTTTGCCTCCTGCAGCCAGAACCAACAGCCGCCCCGTGGAAAGTGGCTGCGGATCTTGAGTGCCGCCGGCCAGTCCCTCCAGGGCTTTCATCTCCTGCCCTCATGGGTCTAAGCGCTGTGAGGCCGTGGGAGATTTCAATGTGCCTTCCAGAAAATTCTGGCTCTCTTCAGCCCCTCTCCAACCTCAGATTTCACCATATGCCTTGTGGGGAAAACTAATCGTGCATTTGAACGCCTCTCCATACTCCCCTAAGTCTCCCATTTGTCATTCCAGTGTGACCAGAAAACTTTGGCTGGTTTCCCTTTCAAACCCGGTGGCAGTCCCCTGCCTCCGCGCACACCTCCAGCGCCAGCGCGCTTCCACAGAAATCAAAACGGCTGGCAGTCCCCAGCATTCCACCAAAGGACTCTCCCTTCCCTGGGATTTTCGTCCAGCTGTTCCTCATTGCTTCAGTGGCACTCCGACGCACTTGAGGACATGATTTTTATCACACGCTCAGCTTTGTGTAGACGCTGTTAGCATCTCCGATAAACTCGATGCTGCATTTTGTGCTACTAGTTACCTTCGATGCATTTCTAAATATTTATAAGACATTTAGTAGTCTTAATATTTTCCAAAGTACAGTTTCAATATGCTTTTGAAAGCAAAGCATCAGTAAAACGGTTACTTCTTACCTCTTCATAAAACTTCACCTGAGGTACAGCTTCATTAATTTCATTCAAACAAAAATCTTTAAATAGCAAGAAACCTAAAGGAAAAGAATAAAAAATTTCAGGGTGGGCAGTCAATTGAAATTTTATCCCACAGGGTGTTTTCCAAATATTGTGTTTATATATACACCTCTTCCTCCCCTACCTTTAAAAAAAAAATGGATTTCAAGAAGCTAATTATTAATATACTCTAGAAGGAAATACTCCAGGTAAAAGAGCAGCACATACCTGGCTCCTGGCTTCGGGGTTTCTTCTCATTCACACACACCCCCCACTTTCTAAGAAGGCATGGGCCAGTGGCCACCACCACTGGCACACGCGTCACTACAGTGAGCAAAATAGCAACCAAAGAAACAAGAGGTACAGGTAGAATGGAAATGTTGGTAAGAGTCACCATGGAGCTAATAAATATTATGCCCTTAGAAACAGGACTGAACTCCCCCAAAAGACAGAACTTTCACAACCTGCCCAGCCCTTTCTCTCCCTACTCACTCATTACTCCCAAGTCTCCACCAGGGCAGATTCGCCATTCCCAGGTCATTCTTTGTGCCTTTGCAACTGCATGCCTCACCTTTAAACAATCGATGCCTTGTGCCTAGACTAGTGCCCCCTTCTCTACAGCTCAGAAACTCCCCACATAACCTTCAGAATTGGATTCAAGAGCTGCCTTTGCTCTGAAGTCCGCTATAGTGAGACAGACTCTATTCCACAGTGCCTCGGCCTGGTACACAGCAGGAGGTCAATAAATGTGTGTTAAATGTTTGTTTATGCAGTTTATTTCCAACATGTCTCTGTCAAAATATTTATCACACTGGAATTAAGGATTTATAAGGCTCCCGCCCCATTTGAAAACCTAGTCCCCAGTTTAACACCTGCCATAGTCAAGCCCAGATGAGCAAATGAAGTTGAACAGAACGAGCTGATACCAGGCTGAAGGTAGAAATACTTGCAAGATTATAAAACCCTCAAAAGTCAAAGCACTTAAAGGAAGTCATAGAAGGGAACCGAAGAAAGACTCACAAAAAGTCTAAAATGTAGGGAGGAGGGGGGGGGACCAGAATTCCCCAGGGAGGACCAAGAGAAAGGAAGCAGCTTTGACAAGATTCTAGTTAACGTTAGTATAAGAATCTTGAACTTGTCGGTTACTCCTCCATACGTTCCCCAGGAATTTGGGGAGGAACATGACCTTTGAAAATGATACATGTCCACTGATTCAAACTAGAAGAACATGAATAAGACTAGTAATTAAACAGGCAAGGCCAGACTTCACCCGGGGCAGGAGCAGCACCCTCCTGTGCAGGAACTGCGGTGACGCCACACAAGGAAGGGGGACAGGCAAGCAACAGACACACAGGAAGGAGACCAGTCTCTACCTATCTGCATATTAATATTCACATTTTAAATAAGAGGAATGGTTGTGTCTCCATTTTTATTCATTTCAACATGATTCCTGTTCCTCTTGTCATTTCTTTTTTTGACCCGGGAATCATTCAGAAATGTGTAGTTTCATTTCCAAAAATTTGGGGGTTTTTTCCAGGTATTTTTCAGATATTGATTTCCGTTTAACTCTGTTGTGGTCAAAGAACATGCTCATGTGGTGAGATAACACACTCAATATGATTTTAAGGCTTTTAAATGTATTGAAATTTGATTTGGGCTCCCAAAAACTTGGTCCATCTAGGTGAATACCCCATGGCAAACTTGAAAAAAATTGTGTATTCTGCTCTTGTAAGGTGGAGTTTTTCATTTGAAAGAATAAAAAGGCAATTAAGCCAAGTTGGTTTGATACAGTTGTTCAAGGCCATCATCTGAATCCTTACTAATGTCTGACTACTTCTCCATCATCAACAGAAAAATACTGGAATCCCCACTTGTCATTGTAGATTTGTTCATCTTTTTTTTAGTTTTGTCAGTTTTTGCTTCATGTATTTCTTTTTTCTATTTTTAGAAGAGAAAATTAAAATGAGAATTTGAACGTAGGTGTTTTGATCAAACTAGAGATGTTTTTTGAAACGTCTAAATGACAAAATGAAATAACCCCACACGTGGACCGCTGGCTTTTGAATGCACTTGAGATCAAATTGGAACTCTTCCCCATGGCCTGTCATGCCCTCTGGACTCCAGTCACGATTTTCTTCAGCTGCGTTTTGCACTGCACCCCGAGCTCACTTAGGCCACACTTTGGTACTTTGGCTTCTCAAACACCAACCTCGCTCCCTTCTCCGGCTTCTTTCCTGCTGTGTCCCCACTTCCTCCAGTACCCTTTCCCTGGATCCTCTGGGCCTGACAGCTCGGACCAAATTCCACTTTCCTTAAGGAGAACATCCACGGTTCTCATTCATTCTCATACTCTCTCATCTCTCAACCACACACACACACACACACACACACACACCCCACGCTCTGTCTACAGCACTGTGACCACCAAACATCAGCACATGCGGGTTTCCTCCTTCACTGTCTACCTCCCCCACTACAGGGTGTGTTGCAGAGGGACAGGGCACGTGTGTTTTATTCTCCACTACATTCACAGCAAGAAGAACACTGACTGTGATATAGACAGAGCTCAGGAGAGCGGACCAAGGGAGAAACGTGGAAGGGAAGGAAGAGAGGACAGAAGAGGAAAGAAAGAGGGGGCATGACGGAAGGATGGAGTGAGTGAACACCCAGCTTAGAATGTTTTTACCTACTTCTTTAATGCAATTTCCATTGTCCATGTGCAGAATAGGCCAGGGAACTAATTTAACATACTACAGGGAAAACAAAACAGTGTTTCCCTCGTGTCTACACATAAACTGAAGCTTTACTTTCTACCAGCTGTTCAAATTGAGCTGTTAAAATGGAGCAGCCAGAAGAAAGACATTTTGCCTTCTGGAAGAATCCTAGATCACTGTGTTCCCAGAGGAAAGCCATTTACGTTCATCAGCCTTAAATTACATAAAAAGCAAATGAAGCATTACTCAGATTAGAGCAAAAACTAAAGAGCAAAAGTAAGGAAATACTTTGCCTAATAAGTCGCTTCATCATTGAGATTTCTCCACATTTTAAAGAATAAAAAACACTGACCCAACACCTGCTTTCTAGATAATTATGGAATGTGTTTACCTTGTTTCTGTATTTGAATCGCTGCAAATTGCCTGAATACTGATTAACTTTTTAGTGTATGTAACACCCAGGAAAGGCAAACTATCCCAATTTGCCACCACAGTATATTATAAAAATTAGTAGAAAGAAGTGTATTGCTTTTGATAAAATACCAACGAGTTGAGAGCTTTTTTTTTTTTTTTTTTTTTTTTTGAGACAGAGTCTCACTGTGTTACCCGGGCTAGAGTGCCATGGCGGAGAGCTTTTAAAAGTATCAAATGGAAGTGATTTCTATGAAAAATTTTGACATTTAAACTTCTAAAAAATTAAAAAGGGGGAAAGAGAAATCTGAAAATTTCTTGCAAGAAATAATACCTGTCCTAGGTTTTGCCAAGGAGTTAAAACACTGGGAAGGAAAATGGATTGCATAACTGCTAAAACTCCCTCCCAATATTGACTAATTCTACCAAGTAACCACTAGAACATATTAGCAAATTTAGCAAGGCCACAGGATATAAAGTCATTAGATAAGAATCAATGAAATTCTTATATACTCATAACACACAATTTTAAAATGAAATTTAAAAACAAGTCCATTTGCAATAACATCAGTAAACAATCAATACTTAGGAATAAATAAGTAAGTAACATACAAGACCACTACGCTAAAAACTATAAAGTATTATGGAGAGAAAGTAAAGAATATCTAAATATATGGAAATATATACTCAGCTCATGGACTGGAAGACTCAGTATTGCTTAGTTGTTAATTCTCCCCAAATTGATTTGTAGAGTCAATGCAATTACAACCATAACGCCAGCAGACTTTTTTTAAAGAAACTGACAGCCCAATTCCAAAATTTATATGGAAATACAAAAAATCTAGAATACCCAAAACATCTTGAGAAAAGAGAACAAAGTTCAAGGACCTAACACTATCCAATTTCAAGACTCATGATACAGCCTTATTAATCAATACAGTGTGTTATTGGCATAAGACTAAATCAATGGAACAGAATAGAGGGTCCAGAAACATGCCCGCATCTATTCTGGTCAATTTAAGTCTTTTTAACAAATGACACGAGAAAAACTAATATCCAAATGGTGGGGAAAAAATGGAAAAAACTGTTACCTCGCACCTTATAAAGAATTATATTAGGAATTATCACAGAACTAAATGTGAAGGCGAAATTTATAATGCCTCTAGAATATATACAGACTATCTTCACAGAAAATCTTTATAAAGACAATTTCTTAGGCAGGGTAAAGAAAAAAATGATAAATTATCAAGATTGAGAACTTCTGCTCATCCACAGACACTGTTACAAAATATAGACCAGCCACAGACTGGGATAAAATATTATGAAACCTAAATCAGAAAAAGGCCTTGTCTATGTACATCCAAAGGAATAAACAAACAAAAACTCCTACAAATCAATTTTAAAAGAAAAACAACACACGGAAAGAAGGACCAAAAAGTCTGAACACTTCACAAAGTTTAAACACTTCACAAAGAAAGAGATACGAATGGTCAGTAAATTCACGAAAGCAGCTCAATCAACAACACTGGTAATCACATAAATGTAAACCGAACCACTCTGAGGTGCCACCAACACCAAACGCTGGCAGGGATGCCAGGAGCCAGAGCTCTCACACGCTGCTGGGAAGGGACAACGTTTCAGGCTCCGCGTGCCTCTGAGTCCGCAGGCAAAGAAGGGGGATCTTGTGCCGGCTGGAGGGACCGATCTGACACCCAACGGGAAATTAAACTTTGACTCCACGATGGAGGTAAGGAAGGGTGTGTCTGGATACAAGAGACCTAGGTCTCTTCTACAGTTACCACGCCCTGTGGCTAACATCAGTGGAAAACTATAACCCAATTCCTTCAGGAAGGAAGGGTGGGTCACCCCCAGGTAAAGGTGCTTGCTGATGGCAAAGGGAACATGGAATGGGTGGCGGAAGAAGGTAGTTACCAACACCAGCTACAACCCATGACCAGTTACAGAAATGAGGACTGTGGTTGTCGTGAGCATTTCCTCCTTATCTTGTGTTGGGGGGCGTTGGGTGGGGGGATGTGTATATTAAGCAAATGCCTTTGTTTTCTTCGCCTCTCATATCACCTTACCATGTAACATAAGATATACTGACTTTATAGCACAATATTTAAATATTCTTAACTTTACGTGATCACGTTTAAGTTGCAGCATATCAAACAAGATAGCAAACATCATACAAGGACTTTGCATCCTCTTCTGGGAAACGGGTTGATGTGTTTTCGGCTGTACACAGCACAGCTATCGCGTGCTAGGTGGAAATCATACCTTGTTACTGTCTTTACTTGGAGAGAATCATGGTGTAATAACATGTATCTGAGCACCAAGTCGACAGGGGTGGACATGTGATGGTTAATTTCATGTGTCAATTTGGAGGGTGCTTTGGGATGAGATTAACAGTTAAATCGATAAACTTTGAGTCCGCAGACTGCCCTCCATAGCGTGAGTGGGCTGCACCCAATCAGTTGAAGGCCTGAACAGAACAAGAAGGCCAAAGAGGCCCATGATCTGCTGCCTGCAAGCTGGAGAAACAGGGAAGCCAGTAGTACAGTTCAGTCCCAGTTTGGAGGCCTGAGAACCAGGGAAGCTGATGGTGTGTAACTCCCAGCCCAAGGCCAAGGGCCTGAGAACCAGGGCAGGGCAGCTGATGTAAGTCCTAGAGTTCCAGGGCTCGAGAAGCAGCAGCTCTGACGTCCCAGAGCAGGGGAAGGTGGACGTCCCCACTCAAGAGGAGAGAGGGAATCCACCCTTCCTCTACCTCAATGGATTGGATGACACCCGCCCACACTGGTGAGGGGGATCTTCTTTGCTCAGACTATGATTCAAATGCTAATCTCTTCCAGAAACACCCTCACAGACACACCCAGAAATAATGTTTTACCAACTATCTGGGTATCACTTAACCCAGTCAAGTTGACACCTAAAATTAACCAGCACAATAAGTAAATGTCAGACATGCTGCTGGTCAAAGATGCCAGGCACAAAGGAGTATATAATTCTATACATATGAAACTCTAGAACAGGCAAAAACCATCTATGATTTTAAAAAATCAGAAAAAAGCTCACCTCCGGGGGCATGAAACTGACTGGGCAGAGGCATGAAGGAACTTTCTGGGAAATGGAAATATTCTGTCTTTCGAGAGAGGTGGGGGTGACGTGGGTTAATGCATTTATCACAATTAAATTGTGTACAGTACTGTAAGTAAATTTACCTTAAAAAAACTGGAAGCAAATATTAACTCTAGCTAGTAGGTTTGCTTTCCCAGTAGCATGCATTATTAGTTCTAAAACTACTTACAGTGTGTTCTGGGCTTACACCAGCAAGTAAGCACATTGAGGATAATGAGAGCTTTCTTGGGGAAGAGAGTTAAAACGTAGGAAGAGAATGGAACGTGCACTGCGGTATTGGATTGGAATGGGAGTATCTATTTGAACTCGCTACTTTTGATAGATGGATCCACAGATACGTGTACACATATAAATGCACACACACATTCCCTTGCTCCGTTTACTTAGAAGACCTAGAAGCAGACACACCAACTGCAATGAGCAATTCTAGGGCCCAGTTTAGGTTTCTATACACCACTCTCCGTTGAAAGGAGCTGGGGCTGCCTGGAGAAAAGGCTGGCTGATTCCAGGGCAGGAACAGTGAATACATAACAACATGAACTTTGAACATCTTATGCCAGAAAGTAAGAAAGTGCTCACAGGATAACAGGAACAGATCAACAGGACACAGACCACCTTGAAGGGGCTCCTAGTGGCCCAAACTGGAACAATCTCAACAACAAAATAAATAATGATAGGCATGGAGTTATAACCCATTAGCTAAATTAAAGATCCACAAGTCCACGGTGATACAAATAAGTAAATAAACAGGGAGAAGGGAAAGCTCTTTCTTATAGTCAAACGCCAATCCAAACCTACACAAGGGATGGTGGAGTCAGGAAATCGGTGGGTGCTGAAACTGGAGGGTAAAGGTTTGATGAGGAACAGAATATTTACACGGTGTCAAAAGCAACTCTCACGAGTTACTCATTTAGAAAGGGAAAACTGTAACGCCGCAGGGGAGAACCCCAGCAAACACCTACTTTAAGCAAATGACCAAAACTAGCCACCAGTGTTGGGATGCGGCAATATCACGACACACTGAGAACAGCACAACAGCTCATCTGCAGTCCTGACAAAATACCCACTCTGAATCTCAGCTGTTGGGGAACATCACACAAACCACAATAAAGGGGCATTTTACAAAATAGTTGGCCTGTGCTCTTTGAAAATATTAAAGTCAAGAAACTGAAAGGAAGCTGAGGAACTCGTCCAGACTAAAGGATCGAGAGATATGACAGCTAAATGCAGGCACGGCCCCACAACAGAGGGGTCGGGCACCTGCGGCCTTGGGGCCACGTGTGGCCTTGGGGACCCTTGAGTGCAGCCTTTTGACTGAATCCACATTTTACAGAACAAATCCCTTTATTAAAAGGATGTGCTCTGTGAAGTTTGGATTCGGTTGAGGGGCCACCCTGGGGGATCTGGAGGGCCACACGTGGCCTTGAGGTTGCAAGTTCCAACGTGGGTTTGAACTACCTGGGTCCACGTATACACGATTTTTTCCAATAAATACAGTCAGCCCTCAGTCTCTGCGGGTTCCACATTTGCAGACAAACCCAGAGGGAAACACAGTGTTCTCAGGATGGGAAACCCGTCTATAGGGAAGGCTGACTTTACATACGCAGGTTCCACGGGGCCGACTGCGGGACGTGAGTGTGCATGGATTTTGGTGTCCAGGGGAGGCATCCTGGAAACAACCCCCTGCATATACCGAGGGGTCCTTACAAGAAAAGAGGTAAAATCACAAAAATAACTTCTGACTAAAATGTTACATAATTATTGGGAAAGAAGGTTATTTTATTATGCTAGAGAAAAATAACTGAAATTTGGCTTTTAACAATTAAAAATTTTTCGTGACTAATAATACAATGATTGCTATCAACTTGGTTTTTCAAATACGTATTCCTTTTGTAATTAGTAATTTCCTATTTACCTGAAAACTACTGAGTTTTGCACTAGAAAAAAAAATCTTAGAGCATTTTAAATACTTGAATAAACACAATATAATGGAAATGCTAACATAATTTAACTAGATCAATGCTTACAAGCTCCACTATAATTAAAGTCAATTCTAAGAGGGAAAAAAGTCTGCTTTAATGTAGTAAATTAAAGTTACATGTTTCAAGAGTTCTCTAAAACATTTTTTCCTACCAATTTGAACATTATCATTTTCACGTATTGCATTTCTCTAGAATCTTTAGAATAAACTACCCAAAGCTACCAACTCCCAGCTCCCATATAATTGGAAATTCCCTTCAACCCCTACGAGCACCTCAAAACCATTTCCTTGCACCTTGTCATCCGTTACCACAACACGTGTCACGAGATAGCCCGGTGACCACAACAGGGCTGTCTCTAAACCGGGACCGACGGCACTGCGCGTTAGACCTCGCACCTTAACTTTCCATGGAAACAAATTAACAAAACAAGTACTAGGTTTCTCTAATATTAGTACATTTTTTTTCAAGTTTAAAAGAAAAAGATCTTGGATTAATCGCCAGAATTTCTTCAATAT
>NW_012145634.1:4754403-4767682 GCF_000956105.1 Propithecus coquereli
TGCAGCATTGGGAACTCTCATAGACTGCCAGTAGGAATGCAATTTATACAGCCTGTTTGGAAAACAGTTTCTTTAAAGTTAAAAATATATTTATTTGGCCCCCAAAATACCACTTCTGGGTAATTACCAAGAGAAATGAAAACATATGTTCTTATAATCACACAAAAACCGAACACAGATATTTACAGTAGCTTTATATACAATATCCCAAACCAGAAGCGACCCAATGTTTTCCAGTTTGCGAATGGGCAAACAACTGCGAGGCATCCATACGATGGCAGACTTGGCAATACAAAGGGATGAACTACTGACACATGCAACACCAGTGGCTCAATGCATTATGCTAAAGAAGGAAAAGAAAGGCTACATACTGAAAGATCCCACCTGTAAGTCATTCTGGAAAAGGAGAAACCATAGGAACAGAAAACAGATCAGTGCCTGCCAGGGGCTGGGTGTGAGGTGTGGGCTGGCTATGAAGGGGAGGGGCACTAGGAAATTTTGAGGGGTGATGAACTAAATGCTCTGTATATTGATTTTGGTGGTGGTTACACACTTTATGCATTTGTCTAAACTCATAGAATTGTGCATCTAAATGGGGAATTTTACCCTTACTTAAATTATACCTCCATAAACCTGCCCTTGTCCCCGCCTCCCCCAAAAAATAGTACCCTGAAAGAAGAAAGAAAAACAAAATTGGGTAAATACAGCTGAGCCAGGAATAAGGCTCAAAAGACATTCCCAAATCGTGCTATCATAGGCCACAAGTTGGGATCTGAAAATGTCTAGGAGCCAATGTCTAATCATCCACATAGTTCTCAATGCCTACAGGATGTTTTCATAAACCCCAGGTTCACACGGAAGATAAAATTACTCACACACACAGGCATGGAGCGAAAATAAGTCATTGCAAAGGTTCTTTCTAATGCAGCAGCCATAAACAAGTATTTTGACATGTCCAGGATACACAATATTGTTTACAAGTGAAAACAAAGGAAATCTTAACTGATAAAGAGAAAAAGCAAACTCAGAAATAAAAATAAGCATGCAGATATAAAACCTTAAAACTCCCATAAGATGTCATCTCCCTCCTGGCAGAGCATAACTAACCTATATTCCCAATCAACATTTCTCCCTTTCGTTTCTTCCAATTTCCAACAGGAGTAAATAAATATAGATTGAAATGAGTATTTAGTTCATTATAGTCATCTATTTCAGGTAAACCTTCACTATTTTTATCTTTATTTAACTCTACCTATCAAACTAGAACTTCCACTTCTTGACTTAAAACTTCACAGAAAGATAAAATTATAAATGTAATGTAATTTAGGAATATTGCAAATCGTTAGATCTTCTAAAATCCAAGTTATCTATCCTACCCTAATTTAAATTCAGCAAATACATGTTCTTCCAAAGTACCAATAAAATATTTTTGGATTAACTAATGGGATCATTCATTCAGATAACGGAGAGATTTGGGGCCCTGAGTATTAAGAGTCCAGTAGACAAAAGCACAAATGGTGATGAATGTGGCCACAGAAAAATTCATGGAATGTTCCAAGCAATTGGTTCTTAACTCAAAGGGGAACAAAGGGAGCTGGAAGTGAAATTCGAGAATATAGTGGCAAGAAAATTCTATCTAAACCCTTCCCATACTTGGATTGCTTTCAGCCTTTTGAAACCATCCTATTATGTAATGACAGAAAAGTAAAAATTTCCGGCTATGCCACCATGCTAATACTCTTTCCAGACTGCGGTCAATTTTTTTCATTTATCACAGTTCCGTGCACATCTGATAGTAAACACACTGTCAGGTAAAGAGAGATTTAAAATAATTCAAAGTGAAATAGACGTATTATTCAAATGAGCCATCTGACTTATATTCCCCAAAGACTTCTCTAAGAACAATTATTAAAACTGATATTATGGAAATTAGTGCATGAGTGTCCGCAGATCAAATGTGGCCAGGACACAAAGGGGGAGAGGGGTGGGAGGGGGTTGTGGACATGCTGAGTCTGTCCATAATTTTAGCACAGGAGAAATAAAATAAGAGCCAACCAATTAAGACATGTGTGTTTGCTTTGCGACAATTCATGAGGCCATGAACTCATCATGATCTGAGCACTTTTCTGTATGTATGTTTTATTGCAATAAAAGTTTATTGAAAACAAAAGAGAATCAACCAATAGGTATTTATGGCATGATGCTGTAAGTGGAAAATGAAGGGGTTCTCAAAGCAATTAGGATCTGATTGGAGGTACCGACAGACACACATAAAATGATAACACTCAACTGCCCTGAATTAAGCACTGAATTCACCCTGTAGGGGAGCAATGCTAAAACACCAACATCGTTAAGCTTCCTCAGATCATGGCAACAGCGTCCTCACTGTCTCCTGGACACCTGCCATCGTCCCTTCCAATTCATCCTTCACGCTGCTGCCCCTGATCCGATCACGCCGTTTCCCTGATTTTAAACTTTCTGTGGGTGCTGCAGAGAATACTGGATAAGACCCAGCTCCCTGCCCTTGCACGGGGCGCTGTGCCCCACACCTGACCTGCCCACCCGCCAGGTTCAAGCACCTGCCCCTCGGCATACTGTGTAGACTACACATCCCACAGCTGTACCTTCACACATGCTCTCCCTCTCTCAGCACCCACCCCGGATGCAATTCTCCGCGGTCCACGTGTCCACTCTCTTTCTCTTGCCCCCGTCCCCTCCAGACTCGGCCTGGGTAACAGCCACTTTCCCTGCAGGACTTCACCCCAGGATTAGAGAAAGCGGTAAATTTTGAAAGCCACTCAACCCCAGGCTAGGCGGAGTGACTCATTGCAACTATTTATTTTTATTTTGAATGGATAATATGGTCCAAAATGTTTAAAATATATGTTAAGATTTTCCCTCTCGCTTCTGCCCCTATTTTCCCAGTCACGTACCACCACCATTACTCCCAAAGCAACTGCTGTTACTACTTTCTTGCTTCTTTTCAGGGAAGTGGTATATGTCACTTCTGTGCCAGGGTTGTCAACAAATCAGTGTGACAACTTCATTGTCATGTCTCACGGCTAGATGCAGAGGACTCCAAGTCCTAAGGGACGCCAGCACCACGAGATGGAAAGAACTTAGTTCATGGAGGGAAGACTCGTGCTGACCTGCAACACCTGCCCTGCACTGTCACCAAATGAGACGGACACTCTGTGTGTAAAGCCCCTGACGTTTGGGGGTTTCATTGTTACGGGTCCTTGTGTTGCCTTCTCATACAATATAAAGGCAAGCACCAATATGGAGTCTTATTTCCCACTATACTGTACACATGTCCACGAGTCTTTTTTCCGTAACACTGTATCTCAGAGATCTTTCTAACCGGTCATGAAGAACCACTCAATTCCCTTGTACAACTGCATGACATTCCATTGTATGGAACATCATGATTTACATAACTAATTCCCCAATGATGAACATTTGCGTTGTTCCAAACATTTAGCTTTTATAAAACTCCTGCAATAAGTAACCCTCTCCATGCATCGTTTCTCACGTACTCAAGTATCCCTGTCGCAAACATTCCACAGAGTGAAACTTTGAGTCAAAGGTTATACAGACATTTTGTTATTTTAATAGACATGGCCACACTGGCTTCCACTGCAACAGGACTTACTTATAGTCCCGCTGGCAATGGTAAGAGTGCCTGTTTTGAAACTTACAGCCACACCAAAAGTGTGTTACTTAACTTTTGGACTTTCAGTTTGAAAGATTAAAAGAATAATATTTCAGAGCAACTTTAATTTGTCTTTCTTTTATTTCTGAATAATGTTGAAATCTTTTCTTATGTTTAAGTTCCATGGGTTTTTCCTTTTTAATGACTTTCCAATTGTCTTTGCCCATTTTTACCCTGGGTTATAGGTCTTTTGCTGGGAGTTTCTAGGGCTTTTCGTAATTGGGGTTTACGCGTCCATACTGCCGCTCAAGGACTCTTCTGGGTCTACAGCTCTCAGGTATTTGGCTGGGTAGACCCTCTGGCCCCGTTTAGGGGATTTGTGGGTCCATTTCTGGTTCCTTGTCATGTTCCCGGCATTGATGGAAATACCTCTAGCATTTCCACAAAGCATGACACTGGCCTTTAGAATAGACAGTCTGTACCATGTTAAGGAAGGCTGCGCCTCTCCCTGGCTCAGTACGTAGCAGCTGTTCTCTCATTTGTCTCCCTGACTAGGCTATGGACGGCATGAGCGAAGTGGTCTGTTTTTGTTTATTTTTCTCTAACCCCCGGCACAATGGCTAGCACTTCACCGGCTCCATAAACAGTTGATAAATTTACTGAGGGGAAGATCAGCGTGGCTTGTGGTACAGCCACATGTGGTTTCAGGAAGAAGTGACGTGCAAGCTAGATGTGAGATGTTCGTGGGCTATAGACGGCCAGAGAAAAGATAGAAAGGACAAAGTGCTCAGAGGCAGGAAATTTAACTGGAGATAAGGAAAGAGGGAGACTTCAGTGTCGGCATTCGATTCGGGCAGAGCAAGTTCCTGCAGGGAAGGGCTGGAAGGTACGTCTCGTTGCGCAGGAGAGGCTTGACTGTGCTGGGAGGGTTGGCCTTCAGCCAGCAGGCTGAGGGCCGCGGTCTCAAGAACACCAGCACTCGGTATTTATCAGTTGTACAATACTCAGTGTTTGCTGAAAGCTTTTCTGCCAAAAAGCCTGCTGGGGAATAGTTTTTAATATAAGTGTGCAATTGTTTTATAAAAATAAAAACTCATCTCTCGAATTCAGATCTGAGGATTTTAAAGCAGAGACTTTCTCCTAAACACGGCAGGCCCTGAGCAAAGCGGAAAGGCTGTATCATGAATTGGTAGGTGTCCCCTCACCTCCCCCAAGGCACTCATCTGCCACGACGCCTGTCCCCAGATGCCCCCTGCATCTCCATCCCATTCCCTAACCTAACCCAAAACAGGTACTAGGTCTGTGCTAAGTACCTATATACTAACAGTGCCTGCCTACCTCTACCCCCTAAATATTTCTACTAGAATGTGAAGATGTTATCAAAAGCCTTCAAGACTCAAAAGACTAAAACCATAATGATGGGGTGCCAGGTGGTGCGGCTGTCACTGCCAACCCTGCCCGTGCACTGACCTTCACACCCCACAGCCTGGCGCTGCGCCACCTCAAGCAACTCGTGGTTGGAGCTGCTTTCCACATTTAATATGAAATTTAATAAAAATGAAAGGACCACTTTACTAGAGCAATGAGATGGTTTCTGCCATTATTTTACCCAAATTCATTTTAACTTCTAACCAACTGGCTAAAGTAATTTGTCAGTTAAATGACAGAGTTATTTTTAAAAGTCATCTTGTAAGTTGTAAACATATATAGCAAGAGCTCATGCTGAATTTTTTTAAAGGTAGTAACACCCAGTGTCTTATACCATCCCGGGAATGGGGATGTTGCCTGGGGAAGCAAGGTCGGCTTCACTGGTGAACACTGCCTTCTACTTTCTGTGCCAGCAAGGACAGGTGACACAGCTGCTATTCCCTGGTCTGTCTACTCAAAACTGCTGCCCAAAGGATCCTTCTGTTTCTATTTTAAATCTGTCATTTAATTGACAAATTATTATATTAAGTTGGTTATAAATTAAAATGAATCTGGGCAAGGGTGACACATTGCACTAGAAATGATCCTATCACCCATCCCAAGGGTGCACAGATACCTGCGAGTCCTACAGCAAGATGACAGGGAAGACGCGTGGGCGGACTAGCACATCACACGGCTGTCACCACACTACGAACATGATCATACAGCACACAAACACATTCTTTATACTAGATGCCGCAAATAAGAGCTTTATGCTAATGGCAGTTGAAATTGTTTCCTACTGAAACAGAAAGTCAACCAAAAAAAAAAAAACATCAATGCCTCTGATGTGTAAAATACTGAACTAGAGACTTCAGAATCACAGAGAGAAAAGAGCATAGACATTAGCTTTGATCTCAGAGAATTTACAGTCCAGTTAGGGAAACGATGGTAAAAGGGCAGTTCGCAATACCACCTGTTCCGCAGTGAGAGCCCAGTCAACGCTACGAGACAGCAAGTGCAGCAGGAACATCAGAAAAGAGATTATCTGCAGTCGGAAATAAGCGGTGTGAAGCTAATCCCTGAGTGGCGGATCTTTGAGGAAAGCGCAGCGAAGAAGGTGGCATCGCGCAGAGGGAGACAGACGCGGGCACAGGCGTCAGGCGACAGGAGCGTGAAATACGTCCATGGAGGTGAGCGCTGGGACTAAAAGGCGAGGAAAAGAAGATGGAGGCCAGCTCTGGTGACCTGAGTGACAGTAGCAAGTGGCCCACCCTGCAGGGGGGCTCAGGACAGGTTTAGGACAAGAGCACGCTGGGATGAGATTGCCCATGACAGGAAAAGGGCTGGAGAAAGAAAAAATAAAAACAGGATAGTTAGTCAGGAAGGTCCTGAAATACCTGGGTCCGAGTAATGATGGCACAAGCTCGGGGGGTGGGGTGGGGGGATGGGAGGGGTGCTTGAAAACGACAGGGCAGGGGTGGCGAGGGGAGGGAGGTGTCGACAGGGCGTCAGAGTTTGGGATCCTCCACGGAGGACAGTGGTGTCATTAAGGTCAACAGGAAGAGAGGAAAGGGAGCCAGGTGTGTGTGTATATATATATGTGCATGTCTGTGCACGTATGTGTGTGTGTGCGCATATATACATGTAAGTGTGTGCACTGGTTTCTTTTTTTTTTTTTGGAGACAGAGTCTTGCTCTGTTGCCCAGGCTAGAGTGCTATGGTGTCAGCCTAGCTCACAGCAACCTCAAACTCCTGGGCTCAAGCGATCCTCCTGCCTCAGCCTCCCGAGTAGCTGAGACTACAGGCATGTGCCACCATGCCCGGCTAATTTTTTCTATATTTTTAGTTGTCCGGCTAATTTCTTTCTATTTTTTTTAGTAGAGATGGGGTCTTGCTCTTGCTCAGGCTATTCGCAAACTCCTGATCTCGACCTCTCCCACCTCGGCCTGCACTGGTTTCTTAGTTTGGGTTTTTCTGTTGAGGGGAGGCGATGATCAGTGAGGTTTGGGTCTGTTCTAGTGGAGTCGGCGGCATCATGCTACACTGGAAATGAGTGTTCACCAGGAAATGAACCACAGAACTGAAATAAGCTCGCTGAGGCTGGCAATGAAGCCATCGCATCGCGCAGGTGTGGACGGTGCTTGTGGGAGGGGTTAGGCAGCCACAAGGATGCGGGGGACAGAGAGGAGCAAGACAAGCTGAAGGCTGAGGCCTGGCCAGGCACCGTGTGGACGGGGAGCGAGGACATGCTTGGTTCCATCACAGCCACTGTGTCACTGTCTCGTCATTCCATCTTTCGGTACACTAGCTAGGTCCTTTCTTTCCTTCTACAGTTACGAATAACCTAAGGAAATATACTTTATAGACTGCAGTTATTCCCCTAAATTTCAAAAACTCTGCGAATCCCTGCCCTCCAAAATGTGGCATTCAAGTTCTCCTTGAGTCGTCTTTTCCCTGCCCAGCATTCGTCATCCAACAGAACAGACCCCAAATCCGCCCCACCCCTGAACCTCGACTGCTCTTACTCTGATGGTGGCCACCGACGGCAACTTCCTGGATGGGGCAGGAGCTTCTGCATTCTTCTCCCTGTTTCCACTCTCCCACCTCGACCCCGACAATTCTTTCTCCATAAAGAGGCTGGAAGGACCTTAAAGTGAATCCGATCTGGTCAAAACCTACCAGAGCTTCCCAGAACACTGACGGTAAAAATCTGGCTTCTGACCCCCTCCCCACTGAGTGCTGCCGGCCTCGCCTCTGGCTGCTTCTGAAACACACGGAGCTCTCTCCTGCCCCAGCCAACCACCGTGCTGCTCCTCCAACCGAGGATGCTCTTCTTCCTCGTCTTCGGGGGCACAGCTGCCCCTTTGAATTCAGTTCAAATCATGTCCTTAAAGAAATGTCCCCTGAACAACGGATCTAAGTAATCACCTGCTCAGTCTCCTCACACTTCGACCTGCCTGGCCCTCCCAGCACCCCAGAGTCAGCAGGTCCCTACACCCACCTGTGGTCGTGCACCCTAAATTCTAGCTCCTGCTGTCCAACAAGCGGTATGGTTTTAGTCAACTCACTTCCTGCCAGTGTTCCCTAGTGTCCCCATCAACGAAATACGGGGGCTGGAATAGATAAAATCTGAAGTTTCACGTAGGCCTAACATTCTGTGGTTTTGTGAATTAAACTGGGGCCAGTTTTTATTTCATTCTCTTCTGCTGTTGTTCTTACTGTTATCTGGAAAGGTTGAGGAGGGAAAAGAAAGAGCCAAAGGAAAGAAAACCAAGATTAAAGGGAAAAAGGTGGAAAGGAGGAGAGAAGACGGGAAGAGAGGAAGAGGGAGCCACTCCTCGCGGGACATTAATCATGCAGCTTTGTCCTGGGCACAAGTAGCCACTTCCAGGAGAAACCGAACCCCTCCTGGAGTTCTGGCACTAATGAACCTGAACTCTGCTGCTGCCCCCTACGACACTCCACCTGCACTGCCAGAGGCAACACTTCAAAACCTTCTTCATTAGTCCAATTAGTCAGTTAGCATAGCAATTAAGAGCGTGAGCTTTGGAGTGTGGCCGACTCCAGCTCAGCTCATGACTGTCTGCAAGACACTGCACAGGTCCCTTCACTCTGAGGCCCGGCCAGGCTCCTCACCTGTAAAACGGGGCCAATGGTGACACACGCGTGCACACGCATGCACACACACACACACACACACAGGGCTATTCTGAAGACTAAATGAGATCACACGTATGTAGAACACTGAGCACTAGGGGATCAATAACTGCTATCATCACCCACACTGTATGGAAAAGGCCCTTTTCAAAGCTTCCTAGATTTTACCTGTGCTGCTGTGGGTAACCTGGAAACCAGTCATCATCTCCATGTCTCTCTGTCAAGTTATAACAATGACACTGGATGTCTAGGATTTTACAGGGAGTCCCAGTTTCAACTATTTAACCCATTTTCCCATCGAGAGCCAAATATTTTATTTCAAAATTAAAATTACACTTTAGGGCATCACGCAGTAATAAGAGCTGCACATCTTACCATATAAGACTTCTCACCATAAACAACTAGAAAACTGGACAAAAAAGTTACATGGAATAGCTGTTTGCAGACACAGAACGGGCTGTAGTCCCTGAGAAAGGGGAAATAAACTAGGAGGTCCCCAGATTGGGCCAGCTCTTGGCCTGGAGGTACTTTCTGAACCAAAATGCTAGGAGGGGGACCCAAGCAGCCCAAGGCGGTTTCGCTGAGGTGAGGGTACCAGGAATTCAGGGAAGCTAAGGTTCCTGGACATACAAAAAAAAAAAAAAAGAGGTACAGCTAATATGTCAGTGATGGCAACAATATAACATACCAAAATATCTTCAATTCAAAAGAAGACAGGAAAGGAAGAAAAAAAGAACAAATAGAAAACAATTAGGAGGATGTGAAACTTAAATGCAACTACTTGGTAACTAACTGTAAATGGTCTAAACATTCTAATTAAATGGCAGAGATTGTTAGTCTCAACCAGATTCTGCCTGTAACAAACACGCTTTCCATACATAAATACAGACACTCTTCAAAAGTAAAAGAATGGAGAATAGATGCACTCTGCAAACACTAATATCAAGAAAGCTGGAGTGATTACATCAATATGAGACAAAGTCGATGTCAGCCATATAGTATCAGGATAAAGAAGGACATTTCATAATGATAAAGGAGTCAATTCCTAAAAAAGACATAATAATGGTACTATACGTGCACCCATCATAGAGGATCCAGTAATTCTTCTCCTAGGCATTTACCAAAGAGAAGTGACAGTGTACGTTCACAAGACCTGTGTACAAATGTCCACAGCAGCTTTATTCATCATTTCCCCAAACTGGAAACAGGTCTGATGTCCACAGACAAGTAAACTGTTAAGTCTATATAATGGAATACCATTCAGCAACAAAAGAAACAAAATTCCAATACAAGCAACAATGTGGATGACTCCCAAAATTATTATGCTTAGCCAGACACAAAAGGCTATTGTTTGATTCTATTTATAGGGAGTTCTAGAAAAGGTAAATGTAATCTATGGTGACTGAGAGCAAATCAGTGGTTGTCTGGGGCTGGGGTGAGCTGAATGTACTTTAATGATGGAAATGGTCCGTGTGTGGGTGGTGGTAGGTACAAGGGTGCACACATTTGTCAAAACTCAAACTCTATTCTTAAAATGAATTTTATTTGTGTGCATTTTATTATATGCATATTATATAATACATCCATAAAATTGCTCTAAAAAGTAAGAACACAAGCACAGAGCCATGTATCAGTAAACAAGGAAAAACTAAGTAACAACTGGATTCTTATATAGCTGGTACCTCGTGAATAAGAAATCAGGCATATTCTGAAAATAAGACACTAACAAACGACAAAGAAAAAAAGGGCCAAAAATCAAGGCTCCCACTAAGCTATTCTATTTCAAGTTCTTTCCTATCACCGATTCGGAACTCACTAGGTTCAAAAGTAGAACCACAAAACAAAACAATTTTCAATCTCCTTAAATAGTCATAGATTATAAGACAAGAAAATGGATTCCTAAAGAGCAGAAACTCTAAAGACTCATAATGATTTCAACTAAAAAAAATGTCTTTAGAGAGTAGGTGTAGCATACAAGGTAAGGATATTTGCTTCTCTAAGAAGTTGTCCTGGTTTCTCTCTTTGTGTTTCAGTGTTATAAATAGTCTCTTGGACTCTCTGTCCCCCGCCTTTGCTGGGATTTGTCTTCTGACTCATACCTATAAGAGTCCTCCCTGTTCATCCGCTACAGAAAACTATCCAAGTCAGAGCCAAGCTCTTAGCTTAATGCTGACGGGTAGAGTGCAAAGCAGGTGGGACAACACTCCAGCGAGCGGCCTATTGTGCAAGTCAAGTTTCCTTAATTCCACAAGGCATAAACAAAACCATCGCCCTGTAGCCTCAACCTCTTATCTGAACCTTTCCTTTACCTTGGGTCCACACTGAACCTGAGGATATGGAGTCCCAGGCAAGGCACTGCCCCAACCCCATCCTCCACCATCCCCTTTGGTACCACGATGCAATTCATGACAAATCCCATTGGCTCTATCTTCAAAATCCGGAATCCCATGACTCCTCGCCACCTCTGCCCTGCTGGTTGGAAGGCCAGCACCGTCTCTCACGGCCTCCAGCTTCCCAAGAGGCCTCCCCAGCCCCTGCCTCCCCGGCAGCCGGACTCATCCTGGAGCCGTCAGATCACACCACCCCAGTGCTCACACTGTCCTACGTCCTGTCTCGCTCTGGCTAAGAGCAGAAACCCTTGCCCTGGCCTCCAGGGCCCCACAGCCCCCTTCCCTCCCACTCCCGCCTCTTCTCTCCCTCAACTACGTGGTTCCAGCCTCCAGGCCTTCACCCTGCTGAACGCTCCACCTGGACACTCTGACCCCCAGGTAAATCCAAAGGGACCCAGCCCCCCATGTCGCCCAGGACTTTGTGCAACTCTCCTCTATAGGTGGCACCTCTCAAAATGCCCTATTTAAAACCACCACGCACACCAGCGCTCCCCGCCTCTCTCCTCCACACGCCTCTTCTCTGTAACATTCCCCACTCCATGGGCAGTATATATTGGTCAGTCTGTCTCCCCCCAATAGAACATTAGCTCCATAAGGGTGTGGATTTCAGGATATGTGACACATAGTCAAGTTTATTGAATGAATGACTAAAATTTTAGCAATAACTTTTAAAGAAAGCCTAATGGCGTATCTCTATGTTTCCTGGTCTTGACTTTGACTAGAAGCAGAAATAGTAAAATAAATCAAGAATAAGGTATAAAACCATCAGAAAAGGTATTTCGGAAAAAGCTAAAACCAGGGGGTATTATGATAATGCACTGCCACCTTGAATTTCCTGACCAGCTGAGGGTTTTGAAAATCCTAAAATGGTCCAATCGTCCCCCACAATCAGTTTAAAAAGCTCATGGATAAGTTTTGCAGTAGAGGTGATGCTTCACAGGTCCTTGGCATCTCTAGCAAGATAAAGACCCCACATTGCTAATATTGCTACAGCATGTATTTTTTTTTTTCTAAAATATGTGGACCCTGGTAGCTCAAAAGTGGAGTTCAGCTGCAGACGCTGGCTGATTTGCAAGGCTCACCTCCTGGCTGAAAGAGTCACTTCTCCACATTTGCCTGGTGATTTAAATTCATGCCTCAGAAAAATGACCATGAGCCCTTTCCATGAATCCCAGGGCTCCTTGGCAGTCACACTTAACAGCTGTTCAGTACTAGAATGCCAAAGGTCCATGGGTTTCACACACTTATTTTGCGACCCATCTTTTGCAGGGTGAGCTGGTTGGGGAAGGAAGCCTTCTGTGGTCTGATACTGCCTTAGTCTTCTTCAAGTGCCTTTTTGTTTAACGAGCCCTTCCCAGTGAAGCACTCCAAACACATTTGATGGTGAATGTCTCATTCAGCAAAGCACAGAAAGCAGACCAGCCACAGAGAGATCTTTGTGCACTGCCACCAAATTCTGGATTTCAGTATCATTATAGATTGAATAGGAATCATACAGTTGATAATTTATTTTAAAAAATAAATGAACTTCATATGCATGCTAATTTCCACACTAACTTTTCCTGGTTATAGGCAGAAAAAGCATGTTACTTCCAATCAAGACTCTGCCACTTGGGAGTTGTGCAAATTTAGTCACGTTATTTTACCAATATGCAGAAACACTCAGTGCAGTTTTTAGTACACAGGTAGCCATCACTGTCTTAAATTAATAGTAATTCCTATTATAGATGCAAAGTATTCCAATCACAGGATCAGAAGAGCTCAGGGAAAATGAAATAGTAAAAATGTAAAAGATAATAGATATGCCAGCCTGCACATCAGGAGTCTCATGCTCATATACCAGTGTTCCTATAATTCCAGTGATTAGTAGCTGTGAAAGGATTATGTTATTCCAGTAAAATGTAGTTTTGAAATTTTGGGGACAAGTGATAACTGTGGCTTCTCTCAGAATTCAAATGATTATTTTAAAAAGAAAAACCAGCCTTAATAACCTGGTTCAAAAAAAAAAAAAAAAAAAGAGAGACAACCGAATTTTCTCATAGAACTGGTTTAGCCTTTTTATCCTCTTTTTATCCTTTTTAGCCCAAATCTCTCAGATGTCCCAAATTTTCAGAGCTGTGGAGGCTGCCCTGCAGGGGCCTGTGGTGTCTCCCAGTCTGGGCAGACTCCA
>NW_012145634.1:4767732-4769877 GCF_000956105.1 Propithecus coquereli
GTTCCTATAATTCCAGTGATTAGTAGCTGTGAAAGGATTATGTTATTCCAGTAAAATGTAGTTTTGAAATTTTGGGGACAAGTGATAACTGTGGCTTCTCTCAGAATTCAAATGATTATTTTAAAAAGAAAAACCAGCCTTAATAACCTGGTTCAAAAAAAAAAAAAGAGAGACAACCGAATTTTCTCATAGAACTGGTTTAGCCTTTTTATCCTCTTTTTATCCTTTTTAGCCCAAATCTCTCAGATGTCCCAAATTTTCAGAGCTGTGGAGGCTGCCCTGCAGGGGCCTGTGGTGTCTCCCAGTCTGGGCAGACTCCAACACCAGGAACTGATGCCCAGACTTGTTTAATCCAATGTAGATAATGAAGTGAGCTGGAAAAGCTGCCTTGCCAGTAGGTTTTTAAGCAATAGCTTCCCCTCCATGCTAGTGTCTTTCCTCTCTGGGCAGCATTTTTATTAGGAGACCCACGTTGAAACTGTGCACAATCTGTGACCTTAATTTACCTAGAGTCCCCTTACCACTCGCAGCCTGTTGTTGCTTTTGCAACTGAAAATCCAATTAGCTGTGCTTAGTCGAGTGTTTATCTCTGCTGTTTGAAAGTTTAAATGGCTCTTTGACTCTTTCCCTCACCAAAAGTCTCCACAAAGCCATGGATAATTGATGCAGAATTGAATGGACCCCAAGTTTTTCTCTCTGTGGTTGTGGTTGCTCTGAGCTGGAGAAAGTTTTGTGGATAAGGCAGGGAAGGAACTGACTCTGTCACTGTCCCTCAAGGGCCTCTGTCAGGGGAGAGACACTTCAAGGTGACAGAAACAAACACTTCCAAGCAAAGGTAGAAATAAAAGGGAAAACGAAGATTGCAGCTGGTTCCCAGGTTAAGATTTCACTCTCTACAACCACATGCAAAAGCGCTCAGTGTGCTATAACTTTGAATTCAGCCTTTGAATCCAAAAGCTGCACAGTTACAAACGTTTTCAGATTTTAACCACCCACCCATTATGTTTTAAAGCACAAAACACTTCAAGCAATAATTTTATAAATCATAAAATAAATTGGCAACTTTGTTCATTGAAACTGATAAAAATTAATCCTGAAAGGTTTGTGTTGTGTTTTTTAGTATTTTTGTGGTTTTATAAAGTTACCAAATTTTTAGAGTAAGTACCTATGACATATCTGTGTCCGCCTTTATTTCTATGGAGACTGCTCAGAAATTTTTTCTTTTTAAAAAATGACTTTGTCAGGTGTGATTTCTGCTTGACCAACATATTCATTTTATAATGAAATATATACCTTTGTTTTCAAAGCTCGTGGCAATTATATTGCTAACACCTTGGCCCTGAATGTCAAATATAATTTATATATTCTTTCTAGGTAAATGTTCCTTAAAAATCATGCTCAGTATGTTTGAGGACAACATTAAAAATATTTAAGAAATTAAAGTGAAAAGTAAAAATTGAAAATAAATAAAAGGCATATAATGGAAAGAAAGAACTAAAACTGTTTTTATTCAGACAGGATCCTATACATAGAAAACCCTAAGGAATACACACACACACACACACACACAAGCACACACAACCCCCTTACTAACAAACTACTTCAGTAAGACTACAGGATACAAGATCACTATATAAAAACCCATTCTATTTCCCTGTACTAGCAACGAACAACCAAAATTGAAATTAGGAGAACAATTCCATTCACAATAGCATCAAAAAGATTAAAATACTTAGGAATAGATTTTAAAAGTTCAATACTAAAAACTACAAAGCACTGCTGAGAGAAATTAAAGAAGACCTAAAAAACGGTAGAGACATTTCATTTTCCTGGGTTGGAGGAATTAATACTGTTAAAATGGCAATTCTCCTCAACTTTAAAAAAAAAAAAGAACATATTTTTATTTACCGATTCCAAAACTTACCATAAAGCTACAGTAATTAAGACAGTATGGGACTGGCATCAGGACAGACATACAGATTAATGGAATTAAATCCAGAGCCCAGAAATAAGTCCTTACATTTACCATCAATTAACTTTTAACAAAGTGCCAAGGCAATCCAGTGGAGGAAGGAAAGTCTTTTCAGCAAATGATTTTCAGATAATTGGATGTCCACACGCCAAAAAAGATAAATTTAGACTTCA
>NW_012145634.1:4779647-4781831 GCF_000956105.1 Propithecus coquereli
ACCCAGCAATTCCACTCCTGGGTATATACCCAAGAGAAATGAAAACATATGTCCACAAAAACTAGTACACAAATGTTCACAGCAGCATTGTTCATCATGGACAAAAAGTGGAAATAACCCACATGTCCATCAGCTGGCGAACAGAAGAAGAAAGCTTGCTACGTCCACATAATGGAATGCTCCTCAGTAACAAAAGGGAATGAAGTACCGATACACAACAGCATGGATGAACATCAAAAACCTTACATTAAATGAAAGAAGCCAGATGAAGAAGACTACAGACTTCATACTGTGTGATTCCAGTTTCATGAACTGTCTAGAACAGGCCAATACAGAGAGATAGAAAGCAGATGAGCGGTTGCCTGGGGCTGAGGATGGGAACAGGGAGTGACCACAAATCGGCAGGAGGCGTCTTTTCGAGGTATGGAAAAGTCTTAAAATTGGATCATGGTGGTTGCTGCACAACTCTAGAAATATACTAGAAATAAAATCATCAAAGAGTATACTTACAGTGAGTGAATTATTGAGGGATTGCACAATTATATCACACACCAAATTCAAAAAGATTAATATTCAAACTCTGGATTAAGCTCTGAAGTCACAGCTATAAAATGAAATGCCTTCTGTGGCAATATGTGGTGCAATATTACATTAACCATCATGTCCTTTATACATGAGAATAACATTTGCATATTTCATGTATTAAGTATCTATTTTAGAGTCTCCTTATAATTTGAAACATGTCCCTTTAATAGGAATGGATATGCAGACAGAGAAGCTAAGTAGATTGTCCACAGACGGATGGAATTTATCAAATCCCATGGGCCTCACTTGCATATGATGAAATTACAATTCCAGCATATCTCATGGAAGAAAAATAGAAACAAAATAATCTTAACTATAACTGATAAATTGATTTTACTGCCTATTCAATAATCAGTATCTCCTTAAAACTAAATATACGGTGTCAATGTCTAAATGTGTAAGTTTTGCTGACAGCAAACTAGGAATCAATTGATATCCATTAAGACATACAATTTCCATATAAGGATGAAGAAAGTGGCTGTCGCTTAATCTCCTTATTCTGAATATTGGCAATTGCAAACAAAGAATGAAGCATTTATCCTGCTGCATTCATTTTCTATTGCTGTATCACAAGCCACCAAACACTTAGTGACTTGGAAACAACACGCACATGTTATCACACAGCTGTGTAGGTCAGAAGTCCAGGTGGGCTCTGCAGGGTTCTCTGCTTAGGCCAAATTTAAGGAGTCAGCCAGCCTGAGTTCTTATCTAGAGGCTCTGCATAGGAATCTGCCTCCAAACTCACTCCAGTTGTGGGCAGAATTCAGTTCCTTGTGCTTGCAGGTCTGAGGTGGCTGATCCCTCGGCTCCTGGGGAGCACGCACACTCCTTCTCACACGGTCACCCCTCCATCTGCAAAGCCAGCAACAGTGTGTCCACTCTTTCCTGAGCTTCCTCCTCTGCTGCCAGCCCCAGGAAACCCTTGCTTTTAAAGGGTTCATGGGAGTAGATTAAGCCCATCCAGACAATACCCCTCCTTATATCTGCAAAATCTCTTTTGGCCACCTTATGCATGGGAGTAACACCACAAGGCTAAGGTCGTAGAGGTCATACCTACCACATCTGCCTTTCTTATCGAACCATATTTAAAGACAACTGAATATCCCTCATTGATGAGTAAAAGTACTAAATGCAGGAGGAATAGCATAATTAGGAAACTCACCATTTTGTAACTCCCTAATAAAATAATGGATTTAGGCAAAGATTGTCGGGGGCAGGGGGAAGAAACACAGAGCAGATGTCGGCTGAAGGGGGAGACTGACAGCCGGGCACACCCGAGCCCACTTCAGAGACATGACTGCAGAGACCCTAAGTGGCATGTGCGCCTGCTATGTAGTGCGCAGCACCAACTGTGAAGCACTCTTGCTACAAAAAGTTGAAGCTAAATCTGATCAAGCCATTAGAGTTTACTTTCAGTTTCCGGGAAATACAGGAAATAGAAGTACAATTTAAATGACACCATTTAGAACCAAACAGAAAAATCCAGAATGTAGAACATTCTATAACACAACAGGCCCGGTTTCTTCAATTAACTGTGCGTGCATGTTTGTGTGTGTGTGTGTAGAAGGCGGGACAGGAGCTGTTTCAGATTAAAAGAGA
>NW_012145634.1:4782249-4787177 GCF_000956105.1 Propithecus coquereli
CCCGCCTCGGCCTCCCAGAGTGCTAGGATTACAGGCGTGAGAGCATTCATATTTTTTAAAGATGCATATGAAATGCTATGAGTGGTTTACTAATTATTATACTTTAAAATATTTCAACAACAAGAAAAAGGGGATAAAAAAAGCAAGGATAGCAAAATGTTAAAAAATATTGAATGTAGGTAGGTAAATATACACACATACACACACACACACACACATAGGAGTTCATTATTCTAGTCTACTTTTGTGTATATCGAAAAAACTTTCTAAACGAACAATTTTGTTTCAGAGCTTTCATTCGTTGGGCACCTGCTGAGAACCAATGGTTGTGTTAAGGGCTCCGTGTACATTACCTGCTGAATCTTCACAACAGCCTAGGGGGCAGGTGCTATTGGTATCCCCACTTAATAGCTAAGAAAACCAATGAAATAACCTCCCCTTTGGGGTGGAGCAAACAGGTCTGCCAATCACTTGTTATCTCAGCAAAGCTTCAGAGGCCACATAGATGAAAGACGTCTACATTTTCCATTTCATAAAACATTTTTACAGATCGGCTACAGCACAGGCTGGAGGGCAGTCCCCGAGCATGGGGGAGACGTTGGTAAGGTACGAGAATAGAGAAAAGGAGTTGACAGGCAGGGGACAGAGGGTAAAAGAGGACCAAGGGAACCACTGAAAAGCAGTAAGAGGGGAGAGGGAAGCAGGAACAGCGAGTGGGAAGGATGAGGTGCCAGCGCATGGATGGAGTCACAGGAGGGGCAGAGGGAACAGAGAACAAAGAGGAAGGCGTGCGCTGGACCCAGACCTGGAGTGTCAGGCAAGAAAACCCGAGTGTCAGACAAACTTACTCCAACCACGGCCCACCCTCCACTCTTCCCCAATCCCTAATACCAGGCAAAAGTGAGAAGGCCACAGAGAAGAAAGAGGGAGCAGACATCAAACAGAGACGCGTTATATGTAATAGACAGCTCCGCCAAAGCGCAATTACAGACGGGTGCCCTGGGCTCGCTCCCCACGCCTCCCATCAGTCTCTACGCTTCCCCGCGACCATGACCTTCCAACTCTGAACTCAGCTTCTCCGGACCAGTGCCAAGCTCACAAATTAAGAGAAGGAAAGAAGAAATTATTCATTTAAACAATTTTTGATTTTATCAGCTTAAGTGAGATGAAATTCACAGCCCATCTGTGCCCAGGAAGGCTGACCTCACCTCGGGGAAGAAGCCGTGCAGCTGAAGCTATGGCGCGGGGCTGCGTCAGCGCCAGCAGGCGCCCCGGTCAAAGGCTCCCACAGCCAGGGTTAGGTAAGGCTTTAATCCAAACGATGGAAAACTCAGGTTTGGGGCGCTGTATGTGTGTTTGGGGCGATGGTAGACAGGAAAGGAGTTACAGAAGGGAGAGAGAGGAACAGAAAACACGAAGGAAGGAAGAATCGTTGATGCATTTCAGAAATTGCAATGAGAGCTGCAGGGAAAGGCAGGTTGATCACCATCTTCCAGTGACGTCATAACTAACAATAGGGAACTACTCACTCACCTCGTGTTAAAAAAAAATCCCTTACTTTCACAGCACATTATTCATAGTGGCCAAAAAGCAGAAACAACCCAAACGTCCATCAATTGGTGAATAGATAAACAAAATGCAGTCTATCCATGCAGTGGAATGTTACTCAACTATAATAAGGGATGAATTTCTGATCCATGGTACAACCAGTTCGGACCTTAAAGACGGGCTGAGGGAAGCCAAACACCAAAGGCCACAGAGTATATGATCCCTTTATGGGGAATGTCCTACACCGGCAAACCCATAGAGAAAAAAAGAGATTAGTGGTTGGGGAGTGGGGAACAGGGATTGACGGCTATTGGGTACAAAGTTTCTTTTGGGGGTAATGAGAATGTTCTGAAACATTTTGTAAACTGTGTTCTAAAACACTGTGCAGATGGTTGCACAACTCTGTGAATCCACTAAAAGTCACTCAACTGTCACTTTCAATGGGTGGATTTTATGCTATGTGAAATATATCTCAACAAAACTGTGAAAAGATAAATGTAAAAGGTTTTCACTGTGAAACAAATAGATAAATAATTCCTTTTTCCCTTCCCTCCTAGAGATAAGGAGCTTCTCTCTCTTGTTATCGTGGGAGTTTTGTTTTCTGGGTTTTAGTACAAAAATCAAAGGCAAAAGAGAGCATTTATGTGGATGGGAGTTCAACAACCACCATGAAAATAAGGAGAAGCAGTGACAACTAATGAAACGAAAGCCGAATCCTTTTCAGTTATCTGTTCCCCACCCAAATCCTGAGGATCAGGATGAGATTTCTCTGCGTGGGGAAGGCCATTAGCTTTCCACACCTTTTCCTCCAGCACCTATGGGCGACACTTCACATCTGCTTCTCCAAATCACTTCCATCACCTTTCCACTGCTGTACTTCACGGTCTCCAAAAAAGCTCTACCTACAGAGGACCGCCTTCATAGACTGGCTAATTTTTGTAAACGATTAAATAATAAAAGTGGTTTACCAAAACACAAAGACTTTTGCACCAGTGTCTACTTAACTTGAATAAAAAAGAACATCTTAACTCTTTCTTTAAAAATCTAGCCAGGTCTTACTGGGTGATCTCTACCTTTTATACTCACTCTTTCCTTTCCAGTAGTCTTTGAAGCATTATGAGAGCAGAGGAGGAGAACTGGGAATCGGAACAAGTCACTTCACCTCTCTGTGTGTACATCTCCTCGTCCGCAGATGAAAGAGCAGCCTAGAACCTTCTGGCAGAACACTCCGTCTCTAAGGGGTCTATCGTTCATGTATAATCACGGAAACAACTGCGCCCACAAACAGACTTCTAGAGAACTTTAATTTCTTGGAATTTTAATGAAGTAATTTTCTCCAGCAATAAAATAATTTAAAAACTAAAACACATAGCTCCCCAGCAAACCATCTCAGTAACGGTGGGATGCAAACAAGGCACGAACAAAGGAAAGACGCATCCTATTTCCTTACATTCAGTGATGCTGATTTCATGTAAAAACCCAAGAATTACCCGTTTATCTCATCACCACGGGCAGATTAACACCATGGCTAGCTGGCAGACCACATAATGAATCCTACCCTGGCTGAGAATAAAATATTATTTAAGAAATTTTTTGGAGAGCAGGAACTGTTCCTGAGAATGAAAAAAAAAAAAAAAAAAAAAAAAAAAAAAGAATGTGGATGATAGCTCTTATCTAACCCTGCTGACCATCACCTCTAAACACACGGCCAGCTTTTCAGAAGGCAGATGCCAATATAACACCCTATGTCTTCATAGGCCTTGAAACTAAGGCAATTCCTATGCAATTCTAATTTCTTCAGGCACTAACTGCTGGGTAACTCCAAAGCACTCCTACACAACAACATGTCTGCCAGCTCTGGCCAGAGCTGGGGCTCAGCCAGTGAGAGATGGGTGCCTGGCCCACATGTACACGTATCATGGGGCCAGGGGTCCTTGTGACTGCTGAACAGACACTGTTATTCCTGGAGCTACAGGAGTAAGAGTAACCGATGTGGTCCTGGCCAGAAAAAAGGGCACACAAAAGCCATAAACCCGTGGAAACTGATGAGATCAAGTAACCCAGCTCCACGCTTTGGAAGGAAATTGCCAACCATAGAGTGGAATAATGTTTCTGAAGACCACGCCAACTCCCCGTGGCCACGGGAGGCACAAGGGCAGTTTGGGAAGCTGAGGCCCTCAGACAAGCTCAAGTCCTGAAGGAGGGCGGTGGAGACACATCAGCTATTAAGGGGGGGGCCACAGAGAGAGAGCTGCTTTTGCTTACCAAACACCCAATCCTTTGATTGGGGCAACCCTCTAAACCACCATGAGACTCAGAGTCACACTAGCCAGTTTCCCAGTAGCTTATTCATAAGATACACCACTGGGAATATGAGTTATCATTAAGAACCTCATTGATTGCATGAGATTTCCTTCATCCCCAGCTGTGGCTATAAAGGATTTAAAGCATTAGGGCTGCATTTACATGTCGCTGTCGTATCACCCAATTTCACTACTAAAGTTACAGTACGCAAAACGTGCAAGCAGGACTTACCGATTTTCTGATTGAAAATCTTGTCAAAGGTTATTTCATTTCTCTCCTCGAGATATTTCTGCATCACACTCCGGATACTGAAAGGGAAGAGAGACACATGTTTAACAATACAGCCTGCATCGCGACTAACTGTCCCCAGAATGAAAAAGATGCAGATGCTTGACTCAAGGATATTGACTTTATGAGGGACATCCTCTTGCCGACATCTGTGACCACATGAAACGGCGGACTAGACCAACAGCTGGAAATGTCACGGCCTTAGCCACTGTGCTCTCCTGCAACACGGGGCCAACCCGACATGTAGAGACTCAACTACAGAATAAGGACTTCGAAAACCCACCTTGAATACAATCACTCTCCCAAATATGCACACGCCACATACCCCCCACACACAATCCATACACGCGACAAATTCTGCTAATCAATCAATAAGTTTCCTTCTAAAACAAAGGTAAAAGTTCCCTAGACATATGATTGATACTCGAAAAATCATATTTCTATACACCAATAATAAACAATGAGAAAACACAATTAGAAAGAAGACTCCACTTGCAATAAAATAAAAAACATCAAATACCTTGAAATTATTCTTCCAAATTATGGGCAAGAACTTTATGGAGAGAATTACAAATTGAACTGAGAAACATTAAGAAGATTTAAAGAAATGGAAAGATACACCACAGTTATGAACAGAAAGATTTAATATTGTAAAAATTGAAAGTTTACCCAAATTTATCTATAAAATCAATATAAATCCCATGAATATCCCAACAGGGTTTTTCATAGAACATAGAAACAGAAAAGCTCTTTCTGACATTTATACAAAACAGTCAGACATGGTGGCT
>NW_012145634.1:4789073-4790947 GCF_000956105.1 Propithecus coquereli
CACATCCCAAGGTCAGGAAGATTTTAATCTATATTTCCTTTAGAAGTGTTAAAGTTTTAGCTTTTGTGCTTACTTAGGTCCAATATCCATTTCAGGTTAATTTTTATATATAGCAAATTTTGTGTATAGTAAATTTTGTATATAGTAAAAGGTAGGAATCAAAGTTCTTTTTTTCCTTATAACATCTGTTTTAGTGCCACCTGTTGAAACATTGAGTTATCCTGGCTCCTTTGTTGATTGAATATTAAATACGTGTAGGTCTATCTTTGGACCATCCTATTCCATGGATCTATGTCTGTCCTTACATGAATACTATCTTGTCTTGGTTGCTCCTTTTCTAACTTAAGAATTTAGATCAATGAATTTAAAAATTTCTAATGTAACCATTTAAAGTCATCAAATTCTCTCTAGGGATTGATGTAACTGCATCTCACAGATAATATCGATACATTCTATTTTCATTCAATTCTAATTATTTTCTAATTTCCCTTGAGATTTCTTCCTTGACCTATGAGTTATTTAGAACTGTGTTGCTTCATTTCTAAATACTTGGAGATTTCCAGTTATCTTTCTGTTATTAAATTTTAGTTTAATTCCTTGGTGGTCAGAGAACATACTTTGAATGATTCAGTTAAGATTCACTGATATTTGTTTCTGCCTAGAGAATGATCTATCTTGTTGAGTATTTTGTGTGCACTTAAACAGAATGTATATGCTGCTGTTGGATAGACTGATCTAGAAATGTCCACTGGGTCAAGTTGGTTAACAGTGTTCCTTAGATTTCCTATACCCTTACTGATTTTCTGCCTACTTTTTCTATTTGGATCATTTCCTGTATGGAGCTGTTACAAATAATGCTTTTATGAACATCCACCTGTAAGTCTGTGTGGAGATATTTCTCGTAGGTAGATACAGGTAAGTGAATTACCTAGATCATATGGTAAATATGTTTTAAAGCATTTTTTTAAGAAACTCCCAAACTACTTTCCATTTTGGCTATGCCATTTAACATTCCCATCAGCAATACAGAAATGAGAATTCTCATTTCTCCATGTTCCTGAACCCACTCATTTTCTGACTTCCATTTTAGCCATTCTACTGGATGTGAAGTAGCATCTCATCATGGTTTTAATTTCCATTCCACTAATGAGTAGTAATACTAAGCATTTTTTCATGTGCTTATTAGCCATTCATGTATCTTCGTTGGTGAAATGTCTATTCAAATATTTTGCCTGTTCTGAGGAATGATGTCTTAATGTTCAATTGTAAAAGTTCTTTATATATTCTGCATACAAGTTATTTATCATATACGTGATTTTCAAATATTTCTCAGAGTCTATTATTTATCTTTGCACTTGCTTAGTGTTGTCTGTAAAGGGCAAAACCTTCTAAATTTTAATTAAACCCAATATATAAATATTTTTCTTTTATAGATTGTGTTTTTGGTGTTACATCTGAGAAATCTTTGCTTTGTTTTCTTTTTTAAAAAATTACTCCATGGGGATGCAATCAGCGAAATCTTGGGTATGGGAAACTACGCAACAAATGACCCAATTTCTTTAACAAAAAAATCACAAGGGGAAATAATGATGACAGAGGAACATGTAGGTCAAAAAAACTTAAAAGAATTAACAATAAGACATAATACATGGACTTTATATGAAACTCAATTTAAGCAAAAAAAATTATTTTAGAAAATTGGGGAAATGTAAATATGGATTAAATATTTGATGATATTAAGGAAGCCTTTTTTTAAGCAGTGGCAACATATTGTGCTTACACTTTTATGTTTTAAAAGAGTCCTTATCTTTTACGAATACATACAGAAATATTTATAGATGAAATGATATATCATGTCTAGATATATTTCAAAA
>NW_012145634.1:4791632-4844473 GCF_000956105.1 Propithecus coquereli
GCTGTTTAAACCACAACCAGCATGCAAATGAGAGCTCTTACCATTATTGGCCACCGAGAAACCCAAAAGGCAGATTTTTTTTTTAAGATAAGATGACCAAGCAGTCATACCAAGATTCAACTCCCCCGAAAAGAAACTATTTTTTTTCACATGTAGTTACTAAATATTTTCTACAAACTACTCGTCAAGCACCCAGAACAGAGCTACATTATCCAAAGGCGCAATAAAAAGTTCACCTCTAGATTTAAAACCACCAAACCTCACCAGACAGATTCCGAAGCAGTCTGTAAAAGTATCTTTTACTGTTTCATGTCAACTCTTCCCAAGTTTCCTCAGTTTCCCAAATCTTTGGGAAAAAACTCTCATATATAATTTGCATATTATTAAGCAATTCAGCACAGGACAAACTACATTCAGAAGATCACGACCCAATTAAGCTAAATGTGAATTTAAGTTCCTTTGTGTTTTTCCTACAATATTTTGACAGTCTACATTCTGTTTTTAATGGCTTTTTCTTTGCAATATATAAATGAATATTAAAGTGACATTAAATACATTCGAATGTCACTGGCCCAAGAAACAGTCATACACAAAAGTCATCCTGGAACAGACACTATTTGAAGGATGAATAAATTTAGGGGATTATCAGTTTACCTAATCAAAGATACTAAAATTTCAAAATGTAAGCCATCTCTTTAAATTGGTTACAATGATCATTTCAGAACCCATTCACCTTTTTATCAAAACCCTTTAAAATCAGCAATAACACAGAAGCAGCTGTGTTGTGCAGTTGTGTTGTCGTCTATCTCAAGCAAACATTAGCAGAGAGACTAGAGGCAGAGACACTCATGTGGGAGGGGCCGCAGCCCGCTCCTTGTCTCCGAGAGTCATTTTCCTAAAATATAAATCTGACCATGTAATTATCTCATTTGAAAGATTCCAAGGGCCTCTCATTTTACCCAGTGTCTAAACTCCTTAGCACGCTGCAGGGGGCACTTCCAAAGGGGCTGCAGCAACCACGGCTTGCAGTTGTCTTTCTCGAGTTGCAGCCATGCTTGATATTTTATTTTCCATAAAAGAAACAGGCTCTTTCATTGCTCAGTCATTCTGTAAACGACATTCCCTCTAATGCCTTCTTTTTTTTTTTTTCACATGGAAATCTCCTATTCATCCTCCGCGATCCAGTTCAGGGGTCACCAACACTACGGACTCATCCTCGACTCTTCAGAGGTGAGCCCTCCCTCCGGCTTCTGTTCCCCTTGTCACTGTCACTGTGGTATCATCCCCTATAACGGACTGTAATGATTAACATCTCTGTGTCGCCCTCTACACTTGTGAACGAATGCCCGAGGGACATTGGCAATCGTCCTGGTACTCAGTCCCCCACCTTCCACTCCGCAGCACCCCAAAGGACTCAACATGTCACTGTGAAATGTCCACAAAGGAGCGAATGAATAAGTATCGCTTTTCTAAGTAAATTCCACAAACTGATATAAGCATACTCAAGTCAGTTAATATTTGCTAAGGACCCATGGGTCTGGAAGTATTCTGGTCACAAGAATGTAGAAAGATGAATTAGACTTATTCACTAATACTAAATTTATACCTAAGAATTGGTTCTAGGCCGGGCACAGTGGCTCATGCCTGTAATCCTAGCACTCTGGTAGGCCGAGGTGGGAGGATTGCTTGAGCTCAGGAGTTCAAGACCAGCCTGAGCAAGAGCGAGATCCCATCTCTACTATAAATAGAAAGAAATTAGTCAAAAACAACTAAAAATAGAAACATTTAGTCAGACACAGTGGCACGTGCCTGTAGTCCCAGCTACCTGGGAGGCTGAGGCAAGAGGATCGCTTGAGCCCAGGAGTTTGAGGTTGCTGTGAGCTAGGCTGATCCACGGCACTCTAGACCAGGCAAGAGAGTGAGACTCTGTCTCAAAAAAAAAAAAAAAAAAAAGAATTGGTTCTACAATTAAGGGTGTATCTAGTGAGCTAATGAAAAGAGGGACTCTTGAAAATGTGATCCTCTACCAAAACAATATTTCTATTTAATCTTCACTTTTTTTTAGAATGGTAACAACCTTGGTGTGGTGACCCAGGATGTCAACTGACACCACCGGAATATGCCTTGTCTAAAATTGCTTTTCTGCACCTCTAAACAGCTTGCATCAAGGGAGCCCAAAGAAATGAAAAAGACAACCAACAGCAGTGTTGTCACTCTTCAACACTCTTATAAATGACCATGAAAGAAAGAGCAGTTAGGGACTTTAAAATTAATGTAAACTAAAAACTACAAGCCTCCGCCGAGCCTTTACGTCTAGCCCATGATGTGAACACGTGTGTATATAACTCTCTCATATGTACATAATTACATATATGAGATCAACTGAACTCTGTTGCGAGTTTTAGAGTTGGTAATTGACAACTGATAATAAATTCAGTTCTAATTAATGCACGGTATGATAGCCACTATACCCTTCTACCTGTCAGTAATGGAAACCATTCCGCTTCAAGAATTAGCAGGGCAGTGGCCACCCAAATTAATATCACATTTCCCAGCCTCTCTTGCAGCTAGATAGTCACATGACCCAGCCCCCAGTGGCATCTGCAGAGAAGTGATGTCTGCTATAATACTTCCCCATCACTTCCTCCTCCTTCTGACTGAGAAATGGCAGTAACCGAAACACCTGCCTGGGCTACGGGGCAGAAGCCCCGCAGTGGGGGTGGCGGAGCCAACGTGCAAGCGCAGGGGTGGCCTTGCCTTGCGCAGCTAACTCCCTCTCTCGTCAGTTCAGAATGTCTCTGGACCAGTGGTTCCCAAGCTCAGCTACACGCCAGGATCACCTGGGAAGATACTTTAAAATATTGGTGCTTAGCCCCCTCCACCGAGATTCTGATGTAACTTATCTGCGGTGTGGCCTGGGCTTTGGGCCATTGTGTTTTGTGGTCTTTGTTACACCAGCTTAGGCCATGCTCTAACAAATAGAGATGGCTTTTCAATTCCAATGAAAGGGCATGGAGTTTCCTTTTGTCTAGGTTTCTCAAACCTTCTTGGTCTAAAAAGGAAATTCAAGACCAGAAAAACCAGATTGCAAATCTGGCCTTCTATAGTGGGCCCCTCATCCACGGGGATCTGTTCCCAGACCCCCAGTGGAGTCTGAAACTGCACAGAGTGCCAAACCCTATATACATTGTTTTTTCCTGTACATACCCATGATAAAATTTAATTTATAATTTAGGCAGAGTAAGAGATTAACGACAGGAACTAATAAGAACTAGAACAACTGTAACAAATACTGTTCACAATTCCACAGAAAGAAGATTTATTCTTACCATAGATTTTAGCAACATCAGCATACAATTTTTTTTTTTTTTTTGGTCTTTCCTTAACTTGAGAACTTTCACCTTTTCACTTACAGGAAGCACTGTAAAGCTTCCCTTTGGCATATTCGAACTGCCAGCATCACTGCCCTTGCCCTTCGGGGCCACCATGAACTGAAATCAGGGTCACAGTCGCTCTGATGACCGAGCCAGCTGCTAAGTGACTGGCGGGCTGGTAGCACCTGCAGTGTGGATTTGCGCCCCAGGAGGGATGGCGCGAGATTTCACCACGATATTCAGAACAGCATTTAAAACTCAATTAAAACTTACGAACTGTTTATTTCTGAAACTTCCCATTCAATATTTTCAGACCTCAGCTGACCGCAGGTAACAAACCCTGAAAAGCGAAGCCACAGATGAGGCGGAACTACCATATAGCTGCAAAGACTTCAAAGCTGTTCTTCCAGACGAACGAAAATCTTCAGAAACAGTTCTCCCAAAGACTTTAGGCTTTTACCACCTTCCTACCTCTGCCCCCAGTTGATTCCAGTTTCATTACTCAATGATAAATCATTAGTTTTTCTCAGCTAGCATTTTTCTTGCACAAGCTACCCTAACATTGTTTAGAGAAAACTATTTTCCATAGTTTTTTAAAAAGCCATAATGCCAAATCTGTCCAAATTTGGAGTTAAAAATAATGTTATAACCTACACAGTATTTTTTGCACATTCAAATGAATTCAAGAATTTCTGATCTCATACCATTTGAAGAATCAAATCTTTGTCACAGCTCTCTCTAAAGAGTTAAATACTTTGCCAGCCTGAGCAACACAGCAAGACCCCATCTCCACAAAAAATTTTTTTTTAAAAAATGAGCAGGGCAGGTTGGTGCATGCCTATAGTGTCAGCTACTCGGAAGGCTGAGGCAGGAGGATCACTTGAGCCCAGGAGCTGGAGGTTGCAGTGAGCTATGATGATGCCATGGCACTTTAGCTAGGGCAATAGAGTGAGACTCTGTCTCAAAAAAAGTAAAGAAAAAAGTGAAATATTTTGGATATTCGCTATATCTAATATAGGATATTAGATACATATATTCTTTGGGAAGGAAAGGAAAAGATCATTCATTCATCTGTTCATTTGGCCATTCATTCATTCAAAAGATATGTACTATTAATACATTCTTACCATGAGCAAGACTGTGTGCTTTACTCTAGGAATAAAGTGAATGCCACCCATTCCCTGCCTTGCAGGAGCCCGTGGAGGACACAAGCGGTCCCAGTGCAACATGACATGTGATGGGTCTGCTTCCACAGGGGCAACAGCAGGGGCCACAGCCCAATACGGCCGAGCTGCGGAATCTAAGGGGCAACTGGCAGGCGTGGAGGGAGGAGAAGCAACGGGACCTCTCGGGAAGGACCTTGGAAGTCCTGTTAGCTTGCACCAAATAATCAAACAAAATGGACACAGGACAACAGCAACTAAATAAAAAAAAAAAAAAAAATGCCAGGCCACAAATATCCTCCACTTTTGGACTCACTTATTTTTGTAACTATGTGAGAAGAATTCCTAAATTACCACCCATGAAATTAACGTCCAGCTTTTCATGGCCTTTTTAAAGCAAACGCTTCCTTCCCAATGACTGACAGATGAAATTGCGACTCGCAAAAATGTCAACTCATTTGATGCAAATTGCCATAGTTTCTGGACACCCAAACACAGTCCCGGCCTCCTAACCCCTCTCCTCCCTAGGACAACGTGAGACAGTCTGGGATTTCAGTAAACTAGCGCTATCTAAGCAAACAGATTTACAAACTAAAATGTGATCCACGGGAGATCATTCAGTATGATTTTTCTATTAATACTACTTGTCTTTCGATCTGGTATATGACACCTTTGTCACTTGAGGACTTTTCATTTGTGTCATCACACTCGTTAATCTCCTCCTTCATGGTTTCCAGGTTTGGGGGTCACTTAGGAAAGCCCTCTGTACTCCAGAGTGATAAAAATGTATTCCCTTACCTTCTTCTGTTTTTAATATTTTTATCTCAGTAAACACCTGGGATTTACTTCTGTGCACAATGGGTATAGATTGTAACTTTGATAGCCAGCGATCACACACCACTTTTCCTCCTCAACTCAAAATGCCACCTGTATTCGTAAGTAAACCAAATTCCTATGTATTAATATACACGTGCATGTATGAATATTTACACTATTTTAAACACTAAAGCAACATTTTTTTAATTTGGTAGAGCAGATCCTCACTGTTTTACTTTTTCAAAAGTCTATTGGGTATTTTTGCCCATTTTCTCTTACAGATGAATAAGGATAAGCTTATTTTTGTCTATTTTGCTTTCTTACAGACAGGGTCTTGCTCTGTCGCCCAGGCTGGAGTGCGGAGGTGTGATTACAGCTCACTGCAGCCCCGAACTCCTGGGCTCAAGCGATCCTCCTTCCTGCTTGTGAGGTTCTTTAAAATTCTCATTTGGATGGATTCTCGTTTGGATCCTGATCTTGAGTTTACACGTTAATTTGAAGAAAACTGACATCTTCACAATATTGAGTCTTCCTATCTAGGAATATGTTATGGCTCTCCATTTATTCAGATTCTCTTGCTTCTCTTAATGAAATTTTGGTTTTCTCCATACTAATCTTGTTGGTAATTACTTAGTGAGGCCCGTCTTAGAGCAACACGTTAGGAAACACTTATTTTAAAATAATTATTTTGAAATGTTTTGACAAATTAATATTCATGTGATTTAAAAATAGAAAGCTGTTAAAGTAATTTTAATAAGAGAGAATTGCATTGCAAAGTTTCATTAGGCTTGTATGGCAAGTAAGCTGAGAGGATAGATCATCTTAAACACCATGGCTTATTAGTTTTTTTTCTGCTAAGTTTAAACATCAGAGCTATGATCGAATAGACATTCATGACCCGAATGAAGTTCAGTGAAGTCTTTTGTACTCAGGAAGAAAATGGGTATAGTTTTCTGAAATATGATTTCTTACTACGCTCTTGCCCTTGAATAGCCTTCTTGCATTTTTTTTCTCATCTTTCTGTGGCAAGTCTTCAGGTCAAGAGGTTGTCAATCAGTCCACTCTACTTAGATTAGTCAGGACTCTTTAGTTGCAAATGAGCTTATTAAAACTCTACCCACATCTCTGTAATCACTTTCACGAAGCCTCTTTTTGAGTCATCTAACGCAGTTTCCAAAAAATACATCCTCCTCCCTTCAGTCCAAGCTGTCTGAGACGCAGTACATTTCTTATCTGTGAATGTAACCCTAAGTCACCAGTGCTCTCACACATGACAGCGGGGCAAGTGAGGTTTCCATTGCCCCTGCAGGAACATAGCTGTGGTCTTCACACCTAGCCACCTACTCCACTGTTTTCAAAAATTACTGTAAAAATTTTCAAACATGAAAAAGAGTACATAGTAAGCCCCATAACCCATCACTCGCTCCTCAGTAGTACTTATCAGGGTGGCATCCGCTACGTCTACCCACGCCCAGCCTTCATTTGGTAAAGCATTTTAAAGCCGATGTCAGATCACATGTCATTTTACCCTTACTACTTCAGTTTACACTTCTAAAAATGATGGACATTTTCCTTAGATGAACACAATCTATGATCAGTTTCTAATCACCCTGGAAACAGCAGTAATTCCTGAAGATCCAATACCCAGTCTCGAATCCCATTTCCATGACTTTGTACAGCTGGTGGGTTTGAGTCAGGACCTAATCAAGACCCACACACTCATTTGATTCTGAAAGCTCTTAGATCTGTGGTAATCCAGAGCTCCCCACTCTCCCCACCCCCCATCTTTTATCTTCAGTGACTTACTGAGGAAACCAAGGCAACAGTCCTGGAGGATGTCCCCACTCTGGATTTGTCTGTTCGCCTCCTCGCGGGGTCATTTAGCTTGTTCCTCTAGCTCCGTATTCCCTACAAACCAAAAGTGAGCTCAGCGGACCTGACTATATTCGAGCCCACCATCCGGCGGCAGGGACACTTTCCGAGGGTCTTGGCACTCCATATCACCTCACATGAGGAGGCACATAGTTACCTCATCCTAGTGATGCGAAAATCATGTAGAAAATTCAGTTGGTGACAGTTTGATTTCTCCATTTGAAATTCCCCATCAATCTTTCATTTAGTCATTTTATATGTTGATGATCTTTGCCTAAATCAATACTTTCATTCAGAATTGCAAAATGCTGATGCTTTTAAAACCCCACCCTTCCTTCCATATTCATTTGCTGCAATTTTCGAGTAAAGAATCTCTCCTGTTGACTAGGGCTTCTGATTACCCTAAAACGTAGTTGGTACAGGAAAGCAAGATAAATGCTGAATTCTTTCCCTTTTTAATTATTGCTTTTCAGAGACAGAGGAGTAAGTTTGACTGCTGGTGGCGATCAATAAGGTGTTTTGCTCTGTTTTGCTTGGGGAATCTCTCTTTTCGCATAGCATGAATGTCTTAGCTTGTTATTGCTGCTGTAATAAATGAACGCAAATGTGATGGCTTAAAAAAATGGAAATTTATTATCTTACAGATCTGTAGGTCAGAAGTCAGAAATGGATCTCACTAGGCTATGGTCAAAGTGTCAGCTGGGCTGCATGCCTTTATGGTGGTTCCGAGGGAGAGTCCATTATCTTGCCATTTCTGGAGTCTAGAGGCTGACCACATTCCTTGGTCCACGGCCCCTTCCTCCATCCTTCCATCTTCAGAGCCAGCAGTGGCTGGTCTCAACCAATTCTCACACTGCATCACCCTGACACACTCTCCTGACTCCCTGGCAACAACAGTGGGTTCCCCCCAGATAATGCAAGACAATCTCTTTATCATCCACTCAGCACATTAGCTGCCTTAATTTCATCTGCAGCCTTAATACCCTCTTGCCATGTAACATATATTCATAGTTCTGGGAATTAAGATGTGGACATTTCAGGGGGCCATTATTCTGCCCACCATAATGGGTTTGTATACGTTCAGAGAATTTTAATCAATTGCAGTCATATTCTTCTGATGCTCAAAGTGTCCTGCCTTTGGCCAGTGGGAACCCCTCCTTCCGGCCTCCGCGTTTGTTAGACATGGTACCCATCTCAGCTCTTGGATGGCTCCTTTGTCTTCTGATACAACAAATAACAGAAGTTCCAGGCTCATCTCGCCCAGGCCCTGCCCATACCTGGAGTCAGGTGCAGTTGTACAAGGGCTGCAATTGTTTCTTGGACTTTTCAATGGCTGGGGTTGATAAATACATATGTTTGAAAACAAACAAAAAAAATCATGAATTTCAAATGACTTTCCAATTCAAATCAAACCTGACCAGGTTTTTACCTAACTCTTAGCTTGTACACATGTATCTCTTCATTTACATTTAAAATCTTGGTTCTTACCAGCAATAACATCATTCTTTTTTGTTTTACCCAACTATATCTATATAGTCTATGTAAAATAATTGTTTCTATGAAATTACTTCAAACTAACAATAACGATACTGCTAACAGTAAGACTTCTACACAAAGTTTAAAATTTCTTTGCAGCTCTATTTATTTTTAAAATATAGAGGACAATTTGTCGTCATCTAGCAAAACTGAAAATGCCCAAATCTTACTTATTTCTAGGTATCTATCCTCGTGAAAGGCTCATACACAGGCTCAAAGATATAAATGTAAGAATGTTCACTGCAATAGCACTTGTGATTATAAACACAGGGTTAAGAAGATAACAGTGCAGACACACCATGCAGCAATTCAAAAGACAGAGACGGGCCGGGCGCAGTGGCTCACGCCTGTAATCCTAGCACTCTGGGAGGCCGAGGCGGGCGGATTGTTTGAGCTCAGGAGTTCGAAACCAGCCTGAGCAAGAGCAAGACCCCGTCTCTACTAAAAATAGAAAGAAATTAATTGGACAACTAAAAATATATAGAAAAATCTAGCCGGGCATGGTGGCGCATGCCTGTAGTCCCAGCTACTCGGGAGACTAAGGCAGGAGGATCGCTTGAGCCCAGGAGTTTGAAGTTGCTGTGAGCTAGGCTGATGCCACGGCACTCTAGCCCGGGCAACACAGTGAGACTCTGTCTCAAAAAAAATAAAAAAATAAAAATAAAAAAAAAGGCAGAGACGGAGCCAGGCATTACTGACAAGGAAAAGCTCATCAGGTATTACTAGATGAAGGCAAGTCTAAATGGATTCACTGATGTATTCCTGACAAACAGAATTCCATCCCAGTGTGACTTCAACAACCTGTCTGCATAAAGGTTAAATATGCAATGTGTTTCATTAATTTTCTATCACACTTTAGAATGGACTGCTAACATGTATCCAGAACACTGACACGTAAGCTCAAGTCCAGAGTACTCATTTACCTATTGACGAGGATAGAGGTGAAGTTTAATTTTGTTTTTTTTAAAATAAGGATGCATCTGAAATCACACACAAAAAAGATATTTGCGGTAAGAAAACATTAAAAACTCTTGACATGTAGCTTTTCTCAAGTTATAACACTGCCATCATTATTAATAATTATCCTATTATTTAACATGAAATCTATGACATCTTCTGAGGAATTATTGATATATTTATTATGAAGCCACAGTGCCCAGGGAAATTATGTCACTGGAGCACCTCCTCAGAGGTGCCGTTGACAACTTTTACTGAATGAATACAATGCATTTTCATTTTTTTAATTTTTTTTTATTTTTTTGAGACAGAGTCTCACTCTGTTGCGTGGGCTACAGTGCCGTGGCGTCAGCCTAGCTCACAGCAACCTCAAACTCCTGGGCTAAGGCAATCCTCCTGCCTCAGCCTCCCGAGTAGCTGGGACTACAGGCACGCGCCACCATGCCCGGCTAATTTTTTCTATATATTTTAAGTTATCCAGCTAATTTCTTTCTATTTTTTAGTAGAGACGGGGATCTCGCTCTTGCTCAGGCTGGTGTCAAACTCCTGAGCTCAAATGATCCGCCTGCCTTGGCCTCCCAGAGTGCCAGGATTATAGACGTGAGCCACTGCACCCGGCCTACAATGCATTTTCAAACTGCATTACTAATGTCTGAAATTGACAATGTTCCTCTATCCAACACCTGGCAAGATACAGTCTGCAGTTTTTATTAAAATGCACCAAATTTGGAATCAGAAGACCTGGGTTCGAGGCTCAGCTGTGTTCCTGGTTATCAGTATGACCTTGAGCAATTAACTTCTCTCTGAACCTGAACTGCCTCCTTCTAAAACAGGATGATGAGTACTATGGAGCCATTTCCAAAAATCTCTAAAAGAAGAAAAATGCTTCCCTTGTGAGAATAAAAACTTTAAATCAATACATAACACAAAGGGCAGAGAAATGCCAAAGGTTCCTGACCGGGCGACCTTGTTGGTGGTTTCATTGACTGTATTATTAAATGCAGTGGAGGCCTGGAATTAGAACAGAGAGCCAATTAGAACAGGAAACATGGAAATACGGAAAGAGAAGTTGAGATTTCAAGTGTTCTACATTCAATATAAGCCACCCCTACGAAGCGATGGCTCAGCCCCAACTACCGGACCTGCAGAGACAGATGCTGTAACAATCCGACCATGAGCTTGTGCTCACGACACCACCTTCTAATGGTCACTTCGTGTCCCATGAGGGCAACCCACAAGGGAGAAAGATCCAGCCACATAGACGCTGAGCACCTAGGCTCCTGCGAGAGTTAGGGTTTAATGTAAAGCAGCAAATTCGACATTCTAGGTGTACTTTGGCTTTGCAAATCTACTATGTAAGAGAGTTAGTGGGAGCCTCACGCGGTGGCTCACGCCCATAATCCTAGCACTCTGGGAGGTCAAGGTGGGAGCACTACTTGAGCTCAGGAGTTTGAGAGTAGCCTGAGCAAGAGGGAGACCCTGTCTCTACCAGAAAGAAAAGAAAAAAAATAAAATAAAAGTAAGAAGAGAATGGATTAGCCGGGCAGACTTTGCTGGTCACATGAGTTGCACAATAGACAGATGCTCACCACAGCGCTAAAATCTAGTTTCTGAGTCTGCAAGGCTGAGAGCCACTCCCTGGACCACAGCAAAGATGCAAATGTCTAAGGAGAGAGCCAGTTTTTCCCAAATAGATAAAATACACCTCTCAACATCTCCGCATGGACATATCTAGAGTAATTTTGTTTTTCTTTTTAGAATTTCTACCTACTACAAAGGATAATTGTAAAATCTTAAAAAAGTTAATACGTGTAAAACTATTATAGTAGGCACTATATACAAGTATTGGTGGGGTTTTTTAAAACTCTAAATTCAAGTCTGTGGCACAAACATGAACTAAATTATCGTCAGTCATCTCTGGGTGTAACAAGTTAAGAAGTATACATACAGACCTAAATGAGAAGTCCACAAGTCAGCCTCTCATCAAGATCATTTCAATACTAACCCAATTTACACACCAGTTCCAGAGCGTTTTTTCCTGAGAATAAGGGAAAGAGAGTTTTAACAGGCTACAACCACTGAGGCACTTCAAACTTGTCTTGCTTTTTCAATCTGTTCCACCATCATATATGCTATCCCAGATAGTCACAAGATGAAAGGAGTTTCCACCAAAATAAGCTTTTCTTGTAGAGTAACCTGAATTTTTTTTTTAGACAGAGTCTCACTCTACAGCCCAGGCTAGAGTGCAGTGGCGTCATCCTAGCTCACAGCAACCTCAAACTCCTGGGCTCAAGCAATCCTCCTGTTTCAGCCTCCCAGGTAGCTGGGACTACAGGCGTTGTGCCACGATGCCCAGCTAATTTTTCTTTTTTTTTTTTTTTGTAGAGATGGGGGTCTCACTGTGTTGCTTAAGCTAGTCTCGAACTCCTGGCCTCAAGCAATCCTTTCGCCTTGGCCTCCCAAAGTGCTAGGATTTCAGATGTGAGCCACCGTGCCTGGCCAAGTAACCTGAATTTTTTAAATAATTTAAAACGTCAATCCAGTATCAAGTAGATCACTTTTATTTAAAGTGGAGCTAGTGGCTAATTTTCCACGTGGAAAGAAAAAAAAAAGCCAATCAAGTGAATGATTAAACCCTAAGAAATCCCTGTCCGCAAAAACCCTCCATTGCCACTGGAAACAAAACAGAAAGAAGCAGGTCCAAAATGGAACACAAAAGATAGCACAAAAACTTAGCACTCTATTCTATACTTACTGTTGTCATGACAAGATTTATCCCAGGGTATCATAAGAAAAGAAACAGAAATTTAGTTGAAAAAACTAGGAACAGGCTAAAGATGTACATTAAAGTCCCTCAACCTTACCCCTTAGGATTAGTTCCATTCTAAGTGGAGTAAAGACCACCCCCACTCCCACCACCACCAAACACCTCATTTTTTTTTTTAAAAAGTTATATCCGAAATACCATCACAGCCTTAGACATTCACAAAGCAAACAGAAAGTCTGCAATATTCAACAGCTGTGTAAATGCCATTCCGTGTAGCTTTTAGTTCATTTTTAACTTAAACCCTTATCGAAGGCAATACAGATACAGAAAATGTAGAAGAAATAACCTGAAAATATAACCAGACTTATAATTATCTAGATAATAAAGATCAATGGACTAATGTATCCCACAGAGCACAAATACTAAGAGAATATTATTTAAGGAAGTTTTATTGCAGACATTAAAGACACTTGCTGTCTTCTCTAGCTAATGGGGTTTTATGTTTTTGAATATATGCAACCTGCCCCCTTAACATCCTCAGAAGATGACTTTTTCAGCATAATTAAAAGCTCATTTTCTTCCTAAAATATTTTAGCCCATAATTATCTAGGACCTATACAGTGCTTCGTACTTCTTTAGCACTCAGCAATGGCTGCTATTGTCAGAATACATGTCACCCGTACCCAGCTAACAAATCCTAATGGAAACAGTCATTTCCTGGTCAAACTGGTGTAAGCAATTTTAAGTCATTCAGGGAACCAAAACATTTCTCCCTAAAATGGAACTTCAGAGGGACTCAGCCATACACTTGAAATAGAATTTATTACTACTTTTAGCATTATGAAACTAATTACGATAATTTTACAGATATCTTTTTGGTCTTCATAAATGCTGACACTTACTTAGCTTCGCGATGTTCGGGCTAAAGAGCATAGACTACACAGAGCCAGGCACGCAGTTCAGCAGACAATGAGGACAGACTAAAGGAGCTGGGGACAGCCTCCTAGAAAAGCCACCACAGGCTAGGGGAGCTACCTTCAAACATTCCAAGATCTGCCACATCTGGGAGGAACTGAATTTGTTTTGCATGACCACAGAGGGATAGTAAGAGATCAGTGCACAGAATGCATTGCAAGAGAGCTTTCTGACTCCAAAGAGTTTCCAAAGATGCTCATCAAAGATGCCCTGGCTGGATATTAGAGAGGGAAGTCACCCATCGACGTCACCCAATGCACGACTAGATTGGATGCTTTCCAAGATCTTTTCGGACATGAGATGCTACAATTCCATGTTATCAATATGCAACCTGTTAATGGCTAAGGAAGACTAGAATGCAGCACCTTATGCTCACTACACCGAAGCCAGCTGCTTTCAGACTAGGATTGTTGGTTCAATTTACCAAAGCAAAAACCTCTAAAGAATGAGTCAACTCTCTTAATTGCCTGGTTATACATATTTAAGCAGCATGTTCATGAACTCTGATACACTGATATGAGGGCCTACTGGATGGATAGATGGATGGACAAAAGAAGGGAGGGAAGGAAGGGAGGGAAGGAGGGAAAGGAAAAAGGAACTGAGTGAAGCATCATGTGTAAAAGGTTCTAGACACACAGTGCCACGATAACCAGCCAGAGGAAGAAAACTGAGAAATCTGGGAATTTCATCTACTTACGGGTCTAAGTATCAAGATTTGCTCTTCTCTGATCCAGGTCGACAACACAACTTTTCAGAAGTCCTCCCTCCCTCCCTGACCTATTGCCTCTTCCTCAGAGCACACAGCACAGGGTCTCCTTATAAAACTGCCTTATATCTGCTACTATTGCATACATTGTTACAGTTTACTTACATCTCATACTATATATTAATATAATCCCAACAATAATAACTCTATGGTGTAAACTAAAAAAAAAAAATCATGTCTTTTAAGATCTCTTCCAAACTTTTTTTCTTGAGTTATCTGTGTCTGAAATTCAATGAGTAATTTTTAATGTTCTCTGCTATTTACAAATGTATGGATAGAAAATTCTCATGAGACAGAGATTTTTATTGGGAATTTCATGATCAGAAATGAATAAGTATTATGTTTTACAGATGGAGACACTGAACACAGTGAATTCAAGTGACTAACCAAGTCCTATGGCAAGTTGCCACTGGAATCAGATCCTCACGTCCTGGTTCCTATCTGGAACCTTCTTTTACTACAGTGTGGCAGGTAGCGGGGACGGCACAGAAAAATGAGGGGGCCAGCAATGACGGCTGACCTCCTAGTGCACTAGGAATGGAGGTCTGGGCTGGCTACTTTCATATAATCACCTTTTCCTGCTCCTGAGATCCTGGGAGGAGGAAGGGGTGGCAGATAAGAGTGCAGGTCCAAGGCGGGGTCAAGGCTGACCTGCACCAACCACCAATCATAAAATATCTGAGCTGCAAAAACATTTTCGCTGTATTCTCTATGGGCTCCTTCTACAACGTCCTACATAGAAAGTATTAAAATATGCTTATGCACCAGCTGAAGCACAGATGACCCAAAAGAAGGCTTCCAAAATTAGAAGAAACATTTACAGGATGTGAAGAGCCAAGTTATTACTTCTTCTGCATTTTAGACCCATATAACAATCAAAAAAGGCCCAGGGGGCTGGGGGTGGGGTCTAACTTCTAATCAATGATAAAAATAGAAATAGAAGAATAAAGAGGTGAGAAATAGGAGAAGCAGAGGCAGTTGGGGGTGTGTGGGGTTAGAGGGGGTATCCAGCCCCATTAGCATGCAGATTACTAACCAAACAAATGATTTCACAATAATAGAGTAAAAGCTGCCAAATTAATTATTTCCATTTCCCGGTTGCCAATGTCCGGAGAACAAGGAGAGGTGAAGACACTCATGCACACGGAATTCATTGTTACCTACGGTAATCTGTAAGTATGATTTTATTAAAATCATAGATTTAATTATAATTTTATTAAAATCATATATGTGATTTTATGATTAAAGTGAATTTATTAAAGAACATTATTGGAACGAGAAACTGATATTTATGGTGAAGAAAGCCAAAAGTATCGTTTTTCCCTTTTACTCTTTTCCCAGAAATGAAAATATCAGGGAGGGGACAGCTCAGGCTGCCCCTTTTTCTAAATAAAAACGCGGTAGAAATCCTGTTTGGAGGCTGGGGGGCGCGATGGGGGCAGTGAGACAGTCTATTATACAGTTTCTCATTAACACCAGCAAGATCGTATGTCTTGCGTTAAACAGAACAGTCATTTAACCCTCGCACTTCTCCTGGGAAATAAGGAGCGAGCTGCTATTCACTTAGTCATAATTACCGTTTTCACAGGTCCCAGAGGACTAGCTGTTCTCTGTCAGTCTCTCAGGACTAGCAGCTGGTGGGGACAGTCCTCAAGATGATTTCTCCCCAGATAAAAAAGTATCACAGTTTCCGCCATTCCTTGCGAGATAAGAGGCCAGGGAGGTTGCTAGTGATTTTTGGTGAGGCTGTCCCCCAAGGTGGGAAGACCCTGGGCTGGGGCAAACCTGGGTTTGATTTCTGCCTGGGCCACTGTCAAGTGTTACCTGGGCAGAGTTCTTGACCTTCCCTGAGTGTCTGCTCCTTCTGGAAAATGGGGCTCATGCTCCTCCCCTGGTAGAACTATTGTGGGGAAGAAATGAACTAATTATGCCAACTGCCTGACGGAGGCTAAGCTCTCCATTAATGATAGTTATTATATTATTGCTTCGCGGAGGTTAGACTTCTCGTCCCCTTGTCAGAGCCCCGGGGACCCTGGGCGTCCTGCTAGCTACTGCTTTGCATCTCACTCTTCTGCTGGCCACCCAAGGACTGAAAAAGACCTGCTCTTCCCTTCCTCGAGCCTTGACACCTTCTGATAGTTTCCATCCTTGTCCAAAGAGATGTTTGGCAAAGCCAAGTTCAGTGCGCTGGGGCAGCACTTCAAGAGGCTGTCTCTAAGAACACATTGCCTATAAAAGCCAGGGCTGCCTGTACCTCAAAGACATCTAAGAGGCTCTCAATTCAAAGCATTTCACAATGCTCAACTCGGGCAGAATCTAGGTCCAAAATTGATTGCACTGGAACATTTACTTCCAAGAACTGGCTGCTACACACAGCCCTTGCATCTTCGAGTCACAGGCACAAATTAACTTTGACCAAGAATGAAATAATAACTGAGAGGTCAAAACAAATTACATTTTGAGTTTGTCCCTTAGTGAACAAGAGGCAAGAACACTACCACTGTTTCGTACATAGAAATATTCCTATCAACAGCAAAGAACGCTTTCTCCCTAAAGGCTATGCATTCTTCGACAGTGACTTTTCGGTCCAAAGTTAGGCTGTGGGCACAGGAGAGTGCAGAGACAGAAAACTACAGCCCAAACAGAGAGGAATATTTCAAGTTATCTACCAATCGCTTACTGATTAGAGTTAGAAAATTACTGAATAAACTCCATTTCCACGAGAGAAGAAAACTGCCATTTTTCGAGATCAATAATTACATGTGATACTTTTACAAATAAAAAGACACAAACTACCATATTACTGTGCACACTATGTCTGGATAGTTCTTCAAAGGATATCATTTAAAAATTATTGTAAAACACTTAGCAAACATGTTCTATATTAATTCTATGTTCTGTGAATAAATAATAATAAAAGTCATCCAATGCTGTTTGCCCATGGTTAAATAGAATGTTCAAGCAGGCACACTTAAAATACCCAATTCTGTGTATTTCACACAAGACTGTAAGTTCCTTGATGGAAGGGCTGTGGTTGCGTTCAGCATAGCATCCCCACGCCTGGCTCATAAAAATGACTCTATGACTCTGTACTGAATTAATATAATAAGTACCATAAAGATGTCCTGAAAGACGGTCAGAGGGCTCCTAGAAAGTTATAAAGAATTTTTAAAATGTTGTTTTCAGATCTTTCCATCATATTGCATGACTATTTTGAAAGGACAAGCTTTGCAATAGATGATCCAAAATTGTCAACGTCCAGACAAACAGAAATGAGACTCCAGGGGAAAGATGAAGTTCATGTTACTCAACCTCTTTCAACTCCGTGTCATTTCAAGTCAACTGAATTTCATTCTGTTTGAAAAAGGTTAACACAGTAATAGAGCCTATGGCAGAAGCTGTCTTAATCACTCCAGGGCATAAGATGTTGACCCTTTGTGGGCCTTTGCTTGTGAAATAGACCCTACTTAAATAAAAGTGCTTCTTTTCTAACATGGTGTTAAACAACTGGCACACACATCTAAATGCTCCTCTTTTAACTGGGCCTGCACAGCGAGTCCATGGGTCACGGGTTACTATTCCCAATAGGCTCATTATCAGCTACATTAGCTCAACAAACATTTCAGCAAACTACAGCAGCTATATAATTCAAACAAATAGTCAGCTTTTACAGGATTTGCACTGATTGGTTCATTAATTGAATAATGTGTCAACATAACAAAATGTTTGCCTCTTGCCATCTCGGAGAGGCACAATCTCCCCTGGGCAGAATGTTTCATTATCTTAGATTCTCCCATAATAGGCAGGAGACTACGGACCTAGTGTTTTATTTAAATCAGCTAGATATTGTTTAATTCTGATGCTTTTCTGTTTACAACTGCGAAAAAGGCGAAGTAACTAAAATAAAAAAGCACACAGAATACTATAGTGACTTCAAATAATTAGCCGGAAATAAAAAATCACTAGTGATAGACCAATGACAAGTTAAAATGTACATTTCTCATTCAGATGCTGTAAGTGCAAACCTAAATACCTTTTCCAAGAATATCAAAAACTGGTGATCACATGGCTCACCCCATAATGAAGATGAAATAGAAATTCTTATCAGAAAACATTTGAATAGTATCCCTTTACCAACAGAGTGAAATCATACTAGCCTTTGGAATCATTATGCTGAGGCATTTTAACATGAAATTAACTTTCTTACAGGATCTAGAAATCGCCCAGACCTCCACCCCCAAACCAACCAGGTAGACTACTGCCATCCAGCGATAGAGAAAATTTTGCAAGATGTTTTACCTGATAATCTCAATGTAACAGAATCCTAACCCAGCGCAAGGAGTGACTGTTACTATTTAAATGATTACATTACAAAACTAAAGCCAAAGCCCTTGAGATAAATACAAAACAAATTAGAATCTCTCGAAGAGGCTGCAATGGCCTAATTCAAGAGTCTATTCAAAAAATAGCAACAGAATAACAATTACTAAAGGGTTGTTTCCTAAAATTACTCTCCCGTTGACATTTCTCAATTCTAAAATACCATAAGAAACATGCTCACGGTCACTGATTTTGCTTTAAAAGAAAGCATCACCAAAGAATACCACCAAAAAACAAAGGCATTCATACAAGGAAGTGAATACCCTAAGCACATAAGTATATTCTTAAGAGGGGTACTAAAAAAGCAGAAGTCACATTAAGTTCAACACCAAGAAAAAATAATGAACAGAAGTTCCTAATTTTAGTAATAGTATATTACTAAAAAATATACCAAAAAAAAACTGCCCATGAGTAGAGATTTATTGATTTTAAATATAGAAACCCTATTTATTTAGGACTCCATGCCCTTTGGGGGCAGTAGGAAAGGCAAGAGAAAAAAAAATTAAGAATTTTTATACCACATGTATAGAAATGTACAGGGTTTTTTTTTCCCCCCCAAATGAAATTTAGGTTTGATTTGAGGGTTCTTGTTCTCTAAGTTACCCATTTGCCAGAAATTTTAAACAGCATTGATTTTTAATTAGCTTCAGATATGTTAAATGCTGGAAAAAGAGTGTTAAATTCACAGCACTCCAGAAAGGTCTGCACTTTTCCCCGATTTCCCCTACTTGGCACTGCCTGTCAAAACAGCACACACTACAAAACCAACAAGAGGCATGAGCTAAGGAGGGAACGCACACCAAAACCATCTAGCAAGCATGTCTTCATTTGCACAAGTTGGCTTTTTCACAACCAATGACTCAAAGGAACTGATATTTTCTATATCATATGGCTTGTAAATGAACGCCAAAAAATAATCTGATGATCACTTAGCATCAAAAGATTTTTTTTCCTAAGTTAAGGTAACATTTAAGCAATCTTGGGTGTATCACGCTTGAAGGACCGATGATTTCAAATGGAGAACAGCTATGGTTTAAATTCTAAGATTTTACAGAATTGCATGGTTTCAAATTCATCATTAAGAAGATTCCTCTTTTTATCATCAATTCCACCAAGAGCTACTTTGCTTCAAGGAACCACATTAGCTACACAACTCATGACGATGTTAATAAAGAAAGAAGCCAGGAGGAAAAATCCAACACTGATGCTTTGATACATTATTTGAAACTCACTACTAACCTTATGAGCAATCTTTTCTGGGGTAGTGCTAATGACACGAACTAGCAAAATGTTTTTACTAGTTCATCCGCAATAAATTATTTGAAATAAAACTGCAACTTGGTATGGACTTCACCGAGCCCCTGGCCAATTCAATGGGGGTCCTTCTTTGATAAATTAACAACAAACTCCATTCTGGAAGCATCCATTCGATGTGCCTTTTTAAGTGAATCCCATTTCAACCTTTTAATAAAGTGCCACCAGGAGATCTGCAAGTTGAGAAAGGCAGCTCAGGTGACACACTTAGCGCCAAAGAGAAAACAGAGTGGGTGTAAATCCCTCCGGGGGCACAGAAGAGGAGAAAAGATCCTAGGAGGCTGCCTGGACTGATGGACCTTCCAGGGAGGCAAGCAGTGAAAACAGCAGCTGAAGTACCTGGGACGAAAGGCAAGAAGCCTGCACGCCCCAGCTGAAGAGCCCAGAGGGAGCTGAGCAGAGGACGGACCAGGGAAGGAAAGAGCAGGATGGAGCTCAAGGGAATGACAGGCACGGGGCAGAAGGGGACCTTAAGGATGGGGCTGGAGGGGACCACAGCAGTGGAACACGGAGAGACACAGGGATAGGGCTGGAATGACGGACAGTGATAGGAGAGGAGAGGGGGACAGGGATGGAGCTGGTCCAACCAAGTCATTCCCAGCCCCACGCCGGGGCGCTCGCTGTGCGCGGGGCACTTCGGAGCGCTCTTTCCTCGAGTCCCCCCAACAGCCCTCCGATGCCCCCATTTCAGGGACCGGAAGGACGAGGCCGGCCCCTGCAGCGCCCGCTCCCCAGGTCACCGGCCGGGGACAGGGCAGCCGAGCGCCCGACCCTCCCGGACGCAGGGGGTCGCTGGCGGCCGGGGGGCGGCGGCGCGGGGGGCGCGGCGCGGGCCGGGAGCCGGTACCTGGGCTCGGGCAGGACGATCTTCTTGCTGGCGCGGGCGGCCGGGGTGGCCTTGCTCTTCTCCATGGCCATCAGGTAGCTGACATCGGCCAGCACGGCCTCCAGGTCCGCCATGTTGGCGAGCGGCGGCGGCTCCTCGGGACCCGGACGGGACGCGCTCCCGCCGCCGCCGCCGCCCGCAGCGCCCCAACGTGGGGGGGCCGCCCCGGGGCAGCCCCCCCTTCCGCGCGCCGCCGCCGCCTCCCGCGCGCGCACCGCCGCGCGCCCGCCCCGGCCCCGCACACGCGCGCCGCCCACGCCCCTTCCGCGAGGGTCCGCGGGGAGCGCGCGCCCAACGCTCGGCGCCCCTCGGTGCCCGCGCGCAGTGGCCCGGCCCGGCCCGCCGCGCGCCTCCTGACCCAGTCCCTGCGGGCGTCCTCCCGCCCTCCCCTCGGGGTGGCCACGGGGGACTTCCTCTCCTCCGCCTCCTCCTCCTCCTCGCCTGCCGCCCGACCTCCCGCCCCCAGAGCCAGGCACTCTCACGCCCGTCACCGTCCCCCCCGGGGAGCGCTGGGCCCGACGCCCACCACCCTAGGGGCATCAGAGAGGTCTCCGTGCCCCGGACAGGGTAGTTCTCCAACTGGACAGTGGCAGTCAGCATCCTCCGGGAGGTGCGGTGGCCCCAGAAATGCACGTGCCCCACCTGTCCCGGCAGGTGATAATGAAGCCTGGTGGTCCGAGCCACCCTTGGACAGCTCCCAGCGGGCCTGGCTCCCAGCCTCGCTGCTGACCCTGAACATCCCCGGTGAACTCCCCAAAGAGTAAACGCTGGAGAAAGTTGCTTGTCTCCTGCTAAGCAGGGCCAAGCGGGGTGAGAGCTCCGCGCCCACACCCCGGGAACAGAGCTGCCCTTGGGGAGCGCGCTGTTGGAGGAGCTCTCCCTTAAGAAGCTCACCGCTCCCGTGCACTCATATGAGAGGTGTTAGTTTGGGTGTTTAAATGGTCCTTGAGAGAGAGAACTGGATACAGAGCTGTGGCTCTTGGGTTTGACCACTGGTTCAAGACAATTAGGGAGCAGTGCTGAGCGCTCACACCCACCACGGGGGGATTTAGGGAACTGGGAGAGGGGGAGCCCAAACCGCCCAGGCAGGAGGGAATTTCCAGCTTCCTGATCCTGGGGCTCCCTGTCCCTCCTCACCACTGCCCACCCCTGCCTGGGGCTTTCAGTTGCTTCTTGTTTTTCGCCCTCGGTACACACAAGCCCACATTCAGAACCCATGTGGCATTCAGGCGGGAGTGGTGTTAAGGAACACCCCGGCAGTCTTAAGAAGACCTGAGCTGGAAATTAATTAATCAAATAAAAACATTCCTTGAATTCATCCCAATTGGTCACGTTGCACCACGAACCTAGACTTTGAATTTGAATGAATAGGTCCTGTCAATAGCTTACATGGTTAACAGGGCCCCCCAGAGATGGTTAAGGTCAAATTTGGGGTGTTTCATGTAAAGCCATAGCAGAAGCAGTCTGACTCTGTCATGGCAAGAACCCTGCCCTCTTTTGTTTTGTCTCCCCAGGGGGGCCACTCTGCCTCAGTGTTTCCCTGCTGTGCCTGCCATCACTACTGGCCAGTTTTTCCAGACCAGACGTTTCTCAAGATCCAAGGCACCATATGTGTGAAGTTGTCCAGAAAAGGGCAAGAGGGGTGTAAGAAGTAGGAATGCGGGTGGAAGGAGCATGGTCTGGCAGCAGAAAGCAGAGTGGTCGAACAAGCACAAAATGTATGAACAAGACAAAGAGACACATACGCCAAATAGCAAACTTTCATCTTCCACCCACTTTTTTTTTTTTGGCCTGAAAACAGGAACACAGAATGTCTTGTCAAAGGTCACCCAGGAGGAGGAGTAAGTTCCTAAAAAAAGCATACATTTTTATGATTTAATTAATACAGTTTCTTTCAATATGTCTTTTTATCACTTGGGCTTCCACGTGATGAGATCTGACTTCTGCCTACATTTTCTTGGTCCTTTTTGACTTTAACGAAGAACATTATTTTTGATCTTTTTTTTTCCCCTTAGCAGCATGGTGTAGTAAGTTTGGAACAAGACACACCTGAATTCAGATCGCTGCTCTGGATAGATCCGGGTGACCTTAGAGCAGCATTTTGCCTCTCTTGTTCTCATAGGTCAAGTGGGAACAAGGCCATTTCCCCAAAGCGTTGTCAAGAAGACAGGACAAAACGCACCTTCCCTGGCACCCAGTTGCTCTTCAGCAAAGGTCAGGGCCCTTCCTCTATTTGTTTTCCTTCCTTTCACCCCGGCAGCTAGAGAAGATACTGAAACTAGTTATTCACAGTCACTACACTTGAAGCAGGAAGACCCCTTACCAAAAATAACATCTCCCCAGGGCTTTTCTAAGAACGAAAATGGCAAGAATGATTGGCATTTATAAACACAAGTAATCACTCTTCTAGCAGAAAGAACAAGGAGTCCAAAATTCGGTTCTCTAACTGGGGCCACTACGCCATTTCAGTCAGCTGACTCGATTACCCAGGGGCATTTTTTTTTTCTGGTATTAATAGTGTGTGAACTTCTGTTCCCTGGCTTTCTCCTTTGCTGTCACACTTTCTCCACCCCCCCCCTTTTTCTTTTCCTTGACTCTTAAGACTGAATAGCTTTTTGTGTTCACTGCAAACAAAAGGCGTTAATGACAGTGATGAAGTTGTCATAACTGACCTGCTAAATCCTGTTGCTAAACACCATGGCCAGGCTGCAATCATTGCAACGAACAGAGAAAACAAATAGCAACCCATTCGTACTAAGCCAGTAATGCTGCCTTGCAAATAATTATGTTTCCCACTCTCCCCCACCCCCAAAGGATTGAAAGGACTTCGGACTCACGCTGCTTGTGATAATAGATAAAACTCCAAAGTTCCCACGAGGTTCATAATGTTCTTTTTTTATTATTATTATTCTTTTCTGTGACTCTCCGACATGAGCGATGTTGCTGAGATGGATGCATTAAAGTTTAGTCTTTCCAGAGTTTATTTTAATAACAGCTTCAAAGTAGAACACTGACTGGTTTTATTTGTTTTAGATTCTGGGCTTTACTGGGACTTTGTATTCATAGAATCCCTATAAAAGCTGGGGACTGTGGGGTGGTGGGGAGGAGAATGTTGTTCTGAGAAATTAATCAATCACAAACGAAAAAAAGAAATCCACTCAAGACTCCGATTGGAAGAGTTTCGAGAACAGCAGAACCTGCCTGGCCTTCATTCATTAAAATCACAATATTTAAATCAGTTCCTGCTAAGAGAGACTTTATTTTGTGTAAGCAGTCCCTCGAATATAGTTGCTTCTCAAGAAAACCACACACAGTTGGCATCGGAATGGTCCTATTTCCAAACATCTCACCCTGTTGACATCTCTGCAGGTATATCACACACACCGGGGCCACTGTCCCATTTCACCTATAATAATAGGTCACAATCCTGTTTGTTGTCACACGCATCCGATGAACTGCTTTCCATGCCAATTTTATCAGCAAAGCTTTACAAACGTTAATGGCAGCTCTACACATAGCAACTCAATACTTTTAAAGATCTGTCCAAAGGCATGATACCAAGCTTTGGTTTACATAGTACTGAAATTATGCTTAATACAGAAGTACCTTCCTTTAAGTACGTGAGTAGAAACATATAACAGTCCCATGTATGGGGACTGCTGGTCAGCAGGTCGCTCTAATGAGAAGCCGTGGAGTGTTGTGGTTCAGGGCATGGGCTCGGGAGTCACATGACCTGGATGGGAAACTCAACACCAGTACTTCCGAGCTGTGTGACCTTAGGCAAGTTGTCTCATCTCTCTGTGCCTCAGCGCTCTCTCAGCGGCGTTGATGGGATTGCTATCAGAACAATGCTATAACGTATAAGAAGCTGTTAGAGCAGTGTCTGACCCATAGAAAGCCCTCAATAAATATCGGCGTCATTATCATCATCGGCATTACAATATCTCTGCATCATGCAAAGTGTGATAGAAAAAGATCGGTACTGGAAATGAAAACAAAACAAAACACGGTGCTGGGTGTGACCTGCTGGCTCTGGCGTTGCTGAAGAACTGTAAGCGAGTCACTTAAGCTCTTTAAATCCTACTTTCTACCGCTCACTAATGAGGGGATTGAATGAACCAGTCCCCCCCAGTCCCTTCAAATTCTGAAATTCTCTGGCTTTATTTAACCCTAGAGTGAATCCCTTTGCAAGGTGAAGCACACTCACACCCCTTAATAACACCGTGCACGCCGAGGAGGCTTCGCCGTATCAGACGCTGCCTAGTTCACTGACAGTTCTCACTGTCGCCACCGTCCACAGGGGAGGTGAGCGATCCATTAGCTGGTTTCTAGAAACAAGCAAGTCTGCATTTGCCTGCCCGGGATCTACTCTGAGCACACCGACCTTGCTCAGCAGATATGTGTCAAAGTGAATGAATGGATGACATAAAGATTATAGATTGCCGCAAAGCATAAGACTTCTTTTGAAAAAGAATCTTAAAGGGGAAAAAAAATGTTAGTTAAAACCACAGGTGCCGCTCAAGGGGTGCATCCTGCTAAAGGTCCCTGCTGGTCCTTGGTGCTGCTTTTGTGACCTACAAGGCCTCCCCGGTAGCTAAGAACCCTGGTGCGCTCAGGCTGTGCAAAGGTGAGCCTGGGAGCTTGAAGGGATTGAGAGCTCAAGCCCTTCGCCTAACAGAAGGAGGACTCGGAGGGGACTTGGAGGAAGGAGTTACAGAGAGGGCAAGCAGGTGGTCTGAGGCCAGGCGCTCTATGCACTGGGTGAGCAGTGAAAACCCCCAGAGGTGGTTCGGAGAGCATTCAGGAAAAGATCTGCTCTTCTGTCTTCTGTGCCATTGGAGGTCTGCCATTCTGTGCAGCAATGTCACGCCTTTCCGGGGACCCTTACAACTACCTGGCTTGTATCTGTGGGTTCTTCAATAGTTGCAGGAGACGGGGGAGTCAGGGCTGGGCTCAATACCAGGACTGAGAGAAGCCATGCTCAGCAAAGGCAGGAAATCAAGACCAGCCATGACGACGGGAAAGTGGGCTCCCGGAACGCTGAGACATCCAAGGCAGGCCTTGGCCTTCCCATGGGCCTGGAAAGGCCATCTTGTCTTCCTCCCAAGGAGCGAGACGATGACCTCTGGATATGTTAGTTGCAAATGGCCGGAACTTTCCTGCATTGCAAAGTCACCTCTGGCCCTCAGCCTGGTGGCCTTCCCTCCAACGTTCTGAAAGGGCACGTGCCATTCAGCTGGGAAACTATATCAAAACCAACCCAAGAAAGGCCACCACAGACCCCAGCCTGCTAAGGAAAGTCCTATGGATCTCCCATGTCATCCCTTACAAGCACGAGTGACTTGGGGGCATGCCACGTGGGCCAGGGGGAGCAGGCATTGAGCGAATCTACCCCCCAACTCTCAGAGCTCATCTGTCCCCATCCCAGCGAGCTCTGTTTCTCCTCTCCCAGTCAGCAATCACAGCTCCCAGACTGGTCTCATTCTGACAGAGCTCACGGCCATAGATTCACACAGGCCAGGCTCAGGTACAAACCGTGATGCCTGGGCCAGGCCTGGCAGAAGAACCCTGATCCAAGAGCATCCCCAGGAGCCCCCAGAAAGGTTGCCACATGTTGTTCGACCATCACTCCTAGACGCTTATGCGCCGGAATCGCTAGCGTGCGGGTTTGGATTCAGAAGTCAGGGCGGGGCATGGGATTCTGCATTTCTCACAAGCCCTCGGATGCTGCCCAAGCCGAAGAAACACTGGCGTCTCCCCAGACCTGCTGGAGTGGAGTCTGCACTGTGCCGAGATGCCGAGGCTATCCCGGCCCTGGAAGTGGCTCAGGCCGGTCTGACTTCCACGGATCCCGGATTGGAGAAGGGTGAAGTTAGCTGAGCCCCAATGAGCAGCCACGAGAGAAAGGAGGAAAGGAGGGAGAGACAGGTCCGAGAGATGAGCAGGACTAGAGTATGTGGCACTGGAGGCCACAGTGGGGAATTGAAGCTGTCCTTGAGGCAGTGGGAAGCCAATGGAAGGTTTCAAAGAGGGAAGCAACAAAATCAGATGGACCTTCTTGTAGGGTTCTTCTGGCTGGGGATACAGGACCAGTTGGAGGCGGGAAACAAGCGAATAAAGGGAGACCTTAGAGGAACCCAGGGCCGCAGTCCAGGGGACCCAGATGAGGGTGGCTGCAGAAGGCAGACCAGACATCACATGTGGTCCAGGGGGATCCGCAGGCCTCTGAGGCAGCTGCGAGTACGAAAGGAAAGCCTCCCTTCCCTTCTCCCTGGAACCCCCTGAACAGATCTCTTTAGTCTCACCTGGAAGGCGCCCACACCTTGGCAACTCCTTGTCCTGCTTCTCAACCCTCCCTCCTTCCATCCCTCTGACACTCCCATGCCCCTGATCAAAAACCTTCAGTAGCTCCCTATCGTCCACCAAACAATCTTTGAACTTCTCCAGCCACACTTTTATCCTCTGCTTCTAATTCTGCCTGACTCAGGGCACGTTAGCTCACATTTTCATTCGACAAATATTTATTGAGTACCATCGATGTGGCAGGCACTAAAAAGAAATCACTCATCTTTCAAGACACAGAAGCAATCCCAGGAGGGTCACAGCCGCTTTAAAATGCTCTTCCAAATAAGCAATTTGGCCGTTTAAAATAAAACTAATACTAGGCAACACTTATTGAGTACTTACTGTATGCCAAGTATCATGTTAAACACTTTGTGGGACTGTCTCATTAGATCTTCTTCAAATGCCTATGTGGAGATGGCTGGTCTCATTTTAGCCAGAAGAAAAATCACAAGTCACTTGCAGAACAAGTGCGACAACTCACAGGATTTGAACCCAGGCAGTCTGAGCCCAGGGCTTGCTCCCCTAGCCCTTGTCCTCTGAATGTCCTTGCACCCTAAGTCACGGGGCTCCTGAGTTAAACAAGACATGTTAAAGTGTGCAATAAAAAACCTCATCAAAATTCTCTTTCCAAGTCACCTCCTGCTACTCTGAAGTCCACTCACTAGGCCCAGGCCACACTGGCCAAGCTGATGCCAGCCTGGGGGGTTCTGGTCCCCTGTTCCCTTTACCTAGAGCACTCTTCTTCAAGGACTTTTTTTTGGCTTCTTACCATTTGTATCTCTGCCCAAGTGGCGCCCCTGGCATTTTATGGGAGAGAAGCCACTTAGTCACTTTTAAGCAATAATGCAAATCTGTCAAAGATTCTCTTTGGGGTCTTCCTCCATGTCCTAAGTCCTTTTCTCCTGTCTTTCCCCTTTTTTCTCTTCCTCTCTCCTTCTTCTCACCTCCCCTTACCTCTTTAGTCATGCACAAGTGCCCCTCTCTTCTCCTCCATGCTATCCACCTTTATCAAAATCTGCTCTCTTCAAAAGATGCCCTATCAGTCCTTTACACTTTAGTGTGAATTTGTTGGGTAGGTCAACTTTCCCAGAAATGTCTGAATTTTAAACCCTACACTTTATTATAAAGTAGTAGACTTTGGCTTTCTTAAAAGAACTTCATACAATAGGATTATTAGTTGTGTGTGTGTGTGTGTGTGTGTGTGTGTGTGTGTGTGTGTTTGTGTGTAATGTGTCAGGGGCAGTAGGTTTTTCCTTTAACCGCAGAAATCATTCAGGCTGACCTCATTAGGTTAGAGTGATTTCAGAGGTTGTGGTGTGGCTGGAAAAGCATGGACATTAAAATAAGGAAGGCCTCAATTTGAATCTCATACGATCTTAGGCTAAGGGACTTCTCTCTGAACCTCAGAGTCGCTGTTGTCTCCCTTGTAATGCGTGGATAACTAACTGCTGTAAAGATGATTGTCATAAGGATTAAATGAGATAATAAGACACACTCTAGGGCTCGATGGGACTGCAGCGAGTGAAGTCTGCGTCAAGGCAGCCAGGCCTGATGGCCCGGGTGCCTGGGCTCAGAGGCACCCACATACACTCCCTAGGGCCCCCACTGTGCATAATTGCTTCCGGAAAGAACCAAGCATGGAATTTGGCAGGAGACCACAAAAAGTGCTGGAATCTTGGCCACTCTCAAGTCTACAATGTTCTCCTCCAGAGAATCATATTCTGGGGACTTAACTGGGGGATTGGAACCGCTCCAGCCCTGAAACCCTCCTTCCTGTCCCTGTAACCAGCAAATGTCACCCTCTGTCTTGCCGGCCTTACCAACTTCCGTGGGGTCCAGCAGCATCAACAAACCTGACCAGACATCAGTCCCCCAGAGGAAGTCACACTCCAGCGACCATAAACACAAATGCTAAAGTGGTAATTATCTAAGAATGAGGAAAGCTCCCCTCCCGGTCCCTACAGGGCCCAAGTCAGGGCTCAGATTAAACAGTTACATTGATGTCCATTGATTCATTTATTCATAGATTTCTTCACTCCATCAAGCATTTATTTAGCAAACATTTATTGGGGGCTTAATGTATGTGAGGCCCAGGGATGAAAATGAGAGACAGGTAGATACCCTCCACCTTCACAGAACATTCTAGCAGGGGGTTTCATTGCCAGTTACCTGATTATTTAGTTACAACTATGCTATGGGCTGAAAGGATATAGATGTCTTATAATGGGAGACTTCAAGTGTGGGTCCAGGAGGGCTTCTCTGAGGAGGTGACATTTAAGCTGAGAACTGAAAGATGAACAGAAAGGAGCTGGAAACGGCTGCCAGGTGGATGATACAGCTGTGTAAAGGCCCTGAGTGGCAGGGGGGGAAGGAACATGGCTGGACAGCAAGGGGTGGCCTGTGAGCTGACATCTGAGACCAGGCAGAGGCCAGACCCTGCAGGGCCTCGGGGAGGACACACCAAAGAGCTGGGTCTTGGTCCTGAGAGCAGGGAGAAGCCGTGGATGGGCTTTCAGCAGCAGGGACCTGACATGACCCGATCGACCTTGACAAAGAGAACTTGGCTGCCCTCTAGATAATGACCTTCCCCTCCCTTGACACAGTCCAAAAAAAGGCATGTGTGGGGGTGGGGGGAGGCTGGATTTTTCTGGAGGACTTTAAACTGCTTTAAATAGGAGTAAGAGGAAGCAAACAAATGATAGCTCTGTCCATCCAGACCTTAATTTTTCTAAACAAACAAGGATGGTGAGCAACATCAGACTAGAGTGTTTCTACCCTTGAGGCCTTGAAAAGAAATGTCTGTTTTCCTTCCTCCCGGGAAGTGCAGGGGCCAGTCTGTGCTGTGCAAATAGATACCACGTGCAAATGGTAACTTGTTGGGCTGATTGGTCAAGGATAAAGGTTCTGGGGTCTCCCCGGGCCTGGGTGTATTTGACAGCATCCGACCTCTCCCCTCTGCTAGCTGATCTGTGTTACTACATCAGCCCAGCCACCATCCGTGTGGACACGGAGTGTGTGATCAGGAAGCTTTCCCAACTGAACCCTTGCTCAAGAAAGGTTGCCGCAACAAACAACCCACTTGGGAGTCTTTGTGGCTCTTTTGATCACTCTTAGAACCCAGCTTATATGCAAGAGAGAAAGTGATTTCCCAAGACTGTGGAATTACGATCCAGATGTCTGGGACGTTTGGCTCAGAAAGCCTCCATCTGCTGGTCATGAATTATAGCAGTGGGCCCCAACCTTTTTGGCAGCAGGGACGGGTTTCACGGAAGACTATTTTTCCACAGACGAGGGCTGGGGGGAGGGCTGTGGGAGGCCGGGGCTGGGGGGAGGCGGAGCTCAGGTGGTGATGCACTGCCAGCCTTGTTTTCTTAACGGGCCCTGGACTGGTACTAAGCCACGGCCCGGTGATTGGGGACCACAGAGTAATAGAACTTAGGCAGCTAGCTCCCCAGGGAGCTTTCGCCCACCTAGAAATGGTGTGGTGGTCTATCACCAGCACATAGCTGGGTGAGATCTGTTATCTGATGTGACGTTGTGGTTTCTAGTATTATAAACCACAATATATTACATATTTTATTATATTATTATAAACCACAATAATATTAAATATTATAATAAGATACATACACATATTTGATCTTCATCCCATTTGGCACAGAACTCCTAAGAGTGTCTTTTGTATATTAATGAGGTGACTGCTGCCTGAGGGCCACCAGGTAGCTTTAAGATGGGGGTTGGTTACCCCCAAGATCAAGACATAATTAAAGGGTTAGAATTTTTTACCTTCCCCCACCAATACCTAGGTAGGAGAGAGAGGTTGAAGGGTGAGTTGACCACCGATGGCCAACGATTTAATCAATCATGCCTACATAATGAAGCCTCCATAAAAATAGTAATTACAAAAAGGCTGGGTGTGATGGTGCACACCTGTAATCCTAGCACTTTGGGAAGCTGAGGGGGGAGGATCACTTGAGGCCGGGAGTTCAAGACCAGCCTGGGCAATAGCAAGACCCCATCTCTACAAAAAATAGAAAAATTAGCAGGCGTGGTGGCGTACTTGTAGTCCCAGCTACTCGGGTGGCTGAGGCAGGAGGATCGCTTGAGCCCAGGAGTTGGAGGTTGCTGTGAGCTAGGCTGACACCATGGCACTCTAGCTGGGGCAACAGAGTGAGACTCTGTCTCAAAAAAAAAAAAAAAAAATCCCCAAATCCCCTGGGTTCAGAGAGCTTTCAGATAGCTACATGCGGAGGTTCCTGGAGGTTGGCACCCCCAGAGAGGGCATGGAAACTCTGCGTCCCTTCCCACACACCTGCTCTGTGCATCTCCTGCATCTGGCTATTCATCTCTATCCTTTGTAATGCTCTTTATGATACACTAGTAAATGTAATCAAAGTGTTTCCCTGAGTTCTGTGAGCTGCTTGAGCAAACTAATCATACCCTGGGAGGGGTTCATGGGAATCTCAATTTATAGCAGGTAGATCAGAAGTTCTGGAGGCCTGAACTGGAGCCTGGCATCTGAAGTGGGGGACGGTCTTGTGGGACTGAGCTCTCAACCTGTGGAATCTGATGCTCCCTCCAGGTAGACAGTGTCAGAATGAACTGAATGAGCGGACACCCATCTGGTGCCCGCTGCAGAACTGGCTGCTTGCTGGTGGGGAGAAATGCCCCACTTCTGCCATCAGAGGTGCTGTATTGAGGGGTGCGTGAGAGTAGGAAAAGCACTTGGGTTTTTCCTATCTCCGCTAACTGATCAAATCAGATTTCTTAATTAGATTCTGCATCTACATGCGGAGACAAGGCTGTTGTATTAGTTGTTGCTGTGTAGCTACATGGCCACACAGCAGCTTAAAACAACACACATTTATTATCTTGTAGTTTCTGTGCGTTAGGAGTCTGGGTGTGAATTACCAAGGTCCTCTCATGAGGGTCTCACAAGGCTGCTGCAATCTGGTGTCCGCCAGGGCTGTGGTCTCATGTGAGGCTTGACGGGGGAAGGACCTGCTTCCAAGGGGATGTGGGTGCTGCCCAAATTTGGTTTCCTGTGCTCTGTTGGATTTAGGGCCTTGGATTCCTGCTGACTGCTGGCCAGAGGCTGCCTTTAGCTCCCAGAAGCTGCACGTAATTCTTTGCCACGTGGAGCTCCCGAACGTGGCCACTTACTCATCGAAGCATCTCAAGATGGGCATTATAGTATTATACATCCCATTTGCATATCGTATCAGTTAAAAGCCAGTCATAGGGCTTTTAACCAATACACTCCAGGGGAGGGGACCACGCTGGCTTTTAACCAATACATCAAGGGCATGGACACCAAAAGATGGGCTCATGGGGCCACCCTGGAATCTGTCCACCACTGCTTTGGAAATCTTTCCTCCATGGAAGAGAACAAAATCGCTAGTCACTGGTTCAAATATCCTACTATTTTATTTTTTTTTACAGCATATATATGTGTATACTTTTATATATTTATACTTTATATGTAGTTTTATTCTGTTCGTGCTGCTATAATGGAATACGTGAGACTGGGGAATTCATAAGCAATAAAAGTTTATTTTCTCACAGTTCTGGAGGTCGGAAAATCCAAGATCAAGGCATTAGCAGGTTCAGTTGTGCAGCGAGGGTTTCTCTCTGCTTTCCAGATGATGCCTTGAACACTTCGTTCTCCAGAGGGGAGGAAGGCCGTGTCCTCCTTGGGCATGGCAGAGGGCAGAAGGGCGGGTCAGACCGTGAGAAACCTCTTTTGTAAAGGCCTTAATCCCATGAGGGGAGGAGCCCCGTGACCTAATCAAAAGGCCCCACCTCTTCATACCATTGATTTGGCCATTATCTTTCAACACCTGAATTTTGGAGGGGATATATTCAAACCGTAGTATATATGTATTATGGACAGGTAGAAATACATAGAGTTTGGCTAAAATTTATACTTTGAATAAAGGATTAGCTCTGTCAACACAGGACACAGGGAAGTATAAGTAAGAACCAGTGAGGGTGGAGGGTGGACCCCAGAATCCAGGGTGACACCTAATGAAATAAGGTCATGCAGAAGGGTAAGATGCATGAGGAGTATGTCCCTGAGTACCCCAGCCTCAATGCTGACTTGCTTGGTGACAGAGTGAGAATGGGTCACTGTACATCGTACCCAGCAGGGACCAGGAACCCAGTGTTATGTGCATAGTTTGAATCTCTTCTATACAGCGGCTGAGGGAGCTTAGACAAGTGGCCTGGCCTTCCATATTCTCTGATTCTTTATTGCAGGAGGCAGGAACAATAATAGATTTGTTGTCAGGATTTACCGACATAATGCAGAGAACTGTGCTTTAGGGTAGCGTGGCTAAAATGAAAAATACGAATAAAGCCAACGTTGGCTACGATGCAGTGCAAAGGGAGCTCTTGTGCCCCCCCTGGTATGAGCGTAAATTGGTTTGACCATTTTGGAAAATCGTTTGGCAGTGTCGAGTAAGTGTTTACCGTATCGCCAAGGAGTTTTAACTCCAAGATACATATCCTACAGAGATGAGTACCTACGTAGACCAGGAAAACACACACATACCCACACAAACCTGTATATGGATGTTCATGGCAGTTTTTTATTCTCAGCCAAAACAGGGACCACCCAAACATCCATCAGCAATCAGATGGTGAAATTGTGACACGTTCACACAGCTCAATGCTACACAGCAATGAAAAAGCACAAGCCACCGCAGCAAGCTACAACGCGGGCAAGTCACACAGACGTACTGTCAAGGAAGCCAGACAGAACAGAGTGCTTACTGTACGGAACCACTTGTAGGAAAGTGAAACACAGGCTAAACTAATCGGTGCTGACAGCGATCAGAATGGTGGTTACTTGGATGGGTATTGACCTCGAAGAGGGGGAGGGCTCCTGGGGACTGGAAAATGTCTTACATCTTGAGCTAGCTGTGGTTACATAGGTATATACATATCATTGAGCTATGCACTTATTGGGTAACACCCCAAAATATATTTTTAAATAAGAAAATGAAAACAAAGTACTTGGTGATGAGACTCCGTTCCAACCCCCAACCTGTCTTGGTTCTCGGGCAACAGGCTGCCTTGATTGCCCTACCTGGGCATGAGGAGAGAGGGCATCTATCTTTTCCCAGTCCAAGGTCTCCTCCACACAGTGGTGTTGACCAGTGAGGCAACACGGATGTGCAGCCCTGAGATTTATTATCTACACCAACTTGATCAGAGGCCGATGGCGATGCACACCCTACGTCCTGCCTGGAGTTCTCAAATGCAGAATGAAAAGCCTCTCGTTCCTCTGCTCTCTCTCTCTCTCTCTCTCTCTCTCTCTCTCTCTCTCTCTCTCTCTCCCCTCTATGCAACATCCTGCCCCAGCGTTCCACGTGAGACCCTGTGAAGTCCGCACATCTGTTTCTTCTCATTCTTTTGTGATGATAACACTGGGGAGATCTAGTGGCCTGAGCCCCCGTGTTTAGAACCTGAGCGGCCCCTCCTAGTGCAAACTCTATTACTGGTCATTTTCCAGCGGTGTACAAACTGTGTCGTGTTCTGTGACCACAACAATGTGAATGGCAGGTGTTTCCTTCCACCTGCTTCCATGCTACTTCTATGCCAGCCAGTGTTACAACAAGCCGGTTTCCATGATACTTGTCTCCGGCGGGGCCTTGCGGAGGACTGCTTTCCTTCGATTTCATCCCTCTACTCATTTCTGCTGTATCATTAGATCTCTTTTATTTTCCCTTTTACTCTGCGTTGCTGAGCACACTGTAAACACTCAGCAATTACCGCTCCTTAGCAAACTGAGAATTGCAGTCATTAGAAAAGCAAGCCCACAGCAGAGCAGAAATAACCCGCGCAGACCTATCACACTGTTGCTAAGCTTGCCCTCAAACCACTCTGCCACTCTTGACTCTGACTCCAGGTATAACGAGCAACTTCGTGATAATTAAATTCAAGTTAAGCTTCCTTCCGAGACCACTTGATGGCAAGAAGAGAAGCTCTAGATTAGAGTTTTTTCACACCGGGACTCAATGCCAATTGGTAGGGTCACGAAATACATCTACACGGACGCAAGGAGCATTTTTAAATAGTGAAATGAAATAGAGTGGAATAAAAATCATCAGAGTGAATCATGTACATTAGTAACGTTTAAGCATTGTTAAATGAAATATTTGCTTCATGGAGGTGCGTACGTGTGTGTGTGTGTGTGTTTGTGTGTGTGTGTGTGTGTGTGTGTGTGTTCTGGGCTGCTTTGTAAAATGTTCTTCTTACTATGGGCAATGATCAAAGATTTTGAGTGTCTCTGAGCCAGATAGTGTATCCACAAGCGAATGGTCACAGCAAAGGTAAATTAATAAACTGACTTCACCCAAGTGAACTCCAGAATTGAGTTTCTAAAACGAAGGTCAGTCCCTGATCCGCGGTGGCTCGGAACAAGATAACAGCGTAAGAAGTAGCCTCCCTCTGCCCATTCTCACGTTGAAATGGAAATCGCCAGCGCAATGATGAATGCGGATTGTTTTAGGCGAAGCCTTTCCGGGACCTCTTGGGTGGATGCTGAAGCACTTCAGAGCACAGGCTTCGACATCACAGCCTTTTAAGAGATGGGTCACTCATAACAGGCGCCTTTAAAAGCCAAAAGATGAGTGCTGTGTGATTTGGGGCAAAGCACTTAACCTCTTTAGACTTCCACTTTTTCGACTATGAAACGAAGAGTAAGCGAGGCTAGGAGAGAGCAGGGGAGACATAATCTTTGCTTTTCTTCTTTTTATACTTCTGTGCTGCTTGACTCACACTAAGGAGGCAAAGTTAATGTAAAAAACATAGAGTTGGGCTAGATCATGAATTCTCAACATTGGAAACTCAGGTCCCCTTTTAATAAAATGGAAATCAAATCGTATGTGCTTGGGCCACTTTTGTGGGCTCTGTTCTTCCCTGTGCCAACTTCAGATCAGACTCAGGAAGTCTATAAAGAAGAAGGGAAGGGAGGGAAAGAGAGAGGAAAATGGAAAAAGCAAAGCCAACTTGAACAGTGTGGCCAAGGGATGTGGGTTTCACTGAAGATGCGGTGGGCACATGGAGGATGGGATGACGTCACACAGCAACCTGCCCCGATACCCTCTTTGGACTTCTCTGCTCTTTCTCCCTGTTCCTTGGGTGCAGAGACTGCATCTCTCTTGTTCCCATCTGTCCTCGATCTTCCCTACACTGCTGCAAGCTCTCCCCTGACCCTGCTGACTGGCAGTGATGCCAAGCCCACCTCCCGTCACTTAGCTGTGAATCTGCAGAGACGTAGCTTCTCCCACAAATGTCTATCTTCTGATTTCTATAATGCAGCTCTTATTCCACAAGACACCACCATGTGGCTCTGCTTCCCCGACTGGCTCATCAGGGCCACATCCAGTTTCCGGCTCCCCAGCCTCAAAGACAGCAGAATGGAGATGTCAGGAAGAACTAGACCTTGCAAGACCTCAAAGCTTGGAAAGGAAGTGTATACTTAATCCTGAGGGCGATAGGGAGCCATTGAATGCGTTAAGCAGCCACTGAAGCATGACTATATCTTCGTCTTCAAAAACACTGCTGTGAACACAGTGGGTTAGTGGGGGCCAAAGAGATCAGTGCAAGGGCCGTCACACATGTCCCCGAGTATTTATTTTCCCCTATATAGATGGAGCAATTGTTCAACGAAAGTTAAACTTTAATCATGATGTGAAAGGTAACAAATTACTTGTTGAGCAAATATTTACTATTTCTGGACCACAGCTCCTCAATGCAATGGGGCTGCCCCTTCTTTTCCCATGCAGGACCGAGCATAAAAAGCAGAACTTAAGAACTCCTCAAATAGTGACCACATGGATCGGATCAACCAAATGAACCAGAAAAGATGGACAGGTTATACCGAGAAGGCAGATGAGAGCGGCTGCATTAAACAGCAACAGCGCCAGGTTCAAAGAGGCTTGTTCATCTACAATAGCAAAATGTTTAAAAGGGGGGAAAAAATGAAAGAAAAAATCACAGTCTCGGTTTCCATCTGACTCCGGCCACGTCAGCTCCGTTTCCACATTCGTGCTTCTTTCTGCTCATCAAGGACAGGCTGCCGCACGCACGCCAATTTCCAGAGCAGCTCTCTGAGGGTCCAACTTAATGTGACATTATATCCCTCTGAAAATTAAGTCCCAAAAGAAGCACCTCCATTTTTTTCCTTATCTGTGAAGCCATGAGAAAAATGAGGGATGGTGAAGAGAAAAGTTGGGTTTTGATTGCATATTCTGGCTTTTTAAAAAATAAACAAACAAATGCAGCTGCCTTGAGCTTCATTCTTTTGAATTTCTGCTTTGAGATTTGCGTTCAGTAATAACGTTTGCTGGAGAAGCGCCCTCCCAAAACCTGTAGGGGCATCTGGCTCTCAGCGAGCAGCATTGCGTGGAGGGAAGGGAGGAGTCACCCAGCAGCCCAAAGAAAAACCATTTTCATTTCTTCTGAAATTAAGGGAACTATCTTTATTCCCATCTCATAAAAAGGAAGTGACACGGAATGCTAATGCTGAACCGCAATGGCCTGGCGTGTCCTTTTGTTCCCCCAAGTGGATGTTCTCAGATTGCAACTTGGAGGAGAAGCTCTGGTGGGTAATAAGGGCTCGGAGAGAGCACAGACCCCGAAATACCAGCAGTTAGGCAGAAACGAAGTGAAACATGCGATGAAGTTGCTGGTATTTCTTTGGATGAGGAATCTTCTCTTCTTTTGTCTCTGTCTTTCTCTTTGTCTGTCTGTTTTCTTCTCTCTCTCTCTCTCTCACTCATTCACACACACACACACACCCCTTCCTTTTAGAAATACTTTAGAATAAACCTGGATGACAATCCCCAAGCGGCAGCCTACCCTCTACTCCTTGTCACGTTGCCCCCTCCCATAAATTCCCAGTGTCCACCCTGCCAGGACATTATGGATCCCTTCCATTCCCCCCTCCTCCTTCATTTTGCTCCCTGAGTTCTGACAATTTTTTATTCAGTGCAGCTGTGCGTCAGGCACTGCTCCAGGTGCCCCAGACACTGGGGACACCAGAATGGGCATGGGCCCTGCCCTGGAAGAACTCTTATTCTAACAGGAGACAGAGATACCAAGGGACTAAATGAACCAGATACTGTCAGCTTGGAAAGCGTTGGGAAGGAACTAAAGAGGCATTTGTACAGAGTGTCAGAGAGGGAGACTTCCTTTTGTCAGGTGGTCAGGGAAGGTCTCTCTGCAGAGAGCTTGAGACCTGGGTAGATGCCAAAAGGAGAAGAAGTCAGCGCAAGTGTGGTCTAGGCAAAGAAAATATTAATAGCAAGTGCAAAGGCTCTGGGGCAGGAATAAGCTCTGAGCAGTCTATTTCTCCACTTCTTGATGCTGAGCTAGGCCAGGTGACTTGCTTTGGCCGCCAGGACCCCAAAAGGCCTTGCCATTTTCACGTGCCCTTTTGTGCTTCCGCCATTGCCCCTGGAAGAACATGCCAGTGTGTTGGTACCAGGAGAAGGATGAGAGATATGTGGAGAAGAGCTGCCCCAGCTCGTCCTCCCTACATTGCTCAGCCTTCACAGCCAACCCTCAGACGTGTGAGAAAGCAGAGCCAACCAGCCAAGCCCACCTAGATCCGCCAACTGCAGCCAACCCAGACCAGACACCATGAGCTGAGAGCGCCTCTTGCTGTGTGCCATTGAAATGAGGTCATTGATCATGCAGCAATAAGCCAGCATGGCAGGGTTGGTTTCTCCAGCTTGCAAGCGATACTATGTTTCCCAGGTTATTTTCCACCGAAAACTACGTAGGAAGATATTACAGAGGGAGTAGGCACTGAAGTGTCAGGTGCATATTAGGAGAAATACTCCAGACTTGCTGAAAATAACATACTCCGAGTGATTGCCCACGACCCAGAGATGGAATTGCAGAGCCGTGGTTAACTTCACCACTCACGGCCTGAATCCAGGGCTGCCTGGGACAAGGCTGTTGACAAAGCACCAAGCATCAGCCAGAAGGTGATAGGGTTGGGACAGAAAGCAGCTACCCCCTGCTCAGGACCACAAAGCGGCCATACCTGCAAGTCACGCAGTTGTTTTGCTCACAGAGGAGCCAAAACAGGCGTCAATGGAGCCGGAAGAGGTTCGGACACCAAGAGCATGGAGGAACTACAGACCAAAGCTCCCCATGCTGAAAACAGGAAAATAATTAGGAAGATTTCTGACTTCCAGGTGTAAAGGGGGCACCTTCCACAACCAAAAATACCAGAGCCAGCACCTAGCACCCAGAGCTTAGTTTTTAATGCCATTCTTCAAGAACGGAACCAGGAATCTCTGGAGAAATGGTTGATTCTAGGACTGGGGTAGGAAATCTGCAAGATGAGCCCGGAGGATCTCGCAGTGCCAGAAAGTAAGGAAGTGCTCAAACAAAACAACTCACACACACACACACACACACACACACACACACACACAATGATGTTGTCTTATTTGAGCTCCCAAGGGTCAAAGCTGGAACAATTTGAGCAAGAAAATAAAGTTGCGTTGGATTATAACCCAAAGTATAAAACAAATATTCATGAGTCCATACTGATGTAAATAAGTGAAATAAATATAGAATAGATAAGTGTCCTAGGCAGAAGAATTAAAAAAAATGTGTGTATATATTCCACCCTTAAGGAGGTGGAGCTTAACTGCCCACTCCCTAAGTGTGGGTCGTGCATAGTGAATTCCCTCCAAAGGGGGTGCGGGGAGGGCAGGGCAAAGGGAGGAAGAGGAACTTTACCCACAAACACTACCTCAGCCAGGTGATCACAGTTAAGTCACGTTGTGTTATGTAACCTTGATGCGATGAGTATGGCACTTTATCTTTGTGGTCTCCCTCCTAAAAACCCGCCTTGAGAAAAACATGGGACCAATCCCAGTTGATGGCTAGTTCTACAAAATACCTGACCAGTGCTCCTCGAAACAGCCAAGGTCATCAAAAACAAAGAAAGTCTGAAATTGTCGCAGCCAAGAGAAGCCAAAGGAAGCATGAGGAATCATTTGAACGTGGGATCCTGGACCCGACGAAGGACATTGAGTAAAAATTATGGAAATCTTCATAGTTTGGACTTTCATTAATATTATAATAATGTGTCAGCGTTGGTGCAAATCACTTCTGCTCAGACCCATGGGAGAGAAATGAATGTTGTTTGTTGTAAATCACTCAAGTTTGGGAGATGCTATACAGTATTATCACAGCACTAGCTGACTACACGTTGATTATTACAGAAATATTTGGGCACTACCTATGTTTCTTCTTTTGTTTTACACGGACTCAGTGGAGGATGAAGATATCCTTTTAGGAAAAGCAAGGGGCACCCCTCCAAAGAGACTCCCGTGGTAGAAGAGTTGATCGTACACACAATAGTCATGTCTGACCCTACTCAAGAGTTTCTGTCAAAGTCTTTTCTTTCAATGCTCCCATTTCTCATTTATCTCATTTATTATTTTTGTAGTGATTAATCGTCCAATGAATAGCCATTTCTAGAGTGTCTATTAGGTGTTAAACAGAGAAGACACAATACTTCACAAAAATAGCCCCTAGATCATACAATATCCTTGTAAAATTAGCTTCCTTGTCCCCAGTTTACAAAGGAGGAAACAAAGGTCGAGAGAGCTTAGTTGAGTCGCACAGCTGGTAAGTAGCAGCCCGCAGACTCAAACATATGTCTTTGGTTCCCGCAATCTTTGTTTCTTTATTACAATGATTTTAAAAGTGGATGTGTGGAATTACGGGCTGGGGTCAGAAACGCATGTCTAATGTTGGGTTTAGAGATGCTGGCAGCTTGGTGAGGGAGGTACCTTTAGATATGAAGACTAATCACAGATCCTCAAGCCACCATATAATTTTACAACAACTGTTATTGAGCACCTACTACATGCCAGGTGCCTTGTGCATTGCAGAGACAGAGGTGTGCAAAGATTCACAAGGCAAAGAGTTTGAGTTTTGTCCTAAGGGTAATGGGGATACACAAAAAAGTTTCAAGCAAAGGCTTCAGTTAAAAGGCCATTGCAGGGGTCCAGGAAAAATATGATGGTGGCCTGGACAGTATGGAGGTGGTGGGCAGAGAGAAGAGAAAGATTCAGAAGGTACTTGGCATAGGCAACGTAAGAAATAATAGACAAATTGAACTTCACAAAAATTAAACACTTTGGTGCATCAAAGAACACTCTCAACAGAGTGGAAGAGGAAACCTATAGAAGAGGAGAAACTATTTGCAATTCATGTATCTGATAAAGGGATTAGTATCCAGAGTATATAGAGAAGTCCTACAATTCAACAACAACAATGAAAACCAAACAACCCAATTCAAAAATGGGCAAACGACTTGAACAGACATTTCTCTGAAGAAGATATGCAAATGACCATTCTTTTAGACACAGTGTATTTGCCTTTGGTTCATATGGCCCCTTAGTCTCCTGTATCTATAGATTCTCCCTCCCTTTTTGAAAAAATTTCCCTGGCAATTTATTTATTGAAAAAAACTGGATCATTTTCTCTGTAGAGTTTCTCACAATCAGGGTTCTGTTGATTATATCCTTGTGGTATCTTTTAACATGTTGCTCCATCCTTTGTATTTCCTGTAAATTGGTCAGTAGATTTAGAGTTTCGAGCTGATTTGGGTTTGAGTTTTTGGCAAGAGTAGTTCATAGGTAGTTGTGCTGTTCCATCAGAAGGCACGTCGTGTCTGGCTGTCTCTCTCCAAGGCGTGTGAGCGCCAATGGTGACCACTGCCTAGACTGGAGCTGTCACTTCCTTAGGCATTTGCAAAGCGGTGCTATTCTCATTTCACCACTCCTTCAATTATTTGTTAGACTACTACTATCGAGAAAGCTTTTCTTCATCAGTACCTACAGGGAGGCAAGAGAAATATTTGATTCTTTTATTTGCCAATTTTCAAAATAATGAGTGGGTTCTTTAATATCCTCCAAAAGGGACCACTGAGTTTTGTTTTGTGTTTGGGATCATCATAAACTCATGTACTACATCACAGTTATTGTAACAGAGTAGTCTTTCCTTCTCCGATAGATATGGAAGCATAAAATTGAGAGTGGGGAATATGTAACAGAGGGAATGGTCTGAAGGAAAAAAAAAAATATTTTCTGTCTCTTTAAACCATCCCAGGCAGTGCCAGCCCCCCAGCTGGGTAGCTGGCGGAGTTCATGGCTTTGTTTTTGGCAGAGATGGGACAATTAGAATAGTTAACCACAATAGCCTAGAACTGATGGGCCCTTCCCTTAAAAGCTCTGTATTTTTGCTTATGTTCAGGAAATTTGGATTTTGAGACAAGAAGGTCTACCATTTTTCCTCCTTTGTTGGCAAAGTAATAAAAATTCTCTTTCCTCCTCCCCAAAACACTTGTCCTCTTTCTTCTGATTCAGCTTCATGGACAAGTGCCGAGTTTTCGGTAACATTATTATTCTTTTAGCTGCTTATGGAGTCCCCATCTTTAGCCAGTGGGAGCCAGTGGGTTGGTATCTGGGTCGTTTGGACACAACCATGGGTCTTTGATGGCCTCCTTGCTTCTGATGTAACAAGATGTCCAAGGATCACCTTGTACGTTTCCTGCCCCAGTCCTGGAATCAGCCATTTCTCCAAGGAGCTCTGGTTCCTTTTGCTTTGAAATTGTTCTTAGAGACCCAATCTGGGCTATTACTGGGTTGGTCGTTGTTTCGTTGGTATTTGCAATAACCAAAGCTAGGAAGCACAACATTTTTAAAGAGAAAATGCATCATGAATTCACTTCCAATTCAATCGTAGGGTTACAAGACTTCATTCACTTAGTTGATTTTGTATTTTCATAGCTTTTCTCTTATGCTGAAAATCTTGGTTGCTAACCACATTAATTTAACAATCTGTTTACTTTACAACCTATGTTTTGAAATAACAATATCAGTACTATTGCTGATAGTATGATTAATGAGAATCTTTTTTCTTTCTTTTTTTTAAATAGTTCTTTTTTGTCCTCAGGGTATTTCCCACAAAGGATATACAGTCAAATTGCTGTGTTGAAAGTCACTTGTGTGTGGTTAAGTCACTGAGCCAACACAGTTAGGTTCATTCGTTCCATTTTGCTCTTGATTTTAAAGAATTGCTTTTCATTTTCGTTTTGCCTTTTTATAATTGTAAAAGAAATTTACATGGTTCCTGAGTCAAATCCAAAAAACAAGATATTTTCAGATATTAATATTTTTAAATGTGTCATACACACTCTCCAAACCTCTTTTTATTATCTGAAAAGTCTTAGGTTACATCTACTAATGAAAAGAAGTAAGACTAAGTGTCATTCAGACTGTTAGAAATTATGGGGTATTTTTTTTTTCCTATGAAAAGAAAAATACTCATCCCTGAAACTAGGAACCATTTTTTCTCCTAACAAGGGCCTGGCTGTCAATTTTCCAGTTTCAAAGCCCCACTGCGCAGCCTGGATGAAAACACAGTGTCATTATGATTACTGAAATCAATTAAATGTCAAGGTTTTTCCATTCGCACGCAGCTTCCTTTAAACAAGAATGCGTTTCAGAAAAATCTTTATTCCTTTTGGGATTTTTTTTCCCCTTAAATCTTCTATAATTAACGTGACAACACAAACACAGTCATGTCTGTAGCTTCCTTCCATAGATACACAAATGGAAGCCTCAAAGGTTGACCCAGCTCATGGTCTTGCAGGACTGGCACAACCCAGGCTGGAAGCCTTGACCCCATCGTTGAGTTCTCTCCCTCTCCCTTCCATCATTGCTGGTCCTGTGTGCCCCGCTGACTCCACCACTCAGAGTCTCAGGGACACAGCCTCCCTCTCCTTTCTATCTGGCCTCATTGCTACCCCGGTATTTTTCATGATGGGTGACAGCAACAGCCTAGCTTCCCCGCCATCACTCCCTCCCCTCTAACCATTCTCAGTACAGACACCCAACCGTGTTCCTTGAAATCCACAAATCTCATAGTCTTAAAGTCCTATTTAAAAATTACTGACGATTTCTGATTAATCAAGAAACAAAATCCAAAATCTTTACCATGGTATAAATACCTTCGATAATCTTGCCCCAGTCTTGTTTTTAGCTGGTCCACAAAATCCCTTTTATGTTCTTCCCTGCTCATGGTCTCAGAACATGCCTGGAATTTTTATGCGTCTCTGCCTTTGCTCATACTCTTTCCCTACCTGAAACGCCTGACCTCCATGTCTTCACCTAATCAACCCCTACTCATCTTACCACACTCAATGAATGTCACCTGTCCTATGAATCTTTTTCATCTCTCCACATCCAAACCCAGACTAAGCCTCCCTTCCTTCATGCTTCTGTTACACTCTTGCCAGGCTATAATTTAGTATTTATCTTCCATAGCAGGGAAGGGTTCATGTACCCATCTCTTGCTATGAACAATTGAATGCTATCAAATTATATAACCTACATGAAATGGTCAAATTCCTAGAAACACCCAAACTACAAAAACCAACTCGAGAAGAAATAGAAAATCTGAATAGACTTATAACAAAGTGAAAGATTGAATCGATAATCAAAAACCTCTCAACCAAGAAAGCTCAGAGCCAGGTGATTTTCCTGGTGAATTCTATCAAACATTTAGAGAAGAATGAACACCAATCTTTCCCAAACTCTTCTAAAAAATAGAAGAGGAGGAAACACTTCCTAACTCATTCTATGAGATCAGCATTACCCTTATATCAAAGTCAGACAAACACACCACAAAAAAAGAAAATTATATGCCCACTTCTTATAATAGGGTGTGAGTGCCTGTATCTCAGTCACATTTGGGCTCTTAGCACCTAGCACGATGCCTTATGCACAGTGAGAAGCAATAGATGCTGCTTTATTCCTGACTGCTTTAAACACGTTTGAACTGGAAGAGGTTGTCTAACTTAAAAGAATTAAAATCCCAAGGTAGTTTTAGATGGTTATAAAAAGATGTGTTATTCTTGACATCACTCAGAAAGTAAGTCTCAAGTGTTATTTAACGAGGCAATGATTTGTCCTCTTCCTTGCAGGAGTGGCTGCAAAGATGAGAGGAGAGCACAAGAGCCCGACATGCCTCGTGTATTTCTAGAACACGGTAGATAATATGGAGGAAATTCAGCATCTGAATTACCCTCTAAGAAGAGCTTTAGGCTGAGGTTGGGAACAGGCTGGAGGGACAGAAGAGGACCATTTTTAAATTGTTGCTATTTTTAATTTGTTTGTTTGATGCAGAGTAAAACAATAATGGAGAGTGAGAGTGGAATCACTAAGGAGATGTTAGAAGCTTCAGGGATAAGAGGAAAAAGAAAGGTAACACAGGTGTCATCCCAGAGGTCCCGTGGGGATGGGTGACAAAGAATCTTACTAAATTTTTGCTTTTTTATGTGTTATGTAAATTCTCTCCCCAGCGTTTCCATAACAGTTTAGGTAAAGAACCCATTTCTCATTAATGTAGTGTGTGATTAGACCTTGGTCTGTTTCTCTGTTTTTTGGGATTGAGCCTGAGAGCCGCGTCCCTGTTGAAGTGGGCTCACGATGAGCAGATCCCCATTAGGACCCCTTGTATTTAAAATGCAGAAATAAAACTCCATGTACCAGCTAGAATGAGTTCAGTTACAAGAAACAGAACCCTAGCTTAAAATAAAGTGGACCATCACAGGAATCTGTTGATTCGTGTAAATAAAAATGAGTCAATATCTAGTTTCGGGGACAGCTCGATCGGGGTACTGACTTCATTTCTCTGCAATTCTCTTAATTCTGCCTTCTTCCACACGACAGTTTGGTTTTCAGTTTCACTTTGGTCACAGTGACAAAACGTCTGGAACAGTTCTACACATCACACCTTCCTGAAGAAAAGAGAGAACTCCTTTATCTCAATTACCAAATTCTAGGTTTCACTCTAATGGAGCCAACTTGGGTCATGTGCCCACCTCAGAAACACTCATGTTTAAGAGTAGGATTTTCTGATTGTTTAGGCCAGTTGGGGTGAGGTTCACCTCTGGAACTGGGAATGGAGTCTCCATCCCCTATATGACATGACTGCCATGCATTGGGGGTATTAACCAATACTATCAAAATCACAAAACATCTCGCCTTTGGGAGCAGGTGAATGGATGCTGCTAAAAGAGCCATCGATGTCTCCCTGAGTGGGGATCTTCCTTTGGGATATAAAAAGTGCCTTTCGCTCTGGGGTGGCCTTTGATTCTCCAACACAATACTTCTCCAGGGAGCGTGGATGCATCCACGACTTTTCTTTGGTTGATATATTTTATCAGTTGTTCCAAACACTATCAAAAAGCTGTTCATGGATTTGAACGTTATTTAGAAATAACCAACTTTGATGTTGTCCGCACGCTTAACGATATGCACTTGTATGCCTTACATCTTTTGCTCATTTTGTCAGGCAGAATAGCACAAGAGTTAGGAATTCAGACTCAGGATTTGGGATGCCTGATTTTGTACACTGGTTCTGCCAGACACCGGCTGTGGGTGGACCTTGAGTATTTACTTATCCTTTCTGGGCCTTGGTTTTCTTATCTGCAAAATGGGGATAATGTGAGCACACCGCTGATAGAGTTGCTATGAGGACTAAACACTATGGTGCTGCTCAGTGCCTGGAACAGAGTAAATGTGATGATGATGGTGACAAGTAATTGGCCTTAGCTCATGCTTTGTCCTTCCAGCCAAATGAAACCTGGCACCACAAAATGTGACACTTTCCATAGCTCCAATAACAAAATCTGAGTGTTTCAAACTCTACACATTTTCTCTTTCACAAGAATTTGCAGAATCACAGACGCCTAAGCCTAAGGGAGACCCAACTCCGAAGCTGGCATTTACATAACACCAGTATTAGAAAAATAAATTTTAAAAAGGCAAATGGGGGCCAAATAGTTGAACAAGTCGTTGTAGCATTGGAGATATTAAAATATGAATAATGAATTACTAATACGAATAATGAATCGTACTGATATTAAAATATGCAAGAGTTCCTTTCAGAAGAGTTGCATCAACCCTATTTCACAAACAGCACCATTCACAGCAGGGAATGGTTAATGGTCACCAAGCATGACACCGAGAGCCACATATCTGATTTAAAACCACCTGCAGTTTCCAGGGAAGCAATGCCTCCCTCTCTCCATCCTTTCAAACAGAAATCCGGTCTTGAAAATCCTGGCCCCTGGGATTATAGTCTTCTTTATTCTGCCTTCCTCCACTCACCCTACAGCAGCCGAATAAATCCACGTCCCAAATCCTGCTGTTGGCAGAGGCCCGTTCCCCACCCCACTCAGCCCATGGCTTTATTTTTCATGGCTATCATGGAGACATTTGATTTAAGGAGATCCATCAGGTTCCAGAAATCTTCAGAGGATGTAGAGGCTTAGAGCAGCGATTCTCAAGCTTTGGGAGCTACTAGCACCCTCTGGGCAGGCAGGTAGTTGGGAGAAGGACTGGCTAAAAATGCAGATTCCTGGGCTCCAGCCCCAGAGACTCTAACGTGGAATGGCTGGGGTGGGGCTTGAGCATTTGCATTTGGCGCCGGCTTCTTGGACAATGCAGAAACAGGTCTGGCGTGGATCAATCGAGAACCTGGTCTGGGAGCCCAGAGGATCCGACCCTTCCACTTGAAGACACGCACCACTCAATATATTTGTTTTATAGGCGCATACTACAGGACGCATGTTATGGACTGAATGTTTCTCCCCAAAATTCACACGTTGAAGCTCTGTCCCCCAACGTGATGGTATTTGGAGATGGGAACCTTGGGGAGGTAATTAGGTTTAGACGAGGCCGAGGCCGTGGAGAGCAGGCCCCCTGATGGGGTCAGTGTCCTTCTAGGAAGATGAAGAGACCAAAGCATGTCTGCGCACTCTCTCTCCCTCTCTCTCTCTCCCCCATAGGACACAGCAAGAGTGTGGCTGTTTGCAAGCCAGAAAGAGCCCTCGCTGGGGAACTGAATCTGCCAGTACCTTGACCTTGGACTTCTCAGCCTCCAGATCCGTGAGAAACGAATTCTCGTTATTTAAACCACCCAGTCTGTGATATTTTGTTACGGCAGCCGGAGCTGACTAAGACAGCGTGTGAGTGTGGGTGTGTGAAATCAAAGGAACCAGAGCCAGCTACAACCTGCCACAAGCTCACATCATCCATTACCAAAAATCAAGTTTCAGGCCCCGTAATGGCGTCAGAGATCATCGTTTGCCGATTTGAACTAAAATATTTTCTCTTCGCTAAAACTCGCAGATTGAAAAGCTCCCTGAATGTGTTCCTGTGTTGGGATTGTTTACATACTTTGCATTTTGTAAAGGAAAGCTTCATTCTATCAATATTTTCTGGCTCTGGCTCTGATAATGGAGGTCTTAATTTCTTATCCGATCATCCTACCCTATTTGTCTGAAGGTATTCTTAGCTGTCGATGCTGGAAACATCAGAGTTTTAGTTACAGAGTGTGTCTGGACGCGTGGGAATAGGCATGTACATCACGCAAATTGCATCTGACACCTCCCGGGCACCACCGCGGACCACTGGCCTCTGTTGTCTTGGGGACACTTGACTGCTGGTTCCGTTCCAGCCACCATGGGGTGATGCTGTGACCACCTTCACACAGGGAAAGCCCTACAGCCCTCGTTCAGCCCCCTGTGGATGCCAAGCCTCAGGAGCAGCCGAGCTAACTCAGTGGCTGTTCATTAGCAACTTGGATCGTTCATGATTGCCCTTTGCAGTGAGTCTCTGACCCATCTCAGTCAGGGGTCGATGCATAATTCCTCCCTCTTCCTCCTCCCAGTTGGATGGTCTGAGGACGCAGTAGGTCATGTAGCCTCACAGAAGATGATTCCATGAGAGGGGCAACCAACCGTTCTTGATACCAACAGGAGTCCGGCTAGCATCACGTCCTTGGATCGAGTCTCCTTTCTTCCCCGTCTTTCCTCTGTTCCTTCACGCATCCTTCCCCGGGACTGCGCCGCCCCTTGGGAAGCAGCAGCACGGAAGCTTTGGCATCAGGTTCTGCTTTCTGGGAAACCCGCGCTAATGCACATGGATGTATAAACTCTGTAAAGGAGGGGCCTTTTGTCTGTTTGGTCACCGTTTCATCTCCAGCATTTGGAATATCACTGGCACATAGTAGGAGCTCAATAAGTATTTGTTCAATGAAAATAAATACGCCAGGCCCTGTGCTAAGCGTTTTTCATGGATGATGTCATTTCATTCCCACAACCACCTCGGGATGTAGATACTATTATTATCTGTACTTTACAGATGAGGAGGCTCAGAGAGATCGAGCAAGTCGCCCAAGGTCACTCAGCAAGAAAGTGATGGAGCAGGGCTAGGAATGCAGGGGTGTGACCCACGCTGGAAACCCCGACGCCACATGAGTGTCCTCAACCAACCTGCCACCGTCTCAGTGTAGAGCTCCCCTACCTTCTTTCGTCTGTTTTAATTGTGGTTAAAAAAAACACAATATATAATTCACCATCTTAACAACGTTTAAGCGCACAGTTCAGTGGTATTAGTACATTCGCGTTACCGTACAACCATCACCAGGACCCAGCTCAAGAAATCTTCATCTTGCAAACATGAAATTCTGTACCCATTACACAATAACGCCCAGTTCCCTCCTCTCCCAGCCCCTGGCAACCGCCATTCTACTTCCCGTCTTTGTGAAGTTGCCTATTCTAGGCACCTCATGTACGTGCAATCGTACAGTATTTGCCTTTGTGCGACTGGCTAATTTCACTTCGTATTATGTCCTCAAAGTTCACCCATGTCGTGGCATGTGTCAGAATTCCCTCCCTTTGATAGACTGAATGTCTTCCATCGTGTGTAGATGCCGCATCTTGTTCATCCATTCATTGTTGGACACTCAGGTTGTTCCCGCGTTTTGGCTATTGTGAAAAATGCTGCTGCAAACATTGGTGTACAACTATCTCTTCGAGATCCTGCATTCAGTTCTTTTGGGTTTACACCTGGAAGCAGACTCCCCCATCCGCTTAACAATAGCGTTGAGCACAAATGAGTTCCTCACGGACTTTGAGTCTATGATTCTGTTTAGGATTTGGGTTTGAGAGGGGGAAAGAGAGAAGCTGAGAAGGAAGAAGGGAGCCGTGTGCACTAGAGCAGCTGGCCTATGCCAGCCCATGAGAACCACCTGTGCTCCTCACTTCCCAACTCCAAATTCTGTGCCATCATATCAATAGCTTGGAATCGGCCACAATGGAAGTATTTACACCACGGAAATTGGCAAATGCTAAATCAGAGCGTTTTTTTTTTTTTTTTCTTGAGAGCCCATTGTTAAACATTTACCAGCACCCCACCGGAAGGGGCCACAATTTATCGAAGACCTGGCATATGCATGTCATGTGCTTGATGTACACCATCTCCTCCAGGCCTCACAACCACATGACAAATTTTGCGAGACTCAAAGAGATTCGGTAATGTGCCCAGTGCCACCCGGTGATTAGATGAAGCTGATGTTCAAAGCCAGGATTGGCTAAATCCAAAGTCCATGATCTTTTCCCACCACTGCACTTGTCTTTCTGAATTTGGAAAGACAAATATAGTTAAGAAGCCACAAATACAGCTGGATCACACCCTGAAAGGTACCTGGGGGTAGAGGAATATTGGGTCATATGTTGTTTCTCTACGCAACAAAAATCCTGTGATATTCTCCATCATCCTTAAGATTCTCCAGTTCATGCTGTCAATGCAGAATTAGCCTCTGCTTTTTCCATTCCACTCTCACAGTGGTCTACAGTACATGAACTTTCAGCCAAATTAGTTGGAGCTTGTGGCAAGTATCAATTTTGGGGGGTTAATTTGGGTATTGAAGGTCAGAAACATCATAAATTTACTAGTGTGCGAAGCCATTGGATACATATATCATGAGCCATTCTGAGGGCATTTCCACGCTCTTTGACCATAGGTCAAGCCTGTGGTTCCCATCGTGGACATTGCTATTGATGAGAGGTTTCGTACAAGCAAATTCAGGGGGTACAGATGCAATTTCCTGCAAGCACACTGCCACTGGTGCTCATTAATGGCTTGCTTCCCAAAGACCTTCCTTTTCTCCTTCACCAAGAGGAGAGTCTTTGATAGCAACCCTGCAGAGACAAATGATGAGGTCCATTATCAAAGATGTTTTGAATAAAAGCAACATGCCCTTATTGAGATAAATTGAGTGCCCAGAACAGTGATTTATTCTTTAATGGTCTCTGTAATTTTCAGGCAGCCCATGCGCCTGCTACTTACTCAAGATTGAATCAAGGTGAGCTTATTGGTTTCCTTTGACCACACAGATGCCCTTCTCACTCTATGCATGACTGACTTTTAATCTATGGCAGACATCCAATGACTTTGTGGCAGAAATGGTTCAGTAATAAGTGAGGCTCTTTCTGGAAATGTCTCTCTGGACCCTTACTAGGAATACAATTAAGCAATATAGATTTTCCTTATAGCTGTACTTCTCACTCCTTAAATTATATTCCATTAAGCTCAGTGAGCCCAAGTAAGTACATATAGGCAGAAATCCATATCACCCAGATTGTCTCCCGGCCAATGTGGCTGGAGGCCCATTTGCAGCACTTAGCCATTGAGTTAGAGTGTTTTAAAGTGAAGCAATCTCTGACTCCTTGGTAACCGTGTGGAAATAAATACTCGAGGGGGTGGATTTCAGTTTGAAAGGTGTGTGGCGTGTGGCTAGGAAGAGCTGTGTGAACCATACAGTCAGAAAGTAAATACGAGGGCTCTAAATGGGTCTTGTGCTTGACTTGCTATGGGAGTTTAGCTAAGTCCCTCTCACTCTGATCTGGGTCTCAGATTTCCTGTCCACAAAGTATGGGAGTTGGGCTTAAATAGGAATTGAAAAATCAAGTGGCTTCAGAGGCCAGGTAGGTAAAGTAAATGAGTTCAGAGAGCCGGACTAAGAATTTTGGGAAACTAGAAAGTACCTGCCCAACCTAAGAGAAAACTGTTAGCAATATCGGTGAGGATAATATAAATAATAGCAAGAATAGCTAACACGATCGAACACTGATCATTCCAGGCACCCGGTACATGTATTAGCTCTAAGTATGGACCCTGGGCCAGCAGCAACAGAAGCACCCCAGGGAGCGGCTGTTTAAAACGCGGGTGCAGTCGTGGCTCACACCTGTAATCCCAGCGCTTCGGGAGGCCAACCCCGGAGGATCGCTTGAGCCCAGGAGTTCAAGGCTGCAGCGAGTTGTGATCTTGCGACTGCACTCCAGCCTGGGCAATAGAGCGAGTCTCTGTCTCCAAAATAAATTTTTTTTTAAATAAAATAAAATGCAGTTTCCTGGGCCCCATCCAAATCCACTGAGTCCTAATCTTTGCGGTAGAAAAGTCTCAGATCTACATTTTAAACTAGATTCTCTAGATGATCTCTGTGCTTGCTGAGGTTTGAGAACCACCATACGAGACTCAGCCTCCAATCCAGTGTTTCAACCGTGCTCCCTGGGCAGGCTTCGAAGAGTCCATGACCTACTGATGATAAGTTGGAGTATCGTTCAACACGTGTTCTCTCTTTTCCCTCCCCTTTGGGGAAGTATAATCTTTTCTGCCCCAGTGACTTTGAGCTAGACCATACTTTGGCCAATGGAATGTGAGCAGATGGGTGTGATAGAACCTTGAGCCACGTTGCTATAGTGCGGCTCGTCTCTCGAACTTCTGCCAAC
>NW_012145634.1:4844933-4887603 GCF_000956105.1 Propithecus coquereli
AGCTCACAGCAACCTCAAACTCCTGGGCTCAAGCGATCCTCCTGCCTCAGCCTCCCGAGTAGCTGGGACTACAGGCATGCACCACCATGCCCAGCTAATTTTTTCTATATATACTTTTAGTTGTCCAGCTAATTTCTTTCTGGTTATAGTAGAGACAGGGGTCTCACTCTTGTTCAGGCTGTCTCAAACTCCTGACCTCAAGGGATCCTCCCACCTCAGCCTCCCAGAGTGCTAGGATTACAGGCGTGAGCCACTGCGCCCAGCTGCAAATGTTAATTTAAGCCTGAAACTCTAAGGGGTCCAGACTGAATACACTACAGGAGTTCTGAAAAACTGGGTGATGGTCGTAGGACCCATTCTCAAAACCTGAGACTCGAAATTATCACGAGATACAAAAAGAAAGGAAATGGAAGGAGAAATTATTAAAGTACAAGGAGCCATCTTTATAAGATTCTCCTCCTCTTGTTCCTTATAACTTACCCATTTCTCTCTCCAGTGGAAAGAAACTTCTCTCTACCTCTGCGAAATAAATAAAAGCAACTCAGTCAGTGTTTTGCCAGGGACATGAAAAATTAAAAATATTATGCCCAGTCTGGATGGGTTTCTGTATAAACAAATATATGCGGAATCTATATTCAACACCTCGATCATAAAAATTATGCTAACATGTCACAGGCCATTAATTTCTTTCAAGACCATTGGGCAATATTTTTAGAAATTTGCAAATACACAGTTTACTTTTTTTGGCCCGTAGGTTGCAAAGTAACAGCTCCAAGGACCCATGGCAGAAACTGCAAGGCCCCCCCGCAGGAGGACGTGAACCGACCTCGCCAGGGCTCTGTTTGTTTCACGTCACTGCCCATATATTATCCTGAGCGAGAGGCCGAGCAAATCGATCTGTTGGCGATCCATTTTCCTGCGCTGGCCTCATCCCCTTGGCTGTGAAAGGCCGAGTATTTCGACACCGATGGGTTCTGCCCGGTCAGACAGACGCAACCGAACTTGAACCGTGTCCAGCTGGCAAGAGTTTTCATTGCCAAGATGACCTGCTGCTTTCAAGGAGAGCAGAATTCAAATGGTGATTAATGAAGCCAGAGGAGGAGAATGAAAAAGGGTGGATGAAATTGCATGCGGTAACCCAGGGCTACGCTGGGATTGGAGCAGGAATTTCTTGGGTAGTGCGGGAGGAATTAGGAGGGCTTGGGGCCCCCCTGGCCCCTGACAATGGCTATACTCTTTGTCCTTTTGGGTTTTGGTGTATCTTTTGTTTGTCAATGCAGTCAGAAAGTCTGGCTTTGGATACAAATCACCTATGTGCTGTGCAGCATTGAGCAAGTTACTTAACCTGTCTGTGCTTGTGTAACATCGACTGCAAAATGGGGACAATATGCCTCCAAAGCGAAATGAACCGGTGAGATGCGCAGCGCAGTGGTTAAGAACGTGGGCTCTAGAGCCTTTGGCTGGGTTCGAATCCCAGCTCCACCACTCACTTGCTGTGTAGCCTAGGGCAAGTTACTTAACCTCTCTGCTTCAGTTTCCTCTTACGTAAAATGAACAGTAGTTCTTAGCTTGGAGGCTTGTCCTGATGAGCTAATACAGTCAGTAGCACCAGGCCTAATCCTAAGACCTTCAAGGTTTAATAAGCCTCCCCCAAATGATTCTGCAGAGGGAAAGGGAGTAGGTTGTCCCTTTGAGAAAATGTCCTGTGTATCCTTGGATAAGTGACAACTCTCCTCTGAGCCTTAGTTTCCACATCTATAAAGTGGAGGGTTGGACTGAATGGGTCTCTGGGCTGTCCGTTTAAAACTCTGATTCTGTGAGCACGCACACTGACCCAGACGGCAGTGCTTCACAGCTGTGTGCCTTCGCACATGCTGTTCCTTCTGCCCAGAGTGACTGCCCACATCCTGTCCATTTGGGGAGTGTCTTCTGGCTCTCCATGCCCCCCAACCCTCACATCTTTGCCTCTGGAAACCTTTCTCCGACCCATCCAAGTGAAGGCATAATAGCCTGACCCTGGGCTCTCTGCTCTTCCTTAGGCACCTGCCTCTTGCTACACTCACCTCCCTGTGCTGAGCTCATGGGATGCACAGGGACAAGGTCTGTGCATCCTCCTGTAGGCTCACCTTCGGTGACTCAGTATTCGACTTTTTTCAGGTGAGGTTGGCTCAACAGACTTACATTGGACCTCTCTGGAGGGTGGAACCAGGAGAGAAGCAGAGCAGGTGTGTAGGATGACCCGGATGCTGAGTGAAGTGAACAGAAGGATGGAGGTATGGACAGTGAGGGGACCAGCTTGTCTAGCTTGAAGGAGAGCACTGCAAGACGCTGTTCTTATTCTGGCTTAGGGTTAGCACATTGTAAGTTTTCAATAAATATTTGTAGAAAGAAAGAAAAGATATATGGATGGATGGATAGATGGGGGATGGATAGATTGGTGGATGAGAAGATACATGCATGTGTGTATGTATATATATATATGTATGGATGGATGAATAGATGGATGGATGGAGGGATGGACAGATAGGTGGGTAGATGGAGGGATGGATGGATGGATATATGGATGAATGGAGGGATGGATGGATAGGTGGGTAGAAGGATGGATGGGTGGATGGATAAATGCATGAGGGGATGGATGGATGAGAGGATGAATGGATGGATGCATTCCTGGGTGGATGCATGAGTAGATGAGTAGACAGGTGGATGATAGAGAGAGAGAGAGAGAATATGTGTGTGAGTGTATGTGCACGCTTGTATATATTAATATATACAGTGGTTGACTGGATAAGATCAGGAAGCCAGAAAGAAGAGCCAGATGTAGGGAGATATCAGGTCTCAAGGACAAATGCATGAAACCAAGACACAAAAAAAGGATAATTCACAGTGTCCACAGAGAGCAACTCGGAGAATCCAACAAGCGGAGCTGATCCCAGCACCCCAGGCGAGGATGTAGGATACGACCTTGATGGTGGGTGCTGAGTACGTGGTCTAAGGTTCACATACACGGGCTGTGAGATGGGATTGCGATGTGTCGGGAGGATGGCTCAGTTGCCAGTTTCAAGCATTGAGATGATGGCAGAGGGAGAGGACAGACCCACCTGAAACTTGGCTTCCTCTGCCCAGAATGCCTCACCCCACCCCTTGGCCTCCACCCTCCATCTTTCAGATCCAGGTTAGAGTCTCTGTCTCTGAGAAGCCTTCCCTGATCGCACCCCCCAACCCAAGCCAGGGAAGCTGCCCCTGTTCCCTTATCCTTCCTTACACCATGCCACTGCTTTTTCACAAGAGTCAATAATGCATTTGACACCAATTGCTTTCCATCTTTCTCCTTGCCACAAGGCCAGATCCATGCGCTCAGAGGCCCTGTCTACAATCCTCCCTGCTGCGTCCCTGGTGCCTGGCACAGCCCCTGCAGTCCAGTAGACACTCCATATACACTTTGCAAATATTTGAATAAATACCCAGACAAACCAATGTGGTCTAGAGTGGGGAGAAGAGAGTTGAGATTGCAGGTGGGTTTTTATGTTTTTCCATATGACTTTTCCAAAAATACATCCTTCCTGCCCCACAAAGCCAGGAAGATTCTCCATGAGTCTCCCAGCCACCCACTCGTTCAAAGGCAATGGTCGTTGACCTTTACTACACATTGGAATCTCCCAAAGAGACCGACAACCCTGCTGCCCGGGCCCAGCCAAATTATCTGCCCTAGTGAGCCAGGTGCAGCCTTGGCAATGATTGTTCAAAGCTCCCCAGGGGAGCCTGACATGCAGCCCGAGACCCACTGGGCGGGTGACACACGATCCCTGCCTCTCCTCTGATCATCACGTTCCTCGATCCCACTTTTAGGGAAGCTGAGGGTCCGATGTTACTTATTCACTTCCTTAGGTACCCAATTTATGGCATGAGGGTTGCAAAGTGGGCAGTTGCATGACCTTTGAGGTCTGGCTGCATGATAGGGCTTCAGGATTCTTTCTGGGGGCAAACAATCTCCTTAAAGAAAAATCTACCTCTCTCCAACTCTCTCCCTGAAAAGACACTGATAAGGCCACTCCACGGACAACTATAATTATGAGACATCAATTTGCCCATGAGATTTTTTTTTTAATTTTTTTTATATGGGGTTTCACTGTGTTGTCCAGGCTGGTCTCAAACTTCTGGGCTCAAATGATCCTTCTGCCTCAGCCTCCCGAGTAGCTGGGAGTACAAGTGTGTACCACCATGCTCGGCTGGCCCACGAAATTGTTGAAATCATTCCTGCATGTTTCATCACGAGGGGGTGGGGAAGAAGCAACTATAGATGAATAGTGGCCACTGTGTCTTTTGATCACCAGAGTTGGGCCAGGACAGAGCCAAGTGGCTGGTGGCTGGGGGCCATTTCGTTTCCCTCTCAGGAACCAAGATCTTTTCTCCCCTGTGGTCTGTGATGGACTATGTTAGAACTGAACCTCAGTGTCTGATTGCAACAACCTAAAGAACTTTAGAGAAAGAAAAAATAAGCAAAACACACCAGGAAACAACATCCACTTAGAGATCAGAATTTAAGCCTCAGTGCTGCACGCAGGAGGGGTTTCCATCACACATGGTTTTGGAGAGAGGCGCACGGTTTGAGTGTTCGTTTGTTTTTTTTAATACAATTTTGACTTTAGGATGATGAGATACACCTCAGTCTAAACGAGAAGTGGCATCTCCAAGGCCATGTGCTGAACCACAGTTAGGAAGATTTCCCACTGGGAAGGAAGAGGGAAGAAGGGAACGTTTATTTCTGGCCTGTTAGACACAAGCACTGTGCTAAGGGATGGACACACATCCCACTCAATCCTCCTGGCGGCCACTCCTCGGCAAAGCTACCGTCACCGCCCCATCTGCACAATGATGGAGAAACCGAGGCTCAGAAAGGTGCAATGACTTGTCCACCCTCCTCATTACTGTACTCAGCATTGTTTGCCCAACAGGGAGAGACGCTAGCTGCCTGCCACGGCCTGTGGGCTTGGAGAGATCCAGGTTGAACTTGACTTTGCTCTTTGCCTAGAGCAAGCTTGGACCAGTGTTCCCTGACAACTCCTTTCCCACGTCCGCAAGGCCGGGATGATAATTCTTACAGAGCAAGGCTGTTACGAGTGTCCAGGGAGATCACATCCGCAAAGCACCCAGCACCGTTCCTGGCTCAGGTGGGTGCACAGTAGATGTTATTAAAAATGAGTGTGGCCCAGATCTTGAACTCATAAGAGATGATCAATAAACTTAAAAATCCTTACCACAGCCACTCTCCTGGCCACACTAAGGGAAAGACATGAGCAGGAGGAAATGCAATTTTTGCTTTCAAAGCACAACCTTGACTGTGAAAGAAGAAAGCCCATGGAAACAGAAAGCAATCAATAATTGTATAATGGTAATATAATAATCTATGATACAATCATTTGTAATTGTATGAGTCAGGATGCACCCAGCTGAGAAAGAAATACCAACTCAAATTCGCTTTTAAAAATTCACTTCTTCCAGCCTGAGCAAGAGCGAGACCCTGCCTCTACAAAAAAATAGAAAAATTAACCAGTTGTGCTGGCACGAGCCTCTAGTCCCAGCTACTGGGGAGGCTGAGGCAGGGGGATCTCTGGAGCCCAGGAGTTTGAGGTTGCTGTGAGCTATGGTGATGCCACTTTACTCTAGCCTGGGTGACAGAGAGAGACCCTGTCTCAAAAAGAAATCACTAATTGACCCACAAAATGGAAGAGTTGATTTAAAATTTTAAACTGTCAGTCTAAGAGGCCCAGGTCAGTATCCTAGTTAAGAGCTAAGGATTGGTTCATCAGATCTGGTTTGATCAGGGGGTATCAACACAGTTAGGCCTAACGTCTTTCTTTTTTTTTTTTTAAGACAGAGTCTCACTCTGTTGCCCGGGCTAGAGTGCCGTGGCATCAGCCTAGCTCACAGCAACCTCAAACTCCTAAGCTCAGGCAATCCTCCTGCCTCAGCCTCCTGAGTAGCTGGAACTACAGGCATGCGCCACCATGCCCGGCTAATTTTTTCTATATATTTTTAGTTGTCCAGCTAATTTCTTTGTATTTTTAGTAGAGACAGGGTCTTGCTCTTGCTCCCGGTCTCAAACTCCTGACCTTGAGCGATCCGCCCACCTTGGCCTCCCAGAGTGTTGAGATTACAGGCGTGAGCCACCACGCCCAGCCCCTAACATCTTTCTATACCACATGATTCCTCATGCCTTATTTACAATTCCAAAATGAAATTCACAGATAATATAATCTACCTATAATATAGCTTAATAGAAAACTAATATAGTGCCCTGTTTATTATGAAAGGGAGAGAAACAGAGGCTTATAATAAAAATACATAGTTCAACATATAAATGTTCACATACAACTCTACTAGAAGATGTCATGACATAATTAAAAGTTTGTATCTTCAAGAGATGTAATGCAACATTTAGCTGAATATTGTCAACAGTTTAACTTTATATTTAACAAATTAGAATAATGGCTACATAGGTATATTTATACCTACAAGCATATCCTTCAGAAAATCTTCCGAATTAGCATTTCCCAGGAGAATGCCTCTTGGATTTTCATACCCAAACATCGTGGAACATAGGTATCTCTCTACGTATGGTGATGCTTATATAGGAAAAAATTATATTTGCGTCTTCAAAATTCAATACAACATTGTAAACAAAATGCTGTGCAGAACAACTCTGAGGCTACCATCTAAATACAACTGGTGAAACATAAGGATCACAGCTTGGAAGGTTCACCCGATGTCAATAAAAGGTATGTGGATTTCCTGTCACTGCTGCTAAGACAACGTTGCTATGAACAAAACCACTGTTTATTTTCTTTTCTATCACCTTTACTGAAATATAATTTATATACAAAAACCCACATCCAATTAAAGTGTGCAATTCGATGCGTTCTGACAGATGTATAAATCTGGGAAATCATTGGCAAAAGAACACACCCATCACCCCCCAAATGCCTCTGTGCCCCTTTGCGATCCATCCTTCCTTCCACGCCCAGCTCCAGGCAGGCACTGAACCAAACCAACTGTTTACCAACAATGATATTGATCCTGTGGTGATGTTTTAGGCATTTTACATCCTAAATCAGAGTTTATCACTTACATATAGCAATATGACTGTGTTTCAATCACATTTTAGGAAGTTAGTTGGGGATTTGGAGATAACAATGTAATGCACTGTCATTTTCCTATTTTAGAATAGTGGAAACTAAGACTTCTGCATTGGGGAAGGTGAAGTAGATATACTTTTCCCTATTCCTCCCACTAAATACAACTAAACACCTTCCCTGGACATTGTATGTAAAACAAACATAAGAAGAGGTTGAAAGGTAGAGAGAAGAAGCAAGACCAGACAGATACCCCAAAAAAGACTCCAACAAAAGCCTGCTCTTTCTAGGAAAAGGACCAGGAAGGAGGCTACCTAGCAAAGGAGAAGACTTTTAGATAGCAATTGCTCTATTGCATCCAGACACAGAAATGCCTGTAGCCCCAATAACACCCACACTAGCAAAGACCAAGTGGGGAGCATAGACTTCCACCCTCGTGAGGCTATAATGAGCTACCCCAACACCCGTGCTGGGGTGGTGTCAGAGGAGGCCTAGTAAACAGGCAGGACTTTCACCACTGTCCAGTGGTAACGAGGCCACCCCCCCCCCCAGTGTCAGTGGAGACACAAAGGGAACTGGGCTCCCAACCCAGTAATAACAAGAAGCCCACCTCCATCTTGGGTGTCAATGGGACATGTGTCCTTCTACCTCCTTCTGGCAGTGAATAGGTGGCACCCTTTCCACCTGTCCTGCCAAGCAGTGTCAGACACAGCCAGCTAAAACAGAAGGTTCAAACAGATCCAGAGTCTCATAACATGATATGAAAACATCCGGGTTTAAATAGATAATCGCTTACCACACCACAAACCAGGACGATGTCAAACTTAATGAAAAAAAGACAATTAATAGATGTCAGCACCAAGATGACAGAAATGTGAGAATTCTCTTATAATGGTTTTAAAGAAACCATCAAAAAAATACTTTAACAAGCAATTACAAACATGCTTGAAACAAATGAAAAAAAAAAACAAAAACAGAAATCCTCGGTAAAGAAATAAGACAGCTCAGAAAAGAGACAGAAGATGTAAAGAAGGAAAGGATGGAAATTTTAGAACTGAAAAATACAATGACTGAAGTACAAAGCTCATTGGATCAGCTTATAGCAGAATGGAGGGGACAGAGGAAAGAAAATCAGTGAACCGAAATATAGCACAATAGAAACGACTCGATCAGAACAACAGAGAGAAAATAGAATGAAAAAAATGGAGATCAGGTACCTGTGAGAATACAGAAAAAAAAACAAAAACAAAAACAAAAAACTACAATTGTGTCATCAGAGTCCTGGGGGAGAGGAGGAAAAAACGAGAAGTTGGAAAAGTAAACAAAGAAATAATGGCTAAAAACATCCCAAATTTGTCAAGAGACATAACTACATCAACTCAAGAAGCTGAGCAAACCAAAGACACATCATAATTAAGCACCTGAAAGCTAAAGACAAAGAAGAGATTTTGAAAGAAGCCAGAGGAAAATGGCACCTTGACTACAGGGGAAAACAATTTGAATGACAGCAGATTTCTCATCAGAAACCATGGAGGCCGGAAGAAAATGGCATGATATTTTCAAGTACTGAAAGAAAAGAACTGTCAACCCAGAAGCCTATACTCAGCAAAAACATCCTTCAGAAATGAAGGAGAAATCAAGACATTCTTAGGCAAAGGGAAAACAGGAAATTTGTTTCCAGAAGATGCACCCTAAAGAATGGGTATAGAGAATTTTCTAACCAGAAAAAGACAGTAAAAGGAGGAACTGTGGAACCGTTGAGATGGAAGAAAGAACACATTAAGCAAAACTAGAAGTCAACAAGAAAGTCTTCCTTTCACCTTTTAATTTCCCAAATTGTTCAGTGACTGAAGCAAAAGTTAAAACACTTCTAAATGTATTACTATGTAGAAGAAATAATCAAGACAATTATAAACGAGGGAAGACAAGGGAACATAAAGGGAGGTAAAGCTTCTGTACTTCAATCACGGATGGCATTTTAACACAGAATAGCTGATTTTTGAGAATGATTACTGAGTTGTGACATATCGATGCACTAGGAGACTATACAACATTGCAAAACAAAAACTACCACTACACCCCAAAACATGGAGAAATCTCACAGATATAATGTTGAGTGAAGGAAACCAGTGACAAAAAAGTACATATTGTAAGATTCCACTTATTTGAAATTCTAGAACAAGCGAAACTGATCTATGGGGATAGAATTTAAAATGGGAGTTGCCTTGGTGAGTATGTTGACCCCCAAAGTGAAGGGGGATGAAGGAACTTACTTATGGAGATGTGGGAATTTTCTGTATCTTGATCTAGGAGGTGGTTATGCAGGTGTCTGTATACAAGAGCCAGAAAGTATCCAGCCACTGTTAATATGCAATTTTCATATTGCACAGCCGGATACTTTCCGGACAGCCCTTGTATATATAAACTGTCAAGATGTATACTTAAGATTTGTTCACTGAATATGAGTTATGCCTTTTTTAAAAAGAGTGGATTAAAAGGAGATGCTTCATCCTCCATGAATGTGAAAGTTCCAGATGCGGGCTAACCCAGGCATGCTGTGTCCAGGACGTGCCACCTGTGGTGTGGCTGTCGGTGATGTGGTTTTCCAAACAGTAGTCATCCAGGATAAAATAAAATACAATTCTCCTTTGATTTGAACCAGCATTTCCTTTCCGCAAAATTCAGTGTAGATTTAGAATAAGGGGAAAAAATGGAGTTCCGCTCCCAGATCAAATAATTACAAACTGGTGTTTCACCAAACTTGGTGTCCGCTGGGGTGTTTGCAAGTAGCCTGAGCTGTGGGACAATTTTTCATTGTGCAGTATTTCGGCATTGCTGGCCCCACTCAGAAATGTCTGGATGCTTCCCCAATCACCTTTGGAAGCAAAGGCTTATTAAAGTCAAATATACGTACAGAAAAGGACACAGATCGTAAGCGGATGCTTCTGTGAATTTTCATGTCCCTGTAACTAGAGCCAAGAACTAGGGACAGCGCATTCTCCCTTCCTACCTCTCAGATGCCCCCCCGTGTCCTCTGTAGTCCTTACCCTCCCCCACTGAAAGTAATCTCTATGTTGACTTCCAACATCACAGGTTGTGTTTGCTCGTTATTGACTTTCATATGCTTAGAATTTTTCAGATATTCTCTTTTGTGGCTGGCTTCTTTCACGCAACATGATGTTTGTGAGATGCACCTATGTTGTAATGTGAAGCAATTGTTGACTCGTTTTCATTTTTGTATGGGATTCGATTGCAGGAAAACACTACAATTTTATGATCCATTCTACCACTGAAGGTCATATGCTTTGCTTCTCCCCACTTTTGGGGACTATTTTATACACACACACACACACACACACACACACACACATAAGCTGCTGCAAACGTTCGTGCAGATCTTTGGTGAACACATGCATGCATTTCTGTTGGGTATATATCTGGGCATGGAATCGCTGGATCACATGGTAGGTGTATGTGTTCAGCTTTAATAGAAAATGCCAAACTGGTTTCCAAAGAATTCCAGTCGGATCACATCTTTGAGACAGCCAAAAACACTTGACAACTTTCCAAACTCCTCCTAGGTGGTCGCACTGCCTTCACTGAGCATTCACTGGCCAAAGGATGTCATAAAGTCCTGCCTGTCTCCCTATTTTCCGCCTTCTTCCAAGCCTCCCTCTGTGCTGCCTCTGCCCTCAGACAGGCCCCCTGCGTGTGATGGCCAGACAGCTGTCAGCAGCTCCAAGTTTTCATCCTTACTGCACCAAGCCTGGTGGAAAGCGAGGCATTTCTCTCCCTTTTCCCAGTCCCTCCAGGCTAAAATGAGGGATTAGCTTTCATTGATGTTTATCATGTGTCCATCCATACACCAATCAGAGATGGGGGCGTGCCACACTCTGATTGGCCAGAACGTGGTCACATGCCCATCCTGGAAAGGAGGTGGAGTCAACTCCACCTGAAGGTGTTCTGTGAGGAGTCAGGAAGGGAATTTACAAGAGAAAAATCGTGGTGCTGTTACTAAAAGAGCTTCTGGGTGGCAAGAATATCACATATCCACTACAAAGATCATATGCTAAACTGCGTGCTGCAGGCAGAGTTCTGTAACAGACTGAAAATATGAAGGATTTCAGAATCAAGACCCAAACAGGAGTTAGGAGGCAAATCTTAGAAGGCGACATTTACATGAGATAAATATAAAAGTTTACACTTATGTCCTAAAAATGACACGAGTGCAAGATGGATTTTGCAAATGCTCCTATGAGTAAAATAAATGGGTTTTCATTCAGACAAAACTCAATGCAAGTCGAGAGTGCATTGACATAAACACAAAAGCTAAAGCCTTTTTAGGCCACATTAACAGAGGTCTAAGGTACAAATGAAGGAGATGATGATGCCATTCTTGTAATACTAAATTTTGTTCTGGTCCTCCTCAATTATAAAGTAGAGCGAAGGAGAGCATCTAGGTAGATGAAGAAGCTTGTGACTAGCCTCGTGAGATGTGGTTGAAGGAACTTGAAATGCTTTGCTTAAAAGAAGAGAAGGTTGAAGCCTGGAGAGCAGGGAGATGGGATAATTGTCTTTAGGTCCCAGGAAGGCTGATCTTGTAAGAAAAGATTAAATGCTTGCAAGTTCTGATAAGACCAAAGGACGTGAGCGTTGGGATCCAGCTATTAATAGCAGTACAAGAATGAAGGTCCTACCAGTTGTCTCAATAGACAGGTCTCAGCTCTAGGTCAAGGCTGGCTGACCACTCTCCAAGAATGTCACAGCACACCAGAAGGATGCTTCTGCCAATTCAGCTTTTCCCAAAGTGTGTCCCATAGAACTCTGGTCAAAGAGAGGTCGAATATGCTTGGGACACTAAAGTCCTGCTTCTCAGACTTGCAACACACCACGGGTGTATTAAAGGCACAAACAAGTCATTCAGTCAAAGAGCTTGTGTCACTTTCATGAAGCCAGTGTTTCCCAAACTTATTTGAGCAAAATATCTTCCTTTTTCCTCCTAGTAACCTCAACCAATATCCTTTAGAACTAATGCCCTGTGAAACACAGTTTGAGAAACGCCGGACAACTTGGTGCTTAGAGTTCTAGCTAAACCGTAAGACGCATATCATGGTGGGATGAGCAAGACATTGAACACACGGGCTTTGCCTTCTCCTGTTCTTCCTCTCTCCTTCCCATTGCACCAGAAAGAAAATTAAAAGCCCCAGATCTACTGCTCCATTCTGCACTTCTTTCCAAGCAAAGATCACGGTTCACTAATAAGTAACAGCATAACGTGTCTCTGCTCATGTCGGACAATATATCAGTTAGTTATCGCTGCATAACAAAGCACCCCCCAAAAAGCAATGACTCAGAATGACAACAGCTTACTCAGCTCACAAGTCTGGGGGGCTGCCCGACGGTTCCGTTTATCTGGGGTGTGATTGACCACACCTGGGTTGCAGATCCGCTAGCTTGGGCCGGTCTAGAATGGCTTCAGCTGAGACAGGGCATCTCAGAGCCACGTGACTCCCATCCTCCAGCAAACGAGCGTGGGCTTGTTCACATGGCAGCCGGGCAGGGTTCCAAGCGAGTGAGAGAAAGATGGGAAGGTTTGGGACTTGTGTGCCATCGTGTCCACCACATTCTGTTGCTCAAAGTGAATCACAAGATCAACTCAGAATCACAGTGGGGAAATAAGCTCCCTTTCTTCATGGGACGTGCTTCAAAGTGTGGATAGAGGGAGGCCACAAATTGGGATCGATTCGCATAATAAATCTATAGCAAACATTGATGAAGAAATTCCACCATGCTCATCCTTTGACTCCCACCTCTGGCCTCAGAGATGGAACCCCTTCTGCTCTTCTATCTTTCTAGCACGCATGCACTTATTATGCAAGACCCACAACCTGGCAGGGGGAAGCCCAAGGGTCCCCACTATGCACTGGGCATTGCGTTATGCTCAGAGATAAGAAATAATACGAAATAATACGAAATGCCGGCAAAGCTGGTGGGACTCTCAGGTGTGTAAAAACCAAGCGGTAAGCACCGTCAGTGAGCAATGCGCAAGTTTTGGTGGCAGCGCAAAGGATACTAGGATCAACTCTGCTCAAGCACGTAAGAAAAGGGGGCCACAGAAGAGGCTCTCTGTGAGCTGAGATGCATGAGGATTTTCTGGGCAGGCAAAGCGAGGAAAGGCATTCCAGGTAGCAGGAACGACATTTGCAAAGGCACAGAGACATCAAATAGGATGTTGAGTTCAGAAAACTGCAGGCATGGCGTAGGTGGGAGCCAGGGAGAGACGTCGGGAGTTGGACCCAGTGGCTGGGGATGTACAGCACCCTGGGAGAGGGTGTGAAGTGAGGGGATGCAGGGGACGCGGTTAGATTTACGTTCTAGAAGGAGGACTTCGCCTGAGGCTGGAGGAGAGGCCAGAGTAGGAGCCGCCAGAGGAGAGGAGCAGAGAGAAGGGAGGACTTCTGCTTTGCATGTGCTGAGTTTGAGAGGCTGCTGGGCGCGGGGGTGGCGGCGGGGGCGGATCCCTCCTGAGAGCAGGACGCAGGAGGCTCGAGCGCTGAAGCCGGAAGCTGCTGGGAGCGCAGGGAGCCCGTGGGCTCCGGGAACACGCATGTGGTCCCCTCCAGGATTTTCTCACTCTTCTCTGCATCTCTCCATTGGCGTTTCTCCCTCCTCCCACACAGACCCCCTGCAAGCCCAGCCTTCCCCTCCGCTGGGAGTGGGGAAATTAAAAAAAATATTCCAGGGGGGGAAGAAAATGTGCTTCCTGCCAGTCTCAAAGAAGTGACAGATCGTCGGCTCTCGGCCAAGTGTCCCTTCCCTCCACCCCCTCCCGACACACACACACCGTCTCCCGTGGCCTGGGACGCCGGCGTCTCCGTATCTCTGGCGGATCTGTGTTTTTCTCTGGGGGCCATCTGTCGCTGACTCCGCTGTAAATCTTGCTGTGTCTCCTTGCCACATGGCATAATTAATTACCTCAAGGCACAAAGGACCCTCCTGCTCCGCAGGCTGGGAGCCAGCTGGCTCAACGAGGAGCAATTTGCCATGATGGGGCGCGGGCTGGCTACTGTGCCCGGCGACCGGCTCCCACGGCAGGGCCCCAGTTGGCCGAAGCCCCCGATTCCCTGCGGTAGCATCTGCCACCAGCTTGGCAGCGGCAGGGTCCTTGTGGTTACACGAGTGGCATTTGCAGACATTAAGACCACACACCATCTATTGTCACAGAAGGGAGCGTGCCTCTATTAACTCAGCAGGGACCCCCGGCCTCATTTATCTTTGTCACTTAACCACTAAGTCCAGAACAGTCTGTCTGCTGCACTTGGGCCGTGGCTCCTAAATCTTTCAAACACAGCTAAGGGAGAATACAATTAAGTAGCTCAATAGCCACTGAAAGCTGAGACTTTGAGCAGATTCCTGCCCTTCTGAGCCTTTAGCCTCAGCATCTGTTACCAGGAAGGATTGGATGAGCAGCCAGTTTCTTTCCAGCTACAGTGTACCAGGATCAACCAACAAATATTCAATCAACAACCATCCCTAAACCAACTGCTGGGGTTATAGCTCTGACAAGGCAGACACAGCCCCTGCTCTTGTGGAGGCTTCTCCTAGAGTCGAGGACCACACACGTGTGTGGGTGCACACACACGATGTACACATCAATGTACAAAATTATCATCAGTGATTACCGGTGGAATGAGGGATAGAATCGATCAGGGGCTGAATTAAAGAACATCAAAGAATCACCTTCAGAGAGAGAAATCACAGAAGGCCTCTCTGAGGAGGTGATTTTCTGGCAAACAGATTTATTGAGATATAATTCACATAGCTTAATATTCACTCTTTAAAAGTGTACAGTTCACTGGCTTTTAAGATATTTGCAATATATTTTAATATATCTAGCAAGGTTGTGCAATCATCACCACAATCAAATTTTAGAACATTCGATCACCCAGAAAAGAAACCTGGTACCCATTAGCAATCTCTCACCATTCTGTCCTTCTGCCCAGCCCCTGGCAACCACTAATTTACTTTCTGTCTCTATGGATTTGCCTATTCTGGACATTTATTATGAATGGAATCACACACTATGTGGCCTTTTCTAAATAAATTCTTTCGCTTAGCATAATACCACCATGCTCGGCTAATTTTTCTTGTTTTTTATAGAGATAGGGTCTCACTATGTTGCCCAGCCTGGTCTTGAACCCCCGACCTCAAGCAATCCTCCTGCCTAGGCCTCCCAAAGTGCTGGGATTACTGGCATGAGCCACTGCACCTGGCCCAGGCTCCTCATGTCTTTTTGTTCTACAGTTCTGAGCATCTCACCTCATAGTCCATGATGGCTGCTGCAGCACCAGCCCTCACATCTGCATTATAGACCAGAAAAAGGAAGAGATGACAAACTTACCGTCACTAAATTCCTCAATGACTACAAGGAGCAGAACCCCCCACCCACACGAGACTGGAATGGGAGCGAGAAATAAACCTTCACTGTTTGAGCCATTGAGTTTGGGGGCTATTTGTTACAGAAGCACTTCATTAGCCTTTGCTGGGTTGCAAACCACCCCAAAAATGTGCCTTAAGACAACATCATCTTGTATCTCATGACTGCTTGGGTTGCTTTCGCAGTTCCTCTGCCAGTTTTGTCTGGGCTCGTTCACGTGGCCACATTCAGTCCGAGGGTTGGCTGGGCTGGGGGTCTGGCATTTGGCGCTGGCTTTCTACGGGGCCATCTCTGATTTCCTCCATGTGGCCTCTCGTCCGCGTAGGTGAAACTGAGCTTCTATGCAGCCTGGCGGGTCCAAAGTTCCAAAAGGGCAAGAGGAACTGCAGCAACCCTAAGACCCAGCCTTGGAAAGCACCCAGCATCGCTGTGTCACATGCTACCCGTCAAAGCAAGTCACGGATTCGAGAAGGGAAAATCAACAGACGCACATTGCAGAGAGACAGACGCTTTGGGGGGTTATTATCTGGGCCTACCACGAGGAGTTAATGGAGCAGGGTGTGTATGACTGGCATTTTTCCACCCCCCTCCCCTGCTCTTGTTCCCCAGCCCCATGTGACTCTCGTTTCTGCAGAGCCCTCCTATGCACACACTGGGTGGCAATGGGGAAGTCAGTGGGAATCGAATCTCAGCAGGACACGGCCACATTAACCAAGCTCAGGAGCAAAGGGAACTGCCCTCCTAGGCTTGGCTCGGTGCCCGGAGCTCAGAGGAAAGGTCACCTGCTCCTGCTGGAGGGAGTTCTGAGTCAAATAGCTGTGAAACCAAACAAACTAACACCCACCTCCACGGCTGCCCGCACAGACGTGACCGATTCTTTTCTTGAGAGAGAAAAGATTTTCGTTTGTTGTTTGACACTCTGACCTCTGCAGCATAGAAACTAAAAATAATCCCCATAGGGAGAGTGTTGTGTGTTTATCCCATTGTTCTCTGACACTCACAGCCACCTGTGCCATCCATGCACCGAAATGACACAGGAAAGAGAATTTGAGACATGAGCATGAGGGCAAGGCTTGAGATCCAGGTCTTCAGAAACCAAAGCTCACATTCCTTCTACAAATCTATCCACTCATCCCATCCCACTCACCTGCCTGCCTACCCCTCCACTCATCTACCCACCATCCAACCATCCATCTATTCATCCATTCGTCCATCGTCTACCCGTCCACTCATCCACGCCTGCATCCATCCATCTGTCCATGCATCCTTTTATCCACCCATCCTTCCATCCACCCATCCTTCCACCCATCCTTCCATTCATTCATCTATCATCTATCCATCCACCCATCCATCCATCCATGCATTCTTTTATCCACCCATCCATCCACCCATCCATCCACCCATCCTTCACCCATTCATCCATGCATCTATGCATCCATTTATCCATGCGTCCTTCCACCCATCCGCCCACCCAGCCATCCGCTCATTCATCTACCCATCTATCCATCCATCCATCCACCCACCCACCTATCGGTCCATCCATCCATCCATCCATCCATCCATCTAATCAATATTTATTAGATGTGCCTGGCACTATGGCAAGAATTCACTGCTGAACAAAACTCACCAGGAAGCTGTCCTCATGAAGTTTACAGCCTGGAGGGGGTTCAGTCAATAGGAAAGTAAACAAAGCAGTAAATGTAAGAATTGCTTTTTGGGTAGGCATATTAAGCCACCACCCAGGGGATGCAATTTGAGCACCTTTTCTGGGTCAGGCAATGCTAGGAGCACAAGTTATCTTCTAATCATTACTACCTTATGAGGCTGTTACTATTAATATTCCCGTTTTTCACACAGGGACAAGCAGAGACTCAGATAAGGGAGCCTCTCCTAAGGCCACACAGCTGGCAAATGGCAGAGCCCAGGCGTACTTGCCAGTCGAGGGAGACCGTGAGGAGGAGAAATCGCTGCATTTGGGGCCCTCCACCTCCTTTGTTCTGGGCTTTACAGTAACATCAGGGACAGTGACACATGGGATCTCAGCCACACGGTCATTCCCTTTGCACCTGCTCTTAGTTGATGACTCAAGTATCTGGGAATGGGATAAACATTAACCCAGCTCGTCTCCGCCAGGCCCCACGACAGCCACACCTTCTGCTGGGCGCATGTCTCTGCCCCAAGCTCGGGTTCTCCGTGGCCATCAGCGGGGCCGCCACAGAGTCGCCGAAAAGACCTTCGGGATGTAAACAGAGACAGCACGCACAGCAAAGGGAGGGCGGCCACCACGAGGGCTCGTCTAAACTGTCCAAGGAGAGCCCGGTTTCAGGTGCCCACACTGCCACAGATGCAGTGTGACCCTGGGCAAGTCATCGCCTCTCTCCTGATCTCCGCTTCCATCTGCGCTGCCTGTCAGTGGCGCGTGTGCCCGCTGCGCTCACTCACCCAGATGTTTCTGAGAACCTCCTACGTGCCAGGTTCTGTGACAGGCCCTGGGGCGGGAGCAAGCACGGAGCTATGGTTGGAAGAGAAAGGGCACAGGGTGTTCCGCAGATGTAAGACAGGTCGGCTTGACCCAGGTCGAAGGCTGCCAGGACTCCCTGGGGAAGTGACATTTCATCTGAGACTTGGAGGATGGTAAGAAGGTAACTAGGTAAAGATACGGAAAAGGGAATCCCAGGCAGAGGAACCAGCGTCTGCAAAGGCCCTGATGTGGGGAAAGGCTTGTTGGAGTCAAGGACCTAGGAAGCCACCACTGTGGCTGGCACCTGGAGCGAGGGGCGTGTTGGACAGGACAAGCACAGAGAAGCCGGGGCCGGATTATGCGGGGCCTTGGAGACAACGGTGGGATTTGAGACCTTGCGCAGAGGGAGATGGGGGCGCCTGGAGTTCCAGGGGGCCCAGATATTCGTGAAACGGGCCCCGGAGACCCACCCGTTGGGCTGCGGGCGGCACAGAGGGAGGTCAGGTGGGCCACTGGAGCTTCAGAAACGAACTTGAACTACGTCATAACACTTCCAGGAGTGGATTCTGTAAGACAGCATGGGTTAGTGGATAGGACATGGGTCAACAGCTTTAACTGGAGCCTGGAAATTCACCCTGTCCGAGGGCGAGGCCCAGAGGGCTCACTTTGTGCGAGCGACTGTGTAATTTGTTTATCCCTTTATGGTTGGTTTGAACATCCGCTTGGCCGTGAGCCCTAATGTTCAGTTAGAACACTGCCGATTGCAGGTAGCAGAGAACCTGACCCGAGAAAAAGGAATTTATTGGCTCTTGTGTTTGAACAGCCCAGGGGCAGACCTTCAGGTATGGCTTGATCCAGAAGCTCAAATGATGTCACTGGGATCCCATGTCTCTCTCTCTCTCTCTCCACTTCTCAGGTTGACTTCCTTGGAGTTGGTTCCATGTGTAGATCCCATATCAAAGGTGGCATTGGCACCTCTGCATCCCATCTTCATCCCTCTAAGAGCCTCAGAAAAGAAGCCCCAGGCTCTTCTAGGGACCTCAAGCCATGCACCAACTCTGATTGACCCATGCCATACCTAGACCAATCAATGGCGAGGGAGACAGGAGGTGCTGATTGGCTTAGCTTAGGTGATTTGTTCTACTCGCATCCAGGGGGTGGAATCGGCTTCTTTGAAAGCATAGAGAATGCATGTGAGCGAGGGGGTCCCCATCCCACTGGGACACTGTTGCCACATAAAAGGGGGAGGTATTAAGCTGAATGAGAAGGCACACACCTGCTCACCACAGGGAGGGACCCGAAATCCCCCGCAGGTGAGACCATTCCAGGGCCTTCCTCAGGAGCGAAAAACGTTGTCTCAGATTGCTAAGCTTTGAGACAAGGGGTGATAGCGTTGTCAAGGGTCAGGGCTAGGAGCTGGCCAGGAAGACAAAGGGAAGAGTCAGGGAGAGGCGCAGTGACTGGGAGCAGAGAGCTGGAGGAAGCGGGGGAAGTCAGGGAAAGCTTCCGGCATGCACAGAGTTCTGAGAACACAGATATGACACCAAGAGCTTCACGTGTCCCGGGGAGAGTGCCCACGCTGACCCAGGCTGGGACCAAGGTGCTCATTCTCAAACCATCTCCCTGCTCCAAGTATCAGAGTGGGGGGTTTCACTAACTGCTGGTGTACGGGGGTCTCCTGTGGGTTTCAAGCATCCAAGGGTGGGGTGGGGTTCTTAAATCAGTGGAAGGGCCTTGGTCTCCCTCTGGGTGGCCTATGGGCTGCCAAGGGCCTTTGTTGCAGATGGAGCAAAGTTCCATGAGCACACAGACAGAGAAACAGGATCCTGGTGACATCCTTTGAGCCTCTGGATCAAGCCATACCTGAAGGTCTGCCACCTACAGAGCAGACATTGCCCTTGGCTCATGACCCTGGCAATTCCTGGGCAGCAGCCATACTCTCAGACCTCTTTCCAGTCTGGGACCCCACTTCCCTCATCCCCTCCTTCCCAGACCTCCAAACTCTTAGAGCGACCACATGTTCTGGTTTTACCAGACAATCTTGGTTGATGTCTGTTGTCCCTGTGTAATTCTTCACAGTGGCTCTGTCATTCTCAACGTGTCCTGCTTTGGATGAGAAATTATAGCTCCTCCACACTTCCTACATTCCAATATTCTTTTCACCCTGGTGGTCCTAAGAGTTGGTAAAACTTGAACCCAAATTATTAGCCACACACACAAAAAAATCCATTTTCTCCCTACAAATGCAGGAGAGGTTTAGCCGTCCACAGCTATACTCTCCATACCTCCCTGGGGTTTGTTTATACCCAGGCCTGGGAAGGGGCCTTTTCTGCAGGGACGAGTAGAATGATCTCCTTCTAAAGGAGAGAAAAAAACAAGCTCCAGTCCTGAGGGTTTCCCTGCCTCCACCCCCTCCTGTTCCTGTCCTCATTCATCCCCACAATAAACCCCTTGTTTTAAGGTAACTTGTCTGGATCTCTTTTTCCTGCAACAAAAAGAGGTGTACCTAAAATAGGCCAGAGCCTGGGCCGCCGGCCAAATTTAGATTTAAAAAAACTGGGTCAGGCAGGAGAGGGAGCAGCAGGCTGAGATCCTTGGAGATCGAGGCTAGACAGCTCCTGCTGATGGGGGACTTCCTCTGTGCTGGGCCCTGAGCTGCACAATTCAATGGCCACAATCTTATTTAACTCTCTGACTGTCCTAGGAGGTAGAGACTATTACCTGCAGCTGACAAAGAAGGAAACTGAGGCTTGGAGAGTCACAATTTGAGGTTCGCATCCCAATCCTCTCAATCCAAAATCTGTACCTTGGAGCACCAAAGCAGACTTCCACACTATAAAAGGGTAGCTGGAAACTCAGCCATTTGGCATCTAGAAGCTCAACCTATCCTGGCCCAAGCTGAGACTCCCTGGCACAAATTCATCTGTAGTTTTCTTAACCATTTTTTAAGTGAGTTTAAGGAGTGAGAAACAGCCACAGTTCATTGCTACAATTCAAATGAATGTTAGCAAAATAGGGAAATTCTAGCCTCCTTCAGGTATAGCTAGATCCAGGCACTCATGTGATACCCTCCCATGTGGCATTTAATTCTCTCTCCAGCTCTCTTCTTCCTTCTGTGTGTTGCTCTCTCTACAAGGCAGGAGGGATGGTTATAGGCAGTCCCAAGCCTCAGCTCTATGGTTTGTAATTCAAAAGGGTCTCTCCTCTCTCTTTCTCTCTCTCTCTCTCTCTCTCTCTCATTCTCCCTCCCAGCAGCTATATAGGAATCCAAAGAAGGATTTTGATTGGCTCTGTTTGGATCACATGTGCACCTTAGGACCAATCACTGGGCCCGAGAGGACACAAACACGGGTGTTAGGATTGGCTTAGCCTGTACATGGGCCCTCGGCTGCCTCAAGGAAGGCAGAGGATGGTAATTAACAGCTCTGGGGGGTGGAGGAGGTGTGGTTCCATCAAGGAAGGGACCCTGGTCGTCCAAACCCGTCCGTCCACCATGCTCAGACAGACACGTTACAGGGATAACTAGTTTAAGATGTTCTAATGTGCTTTTTCCCTTTGCTTCGCTGAGGACAGCTTTTGATCTGTCGTGCCCTAGGCATCCGTTAGTCTGGGGATGATTAGAATTTATTACGGAAAATGCAAAGAGAAAGGCAGAGGGGATGTTCAGCTTTGGACATTCGAAATTAGATTAGGTACCAGACCATCGCCTGGAGGAAGAATTCTCCAGGCTCCTCATTGTTTAGCTTATCAATAACTGTGCCAACATCTGAGAATATAGACGGTCTGTCTCATCTGCACGGAATCATCGGGCCCACGCTCCGATAAAGAGAGGATGTGACATTGTGGAAGTAGGAGAAATGTCAGCACATTTTCTGACTTCAGGACTGTAGGGAGAAGTGGGAACAAAATGAGGAAATCCTGCCCCCATGATATGTCTCTACAACGTGCCCCAACGATTATTATTTTTGAGCATTTGCTATTTCCCAGGCACTGTGCTAGGAAAGAAGAGCTCACTCACTGTTTCCGTTTCCCTGCAAGATAAGCATTTCTACGCATCAGGAGTCTCCAGGGAAAGCAACTTCTATCAACTCAACTGTGTTTGAAACAAATGGGGGGAGGTATGAGATCACGTAACTCAGACACCATGGTGGTTAATTTTATGTACCAACTTGACTGAGCCACAGGGTGCCCAGATATTTGGTCAAATGTTATTCTGGGCGTGTCCATGAGGGTGATTTGGGATGAGATTAACATTTGAATTGGTGGACTGAGCACAGGTTGCCTTTCCTCATGTGCGTGGGCCTCATCCAACCAGTCACAGGCCCAAGTGGAACAGAAAGGCTGACTCTCAAGCAGTAAAAGGGAACCCTGGCCTCGTGGCTCTGAGCTGGGACATCGGTCTTCTGCCTTCCAACTCGAATGGAAACATTAACTCTTTTCAAGGCTGCTGGCTTCTGGATTCCTGCGATCTCATGATAAACTGGAACAGATGAGAAGTTGCCTCTTAGGGCTGAGCAGAAAACGTGGAGATGGAACCCGCTCCTGACGAAGATGCCGTGAACAGTGTTGCAATGACAACAAAGGATTTCGAATGTTACAGAAACTTTAGCTGATAAAGCAGCGGCAGGGTTTGAGAGGACAGATTCTAATTTTGAAAGAAGTTCTACTGTGGGTAAAATGCTATCAAACAGCATCACAAGGGACAGAGAAATCTTTCATGAAAGGAGCAGTGAAGTGATGTGGCGGCTTCACTGTCGTCTTGTTTTAAGAAATGGCCACGGCCACCCCAGCCTTCAGCACCCAGCACCCTGATCCGTCAGCAGCCGTCAACAACATCAGGGCAGGACGCTCCACCAGTGAAAAGATACGACTCGCTGAAGGCTCAAATGATCGTTAGCATTTTTTAGCAATGAAGTATTTTAAATTAATATATGTACATTTTTATACATCATGCTATTGCACACTTAATAGACTACAGTATAGTGTAAACATAACTTTTATATTGGCTGTGCGACTGGCTTTATTGTGGTGGTTGAGAACTGAACCTGCAATATCTCTAAGCTATGCCCAGTCATATTCTTGGAAGAACCTGAACTAATACAGACATCCAGGACAAATTATGAATATGCTTCAGGAATGGCTGGATCCAGGACCTTCAAACTATGTCTTGGTCATGAGGCTTCGTCATCTCCTGCCAGGTCTTAGACAAGATTTCATCACACGGTACACATGATGGTTGACATTAGCAAGCCTGGCTCAAGCTCTTCTGAATGTAGTACTTCAAGAAAGAAAGAACATCTGATTGGCCTCACTTGGGTCCTGTGTCTATTCCTGAGCCATCGCTGTGGTCTGGATGCGTTACAATGGAAGGGCATCAGGATTGACAAAACATATGGGGTGGGGGAGTCCTACAAAGCAAGGCGGCGAGAACCACAGTGATAGGTCAAGCAGGCAATGTTACTATGCCCATTTTGCAAGTGAGGAAACTGGCCCAACAGGTTTAGGTGACTGGCCATGTACAAGCATCAGAGAGAGCAAGCATCAATGCCAGGATTCAAACCCAGGTCTGCCCACGGGTCCCTAACCACTTCTCCATACTGCCTGTCACCCCTCAGTCCTTGCCTAGAGCCAAAGTCTTCCAACACCCCAGCCCCTGGCCCTCGCATACAGGGCTCTCAGTGCCCACCCTGCACCCGGCACGCGGTAGAAGTGCGGTAAGCATGAGCGCTGCGCCTGCACGCAGCCCGCAGCACCTTGCCATGGGAAGCTCTCTGTAACCTACCCCATTACATCTTCATTTGGATTCTTCTCCCCGCCCCAGCTCTGAGGAGGAACCCAAATAACCAGCTGAATCCACCGAGAAGTTGGCATCAGTCCACGCTCAGCCATCCCTGTCCTCTGATACATTTCTCATCCCTTTGAGAACTGCCCGATTTGGGCAGCTCAAGAACAGATGTTTCTTAACGACTACAATTTACCACAAGTATTTTTGGTCCCCTCATCTTGGTAAATTGTTGGGAGTGTGCTGGTTCTCTGGGAGAGAAGACAAAGCAGCCTCCATCCAAGCCTCGCTTGTTATAACGGGCCTGGCAACGTCAGCGGTGGGTTGGCACAATGTTTCGGCACTGCCTTAGTTGTCTACAGCTGCATGTCAAATTACCCCAGAACTCAGCGACTGGAAAAAACACACATGTTTGGTCTCCCTGTTTCTGTGGGTCAGGAATTCAGGAGTGACTCAGACAGATCTGGGCAGTGCTGAACCTGTAGTCGCATGACAGCCAGGGCTGCAGTCTCACCTGAAGGCTTGAATGGGGCTGGAGGATCTGCTTCCAAGGTGGGCCACTCACACGGCTGCTGGCGGGAGGCCCCGGGTCCTCACCACGCAAACCTCTCCACGGGGCTGCTTGAGCACCCTCACAACATGGCGGCGGGCTTTCCCGGCGCAGGCGATCCTCAAGAGAGCAAGAGGGAAGCCACGTGTCTTTTATGACCTAGCCTTGAAAGTTACACACCATGCCTTCTATCTTGTCCTAGTCATTCAAAGGGAATCAGTAAGTCTAGCCCTCCCTCAGGGGATGAAGAATTAGCCTCCATCTTTTGAATGGAGTGCCGAAGAACGTGTGGGCCTGTGTTCAACCACACAGGTGCCGCAGCAGGATGCAACGGGGCTCTAACTCTTTCCCTTTCCCTGTATTCTCACCCTTACCAAGTGACTTTGCTCTTCCTCCCGTTAAAGGGACAGAGTACATTTCTTCACCCTTTGACACTGGGCTTGGTCCTGTGACTTGCTTGGGTCAATAGAGTGAGGCAGGGATGACTGTGCGTGGTCCTGAATCTAGGCCTTAAGAGACTTTGCATGTTGCCACTCACCTTCTTGCACCCTTGCCATCCATGGGAGAGGACTATGACAAGGCAAGACCACGGATCCCGGGACAGGACAAGAGACACATGGATCAGGACAAAGCTGCCCAGCTAAGCCAGGCCCAGCTCAGCTAACCCATGTTAGGGATGTGAACTAAATAAACATTTATCTTTCTATGGCACTGAGATTTTGTGATTGTTTGTTATGCAGCATTACCTCACCATACTTAACTGACATATGCATGTTGTCTTGGGGGTCAGCCAGTCCTGGGTTCAAATGTCAGCTCCCTGCCTTACCAGCTATGTGACCCTGGGCAAATCACTTCACTTCTCTGAACCTCAGTGACCTCATCTGTAAAACAGGGATAATAATATCATCTCTCTCACGGAGGTTTTTTGATGATTAAGATCATGCCTATAAAATGCTTATAGCGGTGTCCAGCACCACTGTGATTATTAGGAACAAAACACTCTGGGCCCATTGTCTCAATGCTGATGTGCAGCCAAGGGTAGGATTTGATTCTGTAGCTCAAGCACCTGCTGTAGCTCCCTAGTTCCAAGTTCCCCAGTGTGATCTCAAGGCTTCCTTCCTCCTCCTCTCATGCTCACTGGCCACTCACTCTCCTATCAAACCGCCAGGACACGTGCCTAAAACACACCTTGATGGATCCAGAGCTCCAGTCTCATGTGCCCTGTGAGCTTCCCTCCCACACCAGGTCACCTCTTTGTCCTGGCTCAGCTCCTGTGTGACTGTGGGACAGTCTTTAACCTCCCTGGGCCATAAAGTGCTTAATGACACGACTCTAGAATCAGCCACATTGGGCTCTGAATTCTGGCTTCACCACTTGCCAGCTGGGTGGCTTTGGGAAGTGCCTCTCTGGACTTCTGTTTCCTCACCTGCAGAATGGGGATCATTCTGATACTTGCCTCACCAGGTGGCGGTGGGGCTTTGATCCTACCAGATGTGTGAAGTCATGCCCCTCTGCCTGGCGTGTTGAACGTGTAGATAATAACAGTCAGCTGCTGTTACTACCACTCACAGTAACTTCTCCAGCTGTGAATGAAGGCGCTGGATCTGTCGGAAGATCCTTCGGGCACTGAACATCGGACATAGATGCTGGAGGGCTTCGGTGGGTGGGGAGGGGAGGTGGAGAGCCTCCCTGGGCAGAGTTCCAGGTTCCCCACTTTTCTTCCAACACTCTGTTACCTGCTTTACGTACTGGGATGCTTTATGCAAAGTTATCTAGAGAACAATTTCTTTGCTTTAGAAAAAAGTTTGAAAACAGTGGACCAGAGGGTCTTCAAGGGCCTTCCCGGCTTGACCTGCTGGGATTTCATCGCAAGGAGTGACGATGGGCTGAGCAGTGGGTACGAGGGGCTGTGATGCTGGTGCTCAGCCCCCCGGGACTTCAAAAGCCAGGCCCCAAACCAGTCCTGGCTCCAGCACGGCACGGAGCCCCTGTGCTCTGCCACCCCCCGAACACCCCTCTCTGGTGGGCCCTCTCCTCTAGACCTCGCCACGCTGTTCCCTTTGTATATTCGAAAACCCGTTTCTTGGCTCCCAGCCACAGTCGGCTAGAGGAAAACAGCTTGGGGAGGGAGGGAACGCTTTAAGTTTGAAGATAAACGCAAACCAGATCAACTCCGTAGACTGAAATCACAGCAGAAGGAGCCATCGGAGCAGTGGCCAGTTGGGTGGGGGGCGGGTGGTTTCTACTTCTCTCTCTTTCTTGATCTTTTATTAAGAGCTTGTTTTGATTCTGTGGTTGCCATGATACGGAAGCGTTTGGTGGCTGTTTCTGAGAGCCCACATGGACGACTGTTTGTGTCAGTTCCGTCTCATCGCAAGAACGCAGTGGGTGGCCAAGCTTAGCGTCTAGGCCAGGGGGGCAGGACGGGGGTGGGAGGAAGGTCACGCAGTGAGGTCTGCAGGAGGAGGGGAGCTGGCCCCAGAGAGCTGCAACAACAGCCACTGAGACCCAACCCAGGGACGTCGCCTACAGAGAGTCCATTCACCTCTGCCATGCTGTGTGGCCTGCAAAAAGTCTCTCCACCTCTCTGAGCCTCAGTCTCCTTATTTATCTACGAAGGTGATGACGTGTGCCTTAACAACTTCACACGGGTGAGGAAAAGGAACTGGGGCGGAGGGCGGGGACAGAATCTTGGTTGAGTTCTATCGTCAGCCACACATCTCCTGTGATCCTTACGGCAACCCCACCTCACGGACGACGCAGGTGAGAGCCAGAGCAGTGCAGTGACCTGTCCAAAGTCACGCCCCCGGGGACAGGGGAGACTGTGACATGCTGCATTCACACTTTCTCCTGCACTCAATCTATAGCAGCATAGCAGTTACATCAGACACTCCATAGCACGGCACTGTTCCAAGTGCTCGATGTGCGTTAACAGATTGATCCTCGCAATGGCCATCTAGGTCCTGTGACTATTATCCTAATTTTCCTGGATGAGAAAACTGGAGTTCCTTAAGCAACTTGCTCCGTTACCCAGCCCGCAAATTACAGATTTGGGATTTGAACGCAATCAGCCCAGTTGCAGAGTTCTTGCTCTCAGCACAAACAGTCGCAAGGCCGCCCACGGAGATGCTTCGGGTACGTGGGGCGTTCATTGCAGCATGGTTATAGAGGCACATAACCGGAAGCAACAGGAATCTCCACCAACACGGGACCACATTAATAACTTGCGCTGTATCTACGCAATGACACGCTGCACACCAGTTAAGAACGGTCTCCATCTACTGCGTGTCACAATATACAGTTGACCCTTGAACAACATGAGTTTCAACTGCTGGGATCCACTTACACATGGATTTTCTTCTGCCTCTGCCACCCCTGAGCCAGCAAGACCAACCCCCTCCTCCTCCTCCTCCTTCCCAGCCCACTCAACGTGAAGACGGCAAGGATGATCTACCTCCACTTAATGAATAGTAAATATATTTTGTCTTCCTTGTGATTTTCTTAATAACATTTTCTTTTCTCCAGCTTGCTTTGTTGTAAGAATACAGAATATAATACATATACCATGCAAAATATGTGTTCATGGACTGTTTATGTTATTGGTAAGGCTTCCGGTCAACAGTAGGCTATTCGTAGTTAAGTTTTGGGGGAGTCAAAAGTTATATGGGGATTTTCAACTGCATGGGACGGAGCGGGGGGTCGGTGCCCTTAACCTTCGCCTTGTTCAAGGGTCCAACTGCAAGTAAGTTTTGGAAACGTATATGGATGTGTTTTCAGGCACCCACATCTCCCTGCTTGCCCGGTGATGAGGCTCCCGCCTTGGACATCTGTCAGATAAGGGACTTGACGCCCCCCTGGCCTGACAGTTTATCTGGGTCTGTCCCACGTAGCAGGTGGAGACACACACCCGCCTTGTATAACTTGTCCTAAATTTTCACCTCCCTGTCTGCAACCCTGCCTGAAACCTCACCATCTGTGACCCATCTATATCCTCTTTTAAAATATATTTATCCCTAGTATAAATACCCCAATTGCCTACAATTTTTTAACCTGGGGTGACTTTTGCCCCCAGGAGATACGTGGCAGTGTTTGGAGATATTTCTGGTCGTCACAACTTGGGGGTGCCCTGGCCAGCTGGTGGGCGGAGGCCAGAGATGCTGCTCGACACTCCGAGATGTGCAAGGCAGCCCCAGCACACGCCGTGAGCGGTGAGGTCAGGAAGCCTGCCCAGAACGCCAGCGTGTACTAAACACTCTTTTTGACGCTCTCTAGACTGAGGGGCTGGAGTGTCCTGGTGGCACCCAAGTAGATGGCAATACTGCAAGTTTAAAAAGAGAGAAATGATGTTGTTCTGTAGCAGCTGGGCACCAGTGCTCCGCGCACGCCCTGTTTGCAGATGAGAACGCTGAGGCTCGGCTGGGTAAGGCACACACCCATGAAGACTCGCCCTGACGGATTCCGGAGTCTGTGCTTTGGAAGGGACTAAGTGAGTGGTCGCCAAGCCAAGGAGGAGGATGCTTTTGCACTGGAGCCCAAACAAGGAGTTGACTTCAGCAGATGAAGGGATCAGCACAGACTGAGAAAACAAGACGAGCTCTTCATCCGGCTGCCTGGCTCTCGTCACGCTGACAGTCTGATTTCCCCGTGGCTTCGTGCTTGGGCGTGACTAATTCCAAGGAGGCTGTCCTAGCCTCTGGGTTTGACCATTCAGTCGTTCATTCATTCAGCAAATGTCTGTCAAGCCTCAACCACGTACCAAGCTCTGGGGATACGTTGAATGGAAAATCAGGCCTGGCTCCCACCCTCGTAGGGTCTAGGAAGGAGATAGAAGTGGATCCGGAAGCCAGACAAGTACACATAAAGAACCTGTGTGATTAGGGCTTCTGAAGAGAGATGAGCAGAGAAGGAAGCATCATTGGAGAACTGGCCTGGCTGGGGAAGGACCCTGGGCCGAGAATTAGAGCCTACATAAGGGGATAATTGGGAAAACTGGGAAAGGAAGTATGTTCCAGGCAGAGGAAACAGAATATGCAAGAGTCCTTTGGCTAGAGGGCTCCTCACGTGTACAAAGGAGAGGAAAAAAATGTTTATTTATGTGATAGGAGGCTGAAGAGAAGACAAGGATTAGTCCTCGCAGGTCTTGCAATTTAATGATTAGGGTCTTTATGCAGAGGGAAATGGGGAGCCATGGCAGGTTTAAGCAGAAGGGTCTCATGATCGCATTTGCGTGCGAGATCGCTCTGACTTCTGTGCAGGACTTGTAGGAGGGCAGAGAGATGTGTGAGAAGGCTGCCGGCATTGTGTGAACAAGAGAAGACGCAGGCCTGGATTGGGGGATTGGTGAGAAGTGGGTGAATTTAACAGAAATTCAGCAGCTCCAAAGGGTGATGGCAATTCAGGAGATCGACATGAGGAAATCACGCACCCTTCTCCCGGGCATCTCCTGCCAAAGCTTCCGGATGCCCTAGTCCATCAACAGTCCACGCCCCCCTTGAGACGGGGAGCAAACGTTTGTTTTAGGAGGGTGTCATTGTGATGGGCTGTGGCTCTGACCCGGGCCTGGCTTCGAGCCCAAAGTCCCCGCAGAGCTCGTCCAGAGCAGCCGCAAGACGCTGGGACGCCGCAGCCCAGGACACCCAGCCAGCATCAAAGGCCACAGCAAGGAGGAGGTGCAGAAAGGACTATTTTGGGCTTCCTATTTTTAAAGGACTATTTTAGGCTCCCTATTTTTAAACCCAGGAGAGAGCCCTGGGTTCAAACCCCAGCTTTTCCACTTTCTACCCGCCTTGGGCAAGTCACTTCCCCCTTTCTGAGTCTCAGTTGCTCATCTGTAAAATGGGAATAACTCACAAATTGTTATAGGTGAGAGAGTGAGTGAATCAGCCAGCCATCACTTAATAAATGCGTCCTGTGAGCCTGTCACGGTACAAGGTGGTGGCAATATAATGTTGAGCAAGACGCGCTTCACAGAGCTTTCGTTCTAACGGGGAAACCAACCTTAAAGAAAAACTCATCCAACGCACCATTGAACTATCACAATGGTAAGAGCTAGGAAAGCATTTGCGGGTGTGTTGGAGGGGGGAGGGAGGGGAGGAGCTAAGAAAGAAGAAGAAATACATGAGCCGAGAGTCCTGCGTTGGTGCGTGGCTTCATCCAAGCAATCATTTGCCAGCTATGAGTGCAGTGACATCACTGTAGCTCACAGCAACCTCAAACTCCTGGGCTCAAGCGATCCTCCTGCCTCAGCCTCCCAAGTAGCTGGGACTATAGGCACGTGCACCATCACACCCGGTTAATTTTTGTTTTTTTAGTAGAGATGGGGTCTTGCTCTTGCTCAGGCTGGTCTTGAACTCCTGAGCTCAAGCAATTCTCTCGCCTCAGCCTCCCAGAATGCTAGGATTACAGGTGTGAGCCATTGCACCCAGACCAATTTTGCATTCTTTGATGGAGGAAGAAGAATAACTTCATGAAGAAATAGCATTAATCTTATATCATACTTTTTGTCCAAAAAAAAAAAAGAAATAGCATTAATCAAACTGGGCTGAGAATGAACATCATCTGCCTATTTTAATGAAAGAAAGATGCAGAAAGAATTTAAACTTGGGTTTCCATCAGACCCCCTGGGGGGCTTGTTAAACACAGACCCTGAATGCTCCTGCACCACTTTCTGATTCAGTAGCCTGGGGAAGCGCTGAGAACTCGCCTTTCTAACAGGATGCCAGGTGATGCTGAGAATGCCGGTTTGGGGACCACACGCTGAGAACCGCTGCTCCAGGGCAACCGGGCATATCTTGGAGATTTGCTAATATGGAGGGCTGCTTCACTGAATCTCCCTTTCTCACAAGACCAGCTGGGAGGAGCTTGCACAGCCTCGGAGCTCCCCCCACCTCCCTCCCCAGCCAGTGCCCTCTGGCTCCATCTTTGTCACCTGGGAGGCGGTCCTCAACCGGAACATCATCACCTAAGTCCCACCTTGATGGAAACCAACTCTGTTTCCTTCCCCAAAGCTCACCTGGATTGTCCCTGCTTCCAAGACACTCACTCTTTGCAGCTTTCTTATTTCTACCAAGGTGGAGCAAAAAAGAAAAGCATTTTTCCCAGGTCCTCAATAAAATGGGCTTGGTTGCCTGAAAAACTTGAAACACACCCCAGAGGCCAGCGATGACTGAGGAAGCAGGGAACAGCCCCTCCACCAGGGCGGATGACTGAGGTTTCAACCTCTCCCCGTGGGCAGCGGCTCCCTCCCCACTTCCACCTTTCGGAGGGTTCCTTGTGGGTGGGGAATTCTTTGGAGTCACTGCCCGGCAGGCAGAGAGGGACAGCACATAGCACCCTTCCAGGATTCATGATTACGAAAAAAGAAAATTCTGGAAATTTGAAAGATATAGAAAAGCACCAAAAAGTAACAATTGCCTAATACTGTTCACATCACATATTAATCATTTTTAATAATTTAGCATATTTTCTAGTCTTTTTTCTATGTGCATACTTTAAAAAATTATCTAACTCACATAGCACCATAATTAACCTTGTATTTAAAGAGGAAAATAGGGTAGCAGTTACATCCAATCTTTCTGAAAAAAGAAAAAAATTACATTCAGATATGTGTATCTCTGGCCAGGCATGGTGGTTCATGCCTGTAATCCTAGCACTCTGCCGAGGTGGGAGAATTGCCTGAGCTCAGGAGTTCGAGATCAGCCTAAGCAACAGTGAGACTCCATCTCTACCAAAAATACAAAAAATTATCTGGGCATGGTGGTGTGCGCCTATAGTCCCAGCTACTCGGGAGCTGAGCCCAGGAGAGTGAGGCTGCAGTGAGCTATGATGACGCCACTGCACACTGTCCCAGAGTGAGACACTGTCTCCAAAACAAAACAAAACCAAAAAACGTCAGCTATGTGTATCTCCAGATAATCTATACTAAGAGTCAGCAACTTATGGCTTACAAGACAAACCCAGACTAATACTTTTCCTTATATAGCCCACAGGTTAAAAACAGTTTTTAACATTTTTAAATGATTGGGAAAAAATTAAAGGAAGACTATCACGTGTTCTCCCTCATACGTGGGAATCTCACGGAGGTGACAGAGGTGGTCACCACAGGCTGGGAGGGGAACGAGAGGGGAGGAAAGAAGAGAAGTTAAGGGGTACAAAAATACAGCTAGAGAGAAGGAATGCACCCTACTATTCGATAGTACAGTAGGGAAATCATAGTTAATAAAAATTTTCTTGCATATTTTGAAATAGCTAGAAGAATTATAATGTTCCCAACACAAAGAAAAGATAAATTTGTACGGTGATGGACATCCCAATTACCCTGCTGATCATTACACATTGTACGCGTGTATCAAAATAGTGCATGTATCTCCAAAATATGTACAACTATGATATATCAATTAAAAATACAAATACATAAATCAATACATTTTTTAGCAATACATGAAAATGAAATTCAAATTCCAGTGTTCCTAAATAAAGTTTTATAGACACACGGTCACACTCATTCATTTACATATGGTCTAAGGCTGCTTTCACGCCAGCTGGCAGAGCAGAGCATGCGCAGAAGAAGTTCGCCAACACCCACTCAAGGTGCGGCCTGTTGTCATGTTTGTTACCAATCTGCAAGGAGACAAACACAGAAATTGAGAGTAAGACTTTAGAAACTTTTACAATTTAACAATGTCTGTTGAATATAAAAAAATGAAGGAATTGGGGATGGGCTATTGGTGTATTTTTCATTTTATATTTCTGGTATTTCATTTTTATTGTGTGCTACTAACTTTTCAGTCCATAAGGGATTGGAAATGTAAAATGAAAAAAAAACCGATCTTCATGAGAGAGTGTGTGTTTTTAAAATATTCTTATAAACAGCAAATATTGTTCTGTAATTTGCCTTTTACCTCCAGCAGTGCTTCTGAGACACATAGCCATGTTGATACATAGGGCCTAGTGTATTCCTTCTGGCTGTTGCATGACAACATTGCTGCATGCAGGCTATATATTCATTCCTCCTCTGATGGATGTATCGGTTATTTCCAGTTTTTCACTAGTACAGACAATGCTGCCCTGGGCATCCTGAACCTACCTCCTGGGGCAGACGTGGGAGGGGTTTTCCAGGGTAAACACCCAATGAGGAAGTAGCTGGGTCTCCAGATCTTTGCATCTTCAACACTGCTAGATTTGGTCCAGTAGTTTTTGCAAAGCGATTGTACCAATTCACACGCCTGCAGCGGTGCTTTAGATGTCGGTCCCCCAATCCTTGCAAACATTTGTTAATAGTATTGGCTGATGTCTCAGTTTGGGTTTCAAGTCCCCAGTTTTGAGCAAGCTGCAGACCTCTTATGATGTAAGCTCAGCAGCTTGTTAGCAGTTGGGAAAGAAGTGAACGGTTATACCTGTGCCTCCTCCGTCCCACTGTATCCCAAATTCCCCCCAGTTTCACCAGCCTGCCCCACACGTCTAAGCCATCCGGGCCTGGAGCTGCACCGGGAGCCTGATTTTCATAAAGTTCCTCCTGGTTCTCACGCAACCCCGCTGCCTGGTTCTACAGACTCAGCATCTTGGGTTTGCCCAGCTCTGCTACCCAGAGGCAGCCCTGGGAGAACAGGTGCTCTGGCAACATGGGATTGGCATCTCGGGTACTTTGAGCAGTTGGTGGCATATGAGACACTCCCCGATCACTATTCAGTGAATGAATGAAAAGTGAAAAAGCAAATAGACTGACATTTATTGAGCAACTATATGGTTAATAAAACCTGTGACATTTGCTGAGCAACTACCCAGTTAATAAAGCCCTGAAACCCAGGGCTCACACAGACATTCCGCTGGGCCCTTCTCGGGCCTGCTTGGAAACAGCGGTCTGTCCACACCAGCTGTGCCTCCCTTCCCCTGCCCCTCCCCAAATCAGGCTGTGCCTGAGTTGCAGCATCTAGGCCGGAGCCCACCCTGGGGATGTGGCAAGGAGGAGGGGGATAAGGAGGAGGAGTCAGGGGAGAAAGTGGAGGATGAAGGGAAGGTGGGCAGAGCAGGAGAAGTCAGAGGACTAGGAAGAAAAGACAGGAAAAGCAGTAGGCAGGGTGGGAAGAGAGCAGGCAGGAGGAAGATGGAAGTGTTCGATGAAGTTTATGGGCCACCGTTGGTTTGCACTAAGGCCACGCTAGGCACAACATGGAGTCACTTGTGCTGACGTCCCCCACCAGCACGCGAAAGCTAGGTTGTTCCTCTGAGCTTCCAAGAAATCAAGGAAGAGAGAGAGAGAGAAAAGAGCCAAATCCCCCAACAGCCCAGTTTTAGCCAGCATGAGAAGGAAGTTCCCTCTGCTTTAACCTTTACAACGAAAATAACTTGGAAACCACCAAGCGACCTTTTGACCTCTGTCAATGCTTTCTGCAGCCCTTTCCAGTCTATGAGCCAACCTCGTCCGCTCAGCTCGTGGGAATCCAACGAGGCGTTGCCGTATTCTAGAATCGCAAACAAAAGGGGATTCAGACCTTCAAACCAAATTGTCGTAATTTTGCCTTTTGACAGGAGCGAATGAGTGAATTGGTGAATGAGCACACAGAAGGCGCTTCCACCCGTGTATCTGACAAACTCCTACTCCTCCTACAAAATCCAAGCCGCCTCCTCCCGGAGCCTTCCCTGACCTGCCCACCTCGCACAGCGTCCTCTCAGCACCCTGGCACTGTGCTCCTTAGCGAGGCCTGGCTGGGCGCCTGGCTCCGCCCTCAACACCCCGCAGGGGTCATCTCATTGACTTTTCGCTGTGATTCTATTATTGCCACCAAATTGAAGGAAACTGAGGCACGGAGTGATTCCGTCGGATGGTTCAGAGGCAGAACAGGGGCTTTGCTACGTCGTTTCTGGTGACATCCTGGGTGACAAGGTGCTTTGGAAGCTCGCAAGCACTTTCCTAACGCAAAGTATTGTTGCGGGATTTGTTTGACTTTTTGTTTTTTTCTTCCAATCCCGACAAGCTTTGGAAAGGAAAGCTGCGGAAGAGACCGGACCCCGGAGGCCCGCCCCTGCCGGGTCAGCGGCCCGGAGGACCTCCCGGTCGGTCGGAGCCTCCTTTCCCTGCCGCAGAAGGGGAGGTGCTGAGGCCCCGCCCTGCTAGCCCGCTGTGACTGATGGCGCTCTCCTCCAATCAGAACAGCAGCAGTGCAGGGGGCGGTGCCAGGAGCCCCGAGGCTGCCGCTTTGCTGACGCTTTGCTGCCACCTGGTGGTTGGAAGGGGAAGTGGCTCCTTGAGGGCAAGAAGATGGGGTGGGCTGGGTTGGGAGACCGGAGAGGAGGGAGCTGTGCACTGCGAGGGGTGGGGAGGAGGGAGAGGTGGGCAGAGCATGAGAGGGCGGGAGGGAAGGGGAGGAGGGAGGGGAGGAGGAAGAAATGGGTAGAGCAAGACAGGCGGGAGGAGAGGGGAGGAGGAAGGGGAGGAGGAAGGGGAGGAGGAAGAAATGGGTAGAGCAAGAAAGGGGGAGGAGAGGGGAGGAGGGGGAAAAAAGGGAGCGGAGAGGAGGAGGGAGGGGAGGAGGGAGGGGAGGAGGGAGGGGAGGAGGGAGAGGTGGGCAAAGCATGAGAGGGCTGGAGGGAAAGGGAGGAGGGAGGGGAAGAGGAGAGAGGAGGAGGGAGGGGAGGAGGAAGAAATGGGCAGAGCAAGAAAGGGGGGAGGGGAGGGGAGGGGAGGACAGAGAGAAACAGAGAACAATCCAGCCCTGAGAGAAAGAGAGGGTGCCCTGCCCTGGACCCGTGGACCCACTGCCCTGAGGACGTCCATTCCTGCTGTCCCCCTTCCCGCATGGCAAAGGGTATTCTGTGAAAATGGCCACCGCAATATATCTCATCCCATATGTTGACCTTTGGCACATTGATCATGGGGGCCTTTGACTCCTCCCCTTGAACCTGGGTACGCCTCTGTGACCACGGCCTCTTCCACTAGAGTAAGGAAGACGTGATACTATGTGATTTGCGAGGCTAGGTCATAAAAATACCCGTAAATAGCTTCCACCTTTCTCTTGGGACACTCTTAGAATCCTGCCACCAAGCTGTGAAGAAGCCAAACAGGGGCACGGATCACCCTGCAGGTAGCCGATATGACAACCCCAGGTGAGGTCCCAACCGGCAGCCAGCATCGGCACCCAGCCGTGCGACTCACCCCAGCCTCTGAGCCACCCTCAACCACTGTTTGGAGCAAAGATGAGCTGTCTCCACTGAGTCCCACCCAAATTACAGATCTGTGAGCAAAATAAATGACTGTTGCAGTTTTGCTGCTAAGTTCGGGGTAGGTTGTTACGTAGCACTGGATAACTAGATTCCTTTCCTGGTGCCACCTGTCACACATACACATCATCATTGTCATCTTTCCCAGTCTCTCAGGACCTTGCACTCAGCCAACCCTCCAAAGTTTCTATGTCCCAAATTACCCACCACACCTGGAACATTGGAGGTACCATCCTTTCTTGTGTACATGCTCTGTTCCATTCGGCAAGATCGCTGTTTTCCCCAAGATTCACCTGGCAAATTCCAACTCTTCTTGCAAAACCCCACTTCTCTGGGAAGCCTGCCTCGACCAAGCCCTTCCTTCTCTCGGGGCCCCCAGCACCTTCCTCTTGCCATCACCGTGTTAGTTTGCTAGGGCAGCTGAAATCAAGAACCACAAACCAAGCGGCTTGCACAACAGAAATGTATTGTCTCGTAGTTCTGAGGCTAGAAGTTCAAAGTCAGGATGTGGGTAGTGTCGGTTCCCTCTGAGGCGTGGGAGGGAGGACCTGTTCCGTGCCTTCTCCCCCAGCTTCTGATGGGTGGCTGACAATCCTCGGCATTCCTTGGCTTGGAGAAGCATCCCCCTGACCTTCATCTTCACGTGGCTTTCTCCCTGTGTGTGTGTGCATGTGTGTGTGTGTGTGTGTCCAAATGGCCCTTTTCGTAAGGACACCAGTATATCACATGAGGGGCACACCTTGCTCCAGTATGATCTCATCTTAATTTAACCTCTTACATCTGCAATGATCCAATTTCCAAATCAGGTCACATTCCATGGTACTGGAGGTCAGGACTTCAACATATAACTTTGAATCCTGTCCCTGATAATCACCACGGCTCTACTCTCAGGCTAGTACAATTCCCCAGAGTGGGAGCCTCCTGGGAGCAGGGGCTCTCTCTTGAGATTCCTGCTCTGCCCAGTTGCAGGAGAAACAGAGGTGCTCGATAAGTGTTGCGTGAAGAATGAATTAAGAAATGTACGGTAATGACGTTCATTGAGCACCTATTCGTTCTCACCTTCGTGATAATCACTGCAACCGCTTTAGCTCTTTCAATGAGGTTTTCCATTTTTTCTCAATGTAAGAAGATGTTTCTAAATGGAGGTATAAAAGGGGCAAGAATCTCTAAAACATTCCCGAAGAAGAGTAATGATTCAGGAGACCTCAAGACTCACGACACAGCAATAGACATGAACACAATGTGGCAAGGCTATAGGGATACACAACTAGACTACAGGAACAGGAAAGAGATCCCATAAATCCCAAAACAGACCCCACGTGTATGTGGAAATGTAGTAAAGGAGAGGCATGACATTGCACCACAGTGGAGGAATTTCTAGAACAATTATCCAAAGTGAAAAAAAGAAATCAAAAAAGAAATTGGATCCCTACTGGACACTATCCACAAAAATCAGCTCCAAAAGGAGGAAGAACTTAAATGTGAAGAGCAAAACTTTAAACCGTTAAGGAAAAAAAATACTATTGGAGCATATATGCATGACCTGGGGTCAGAAAGAATTTCTTACGGAAGACGTGAGAGGCCCAAGCCGTAAAGGAAAAGATTGTTGTTTAGCTACCTTAAAATTTAAAACTACATCAAAGAGCAGCAAAAACAGAGTGGAAAAAAGCTATACCCTGGGAGCAGATGGCTGCACTACATATAACCAACAAAAGATCCGTCCAGAGAGAGAACGTTTGGATAAGCCCATCTCATTCTCACCGTGATCTATTAGGGAGGCAACTATTCTTCTCCCATGTCCCCAAGGAGAAACGTCAAGGCTCCGAGAAGTAAAACAACTTACCTAGTCAATGTCCCAAAACAGCCACGTGAACCCAGGCCTGTCAAACTTGGGGACCCCACCTTCCTCCCCACGTGACCGCGTCCTCTCGAGCCTGGCTCCACTCAGGACTCTCTCAGCTCTGGGTCCTCGTCCTCAAGGAAGTGCTGAGCTGCGTGTGGATTCTTCAGTTATTGACAGTTGCCCCCGACCCCACGACGAACGAAGGGCACAGGAGTTGTGAGTCAGATGAAGAAACAGAGGCTCAGAGAGGTTGGGCAATGTGTACAAGGTCACACAGCAAGTAGCTGCAGAGTGGTAAGATTCAACGAGGGCCCTGTTGCCCCTACCCCTAGCCCAGACACTCGCTGATTCTCTCTGTCTCTCTGTCTCTGTCTCTGTCTCTGTCACACACACACCCCAGCTCCCCCTGGGAATAAAAGACCCACAGCACACAAGTTGCGAGTCACACTTTATTCACTCTTGGGAGGTCTGGAGGGATCCCGGGCAGCAGATCTGGCTCCTGGGAAGGAGGAACGGTGGGAGGCACACTAGTTGGAGGGGTGGAAGGCGCCACGCTGGTGCCACTGCATGTCACGGATGCGGCGCACAGACTGCACTTGGGGGTGGGGGGCCCCAAAGTCGCTGCTGTCCTTGTAGTCTCCCTTCTCCAGCAGGTACTGCAGTCCGCGGTAGCCGGGGTACTGGTAGCCGACCCACCTGCGGGGGCGGAGGGGAGGGGAGGGGAAACGGGGGGACGGAGAGAAGAGCGGGAAAGAGACAAGGAGCACCCATAAGCCGCTAGGAAGAAGATGAAGCCCCCCAACCATTGCACACTTCCTGAGGGCCAAGCTGGACTCCCCCTTCCACCCCGCCTTCTAACATTGAGCCTCTACTTTCTTCCTTCTCTTGATGGGGAGCTCACTGCCTCCTGAAGCAAATTTTGGCTGAAGGCCTGGTAGTTGGGTCAGAGAAAGGAGTGATCTTAAGCCCACTGAAACTTCGAGTGAGACAGGCCTCTTAACCACCTCTGTCCACTCCCGTCCCACCCCCCCTGCCCAGATGCATGGCCAAAGGAGTGTTGGGGAGGTTCCAGAGGCCTTCTATAATCCCCTCACCATTGGTCACTGACTCCTTTCAGCACCTGATGACAGTTATGGTCTTCTCCCCAGAAAACGTCACACAGCCCTGGCCTGCAAGGACCTGCCTGGCCAGCCTCTGTGGACACGCCCAGCTCTGTGGACATGCCCTACATCTCTGCACTCCAGCCACCACAGCCCTCGTGGAGTCCCTCAGACTCACCAGGCTGCTCCCACCACAGGGCCTTTGCACGTGCTGTTCTCTCTGCCTGGGATGCTCTTCCTTGCCCTCTTTGCTCCTGCAATTCCTACTCTTCCTGGAGATTTCAGCTCAAGAGTCTCTTCCTCAAGGCAGTAGCTTTGTGTGGATCTTAAATTATTAACGGTTGCCCCCTCTAGACTGTTGGCTACACAAAGCAGGTCTCTTTAATCTTCCTTCACATATTCAGCACCTAACACGGTGCCTGGCACATAGCAGTACTTGACAAATTAAATCGATGAATGGATTAATGAGTGAATGAAGGGGCATCTGAACACGGAACTTGGCACACTATTTTAGGAGCCTGACAAACCCCAAGAAGCCAGTGTGTGTGGCTAAACTTGCTTTCTTGGAGAGGGGAAGCCCTGATTTTTAGTGTTTGCCAATTTCCGTGGTGTAAACATTCCCGGTGTGGCTGATTGCAAGCTGCCAATGACTAATCGACCAGCTCACAACAATTCTGAAAATTCAAGAGCCGGCTCTTACGAGCTGCTATGAGCCCGCTCCAGCCCACCCCTGCCCAGAGCTCATCGGTGAACCCCTGTGGAATCCAGAGTTCTCACACTGAGAAATCCCTCAATGCTGACAGCCATGGTCTACGTGCCTCAGAAGTTTAATTCACCGAAAAATGACAGTCCTTGTTTCCAGACTCAGGAACTCATGCAGTCAAAGACAGCATGGGCTACACTCCTGCCTCTCACAGCTTTGTGAAGACTATTCAACTCATCCCCACCTTTCTGCCGCAACCGAATGTCCCCTCTGCCTCAAACTGCCCCGCTGACATACCCGACATACACATCCTGCTCACGCACTGGGGCTGAGGTTAAGGCCAAGGTTTCCCTGCTCCAAAAGCAAGGTATTGCCCCAAATGCAGCTCCGGATGGAACTTCAGGGGCTGCAAACCATATATGGGTGGTAACTTCCACCCACTTTCCAACGGGAAGATTGAGGTCTGGAGGGCACAGTGACGTGTGCGAGATCACCGAAGAGTTCAGGGCAGAGCAGGACTTGGGATCCCAGAGTCAGCCTTCGGAAGCAGGGCGAGGTGGAGCCGCACATGTACTTACGTGCCACTCTGCACCCGCACGGATGACACCTTCTCCTGGTAGCCGTGGGCATGGAAACTGGGCACGTCATCGTCTATGATTTCCATCTTCTTTCCCGTGAAGTTGGGGTTTTCATAGAGGATGATCTTGTGCTCTTGGCTGTCCTGTTGATGGGGGATGGGGGGAGTGAGTATGGGTGAGGGGCCCCAGAGGTGGGATCAGCATGCTCCACCCACGACCCCCTGCCCAGTACACCCACGACGTGTCTTTGACGGCTGTTGTTGGACAGCGGCCATTTGTTGAGTTTCTACTGGGCCGTTTTCATGCAACATACACTCTAAGATTCTACACTGCGGGGAATATTTGATTCTGAAATGTCATTTTCCCTCCCACAGCTCCTACTGCCTCTTTTATAAATGGCAGCGTGATCTACCCACCCACTCACCCACTCACCCCCTCCACACACACACACACACACACACTCTCTCTCCCCCTCTCTCTCTCTCTTATTGTGCCTCTAGTAGGCACTTGAGATATCTGGGGTTTTCTTTATCTCCACATCTCTTCTTATTCTCCTGTTCCTAAGACATTTTTCTTAGGTATCTCATTTCATCCTTTAAACAACTCTTATGCCATTTAGCAGATGAGAAGATTAAGGCTCAGAGAGGTAAAGTGACTTGCCCAAGGTCACACAGCTGGGACTAGGAGAGCCAGCATATGAATCCAAAACGGTGGGATGTTAATTCCAATGTTCTCCAATCTTCCATCAAGTTCTGGGAGCAACTAGATTAGGCTCGGTAGATTTGGGGGTGTAACTGAGCATTGCTGGGCCTTTCCCCCTTCCTGAGAATTTACACACTCTTAAGAATCCGGATTCGAGAAACACTGAAAGCTCACACTGGCATGAGTCTTGAATAAGAGCTAAATCACTGTTTCCTCCACTCCCAAACCCAGAATGTCTTTTAATATTTATAATGGCTACCATTTCTTGACCAATTGCTTTGTGACAGGAGGTGCACAACCCTGGGAGCACCACTCACATAGAACAGAATATGAACAGTGTCCCCTGGAGCATTTTGTCATCTTGTGGATGGATCCCCCTGGAGCTGTGCAATGTGACAACCCTCAAGCTAAGCACACTGGAATCTCAGGACAGTAGATACTAATATGCCCATTTTGCAGATGAAGAAACTGAGGCTGAGGGAAGTAAAATGACATTTGCAAGGTCACACAGTGAGGAGATCCTTTGCCAGTCAGAAGGGGCACAATGCCGGAGGTGAAGGTTCCCTCCTGGTCCCTGGACCTCTGGCTCTGAGGTGGCAAAGAAAGGAAGTAGGTGATAGGCAGGGGCTCACCACTTTGATGGGCCTCAGGGAGCTGAGGGAGTCCGTCCTGCGGCTGCTGGTCCATGAGTCCCAACGTGGGTACTCACCCTTCTCAAACACAAACTGCTCGCCCTTGCAGTTGGCTTGTTCATAGCCCACCCAGCTGCAAGGAAGACAGAGAGAGAGGCGGCAGGTCAGTCTCACTCCGAGTTTCCTGTGGCAGAACTGTGGCTACTCACTGTGGCCCCAGGATTCACTCTTGCCTAGCCCAGCAAGAAGGACTAGCCCCATCTAAACCCAAACACAGCAAATCCAAGTGCAGAGTCACCTCGCTTATCCAGAACTCAGTGCTACGCTGCCTTCAACCATCTGGAACACAATTCAGAAATAAGAAGGAAGTCCCAAAGACTGCCCAGCAACACATGTCGATATATAGACCCCATGCCTCAATGCTAATAGTATGCTGGTAAATTAATAACCAATAAAAAAAAAAAAAAAAAATCCTGATATGTAGCATCTGCCAATTTCCATGGTGTAAATGCTCCCACCATGGCAGATGCAACACC
>NW_012145634.1:4889198-4891789 GCF_000956105.1 Propithecus coquereli
CATGTTCTTAGGCGCGACGGATTCTCTGAGCACGTCAGAGAACTGAGACTTGGCAAGGCCATTCCTTTAGCTGCGTTCTGCGCATCCGCAGACTCTGACCCACGTGGGGCTTCGCACTCTGCAAAATTCCCTGAGAATCTTGCAATACAGGGTGGGTCACCCTAGGATCCCCAGCTACCCCGGAAACACTGACCTGTTGGGCGAGGCCCCAGGGGACAGTCCTGCTCCCTGAGGCTCTTAAAGAGAAGGAGTAGCCAGGGAACCACCAGTGTCAGAGGCTCCCCGAAGTCTCAGCTACCTGACATGGGGTGAGTCAACCAATCATCTCCCCTTCTCTCTTGGGTAGAGACCTGGCCCCCAAATATGGCAGGAAATCTGTAAAGACCAAGTATTGCCAGGATTTTGGAAGGGAGGAGTGGATACAGAGCTGGGACATCCAGTCTTAAAGCTCTTGGGGGAGCGAGGACAACCCTTGGAGCTGTAAAAGCTCCAGGAGTGTCATCATGTCCATGTCCCTGCCTGGAGGAACTGGCTGGCCTCTGTGCCAGTCTTTGCACACGAGCTCTCTCCCATTGTCCTCAGAGATTGGGGTCTTTTATCCTACAGAGGAGGAAACTGAGGCTCAGAGAGGGAAGTTCCTAGTCCAATGCCACACAGCCCAGAAGTGGTAGAGCCAGGATGTGAACACATCTCTATCCGACTCCAAAGCACGAATTCTCCCCATAGGCTGCCAGTCCCCAAATTCTGGTCCCCCAATCGCACAGTCAGGAGCACGGTGACAGCAGATTCTCCCAACTCCACAGCCTGGTTGCCTCATCCTAGCAGCCCCTGGCCAGGCGAGGCCAACCAAGTACTCACGGTCCAGACTGCACCAGGACAGAGCCTGCCTTCTCCACGCCGGTCTCTTTCAGGTTGGGGCAGGGCCCATTGAGCTCGTGCGAGTGGCCCTGGAAGTTCTCCTGCTCAAAGATGATGATCTACAACAGGAACGGAGAGTCAAACCCCCGTCGTGATAGGAGGAGCAAACGCAGGGCCGTGGGGGTGCAGGGGGAGCTCAGAGAGCCTCAAAGGATGCGGGAGGGCTCCACCCTTCAGAGGCATGAACCAAACACAAAAGCAGGCAGTCCTCGCGCCGGGGGTTGCCAGCTGCGAGACCTGCAGCTTGCACTTCTCCTCTCTGAGCTTCCGTCTCCCCATCTGCAGCACGTGAAATAAAGACAGACCCTACTTCATCGTCTGTTACGAGGATTCGGGGGAGCAGGACGGTTAGCACACAGTATTTGCTCTGCTTGTGGGAGACACAATCATGTTAATTAAGAGACACACTACAGATCCCGACCGAACGAGTGGCAGAGCTGAAGTTAGAACCCACGCTCTGATGCCACTGAAACTGAAGCAGCGCTTTGCAAACTCCAACACGTGCACATAGCACCTAGGATCTTGAGTAAATGCAGTTTCTGAGGGAGCAGGGTACAGCCCCATGTTCTGCATTTCCAACCAGCTCCCGGGTGATGCTGGTGCCATTGGTACATGGACAACTTTAGGAGTAGCAAGGTGCCAGACCACATTATCTGAGCTTCTGCTGCTCACATTAGAGCCAGACCAATACCTCCGTATACACCCTTCACCTCCAGTTCACCAGTAAAACTACACATACCTGGGCCCTTTTTTTTAAGCCCCTGCAGGCTTTTCAGAGGTCTCCCTATGACCTCCCCCGTGAGATGCTTCTTAGGGGGGACTTCACTCCCCTTGCCTCACCCGGCCCTCTCACCAGCCCAGGGCAGGGGCTTGCAGGACTCCTGGCAGGGAAACTGAAGCTCTGCAATGCGAAGGGACCCGCCCAAGGGCTCACATCCACGTGCTAACTGCGAGACTAGCTGCCACCTTTCACGATTCCGGTGGGAATCTGGGGGCAGAGCTTTTCCAGCCACACTTCCCCAGGGATCTGCCTCTGGATGAGAGATGGGCTGAGGGCAGCAGGCACCCGGGAGGGGCAGCGACAGAATCCACACGGTCAGCACTGGCTGGATAAACACGGCCCTCTCTCCCAGGCCGGGGATTAGCCACATAAAGGAAGAGAAAGGGGTGCCCAACAGGGCTCGGAGACAAATTCCCTGGGCTCAATTCAGCCTTTCTGGTCACTGACCCAGCCAGAGATGGGGTCAGCAGACAAAGGCTCTGATGTGTCCTCTATAGCGTCCAGCTGTACAACCCTACAAAGCAACTTGGTCACTCTGAGCCTCAGCTCCCTCATCTGGAAAATGGGGGATCATGCCTGTTTTTCAGAGTTACCAAAAAGAATCAAGAATATGGAAGTTAGGAGCTAGTTTATTATTACCCTGGCCGGGGACACAGGGCTTGCAGGCTGGGGGTGGGGTGGGGGCGGTGAGGAAGGTCAGCCTCTCCACGCACTTGAAAGGCCTCCGAGAGTTCAGTATTTTTATTGTTGTTTTTATAACGGAGGCTAAAATTTTACAGGCTGTCTAATCCTTTAAACCTGCCCTGCCCAATGCAGCAGCCATTAGCTGCAAAGGGCTATTGAGCGTGTGTAATTCATCCAAGGTAAGATGTGCTGTAGTATAAAGTACACA
>NW_012145634.1:4891839-4892411 GCF_000956105.1 Propithecus coquereli
CCAATAATTCTGCTTTAGGCAATGTGTCCTTGGAAAATAATTGTCAAGAGCTCACAGATACGTGAGTAAGTGTGTTCATCATGGTATCGTTTACAATATCAAATAGTTGAAGCAATTTCAACAGCCAACCATCAAGCCCTGAGTAAATAAATTAAGGCGCATCCAAGCATGGAATGTTACGAAGCCATGATAAATAATCATACAGGACACGGGTTCTCAAACTTAACTGGGTGTAACTATCACCGGGTGAGCTTGTTAATAAATGCGGATTCCTGGGCTTTAGAACCCAGAGTTTAATTTAGTGGGGCTGGGATGGGACCGAAGAACCTGCATTTAAAACATCTCCCGCCTGTGATTCTGATGCAGAATGGCCTCGAACCACTCTGAAAATCACCAACATAAAACGCCGTTTAATAACACGGAGAGAATTCGTGCTATTTATAAATTTTCGAAATGAGTTATAAAAAATTTTGTGCAGCATAATCTGAGTTTGATTTAAAGAAAAATACATATATTTATACACACAGAGAAAAACCCAGATTTAGACCAAAATCTTAACAATGGTTACTTCT
>NW_012145634.1:4895772-4911140 GCF_000956105.1 Propithecus coquereli
GGCTACTAAAAAATTTTAAACTGCAGGCATGGCTCACATTATATGCCTATTGGACAGTGTTTCTTGCTGTTCTTCAAACTCGCCCGGCTCCTTCCCACCCCAGGGCCTCTGCACTTGCTGTTCCCTCTGCCTGGATCCTCTCACTGTCCCGCCTATCCCCAATTTTCACAAGGCTGCTCCCTCACTTGACTCAAGTCTCTGCTCAAATGTCACCTCCTCTGAGAGGCCCTCCCGGACCACCTGAGTCAATACAACCATTCCTCGCCCACCCCGACTCTCCAGAACCCCTTACCCTTCTTTATGTTTCTTTGCAGCAGTTCTCACTACTCAAAATCATATATTCATTCGTCTGTTTATTATCTGTGTCTCTTCTAGAAAGTCAGCCCCGTAAGGGACAGACAGGGGTGAGCAGGTGGGGGGCTGCATCAGCTCAGGCTTCCCTGGCCAGGGAGGCGCCGAGTCAGACAAAAGCGCGGTTGCAGATGGAAGCCAAGCCCAGGGCCCCCAAAGCACAGCGCACGGGAGGGCAGCCAGGTGGGCGCTTGTTGATAGAGGTTTGGGGGCAATTGGGGTGACAAGCCTCTGACACTGGATAAGATCCCACCACCCTTAGGAGGGCAGGAGGGTGAGAAAGCAAAGGAGACACGCTCAGCTGGCCTTGGGTGGGCACACACCGGGTGTGAGGCTGAGCGTGGTTTCTTGGCCTCTTCGCAGCCACCCTATGCGGGACATGTGACGGAGGTGGGAACTGAGGATCAGAGACATTGTGACTGGCCAGGGCCACACAGCAGGTACAGAGCTGGGAATGACACCCACCTCCCCTTCACAAGCCCCATCTCTGACGGCAACTGAGCGTCTGCCCCGGCCTCGGGAAGCCCCACAGGTGGGGGCAGCAGGTAGGGAAGAGAAACTTCAGTCCCTGAAGCCAGAAGCTGGTGCTGGGAATCCTGGCATGAGAGCCACCAGCTTGGGAGGGACCTTCAGCATCAGCCTCCGTGTGCGGGGCTGGGGGGAGACAGAGTCCCAGAGAGAGGCGGGGGCAGAGAGGGGGAACCCGGGAAGGAAGATGCCAAGCCCCCTTTATAGGAGGAAAACCGAGTCTGAAAGAGGAGGATTGCATGCGCATGCCCTCCCTCCTAGAGGTGCCCACCTTGGGGTTGAGGGTCTGAGGCTTGCCCGCCTGGGTCTGGTGGTCGGAGGCCATGGTGGCAGTCCCGTGCAGGAATGACCTGGAAGACAGGGGACACATCCTTGAGAACCTTGCTGGGCCCTCAGCTTTCTCACTCTGGGGAGCCTTGGGACCGCTGCCCTCCAGCCCCAAACCCTCTTCCGCTCCCCCTGGTTGCAGATCACCCCAGAGCTGTGGGGTCAGGAAGCAGCTGCCTGAATTTCCATCCTTAGCTTCATCTCTTCGTGTCCAGACCAGCTGCAGCAGGAGGAAAGAATGAGGTCCGCTAAAAAGGGGGTGGTAAACTAGAGCTTTAAGTGAAGTCCTAAGTGGGTCCCCACCACGTGGTTTCAGACAATTGATGCTACACAGACCTGTCCATTCCAGAACTTCCACCTTTATGCAGAAATTTTTTAATTTAAAGAAAACGGCGTGGAACAAACAAAACCTATGCACTGGCCATGTTTGGTGGCGTGGTGGCTCCCCGTTTGGGAGCTCAAAAAGTTCCCCATAGCCCTGGCCCTTGCCCCCAACCTCCCCACACCCCAGACGCCTCTGCCCCTCCCAATACCCGGAATTCTCCTCTTCACCCCTGGTCTCCACCTGCATCTGTGAGCTCATCTGTTGGGGAACTCATGCTGTAAGAAAGCAAAGCAAGAGTGCAATGGTGGAAGCCCAGGCACTGTGACGGGCAGCGGCGCAGAGCCGCCTTAGCTGGTGAGAACGCTGGAAACGTCTGGAAAATCGTCAGCCTCTTCTCCCTTCCTTCGGGGAGGGCAATCAACCCGGGCTGTTTCCCCTGGAGTAAGAGAGGAAACCCGACCTCCTTCTTCAAAGATAACATCCAGTTTCCCGTAGCCCCTTCCACACAAGAGGCTAGGACTGGATGTCTCCCAGAAGGAAGAAATTCATTTAAGCAACGTGGGAGCCAAACTTGCTTCCCTCCGCCAGGAAACCAGCTCTCTGGGCTTGTCACAGCGCCCGAGGACCTGCCTTGACATTCCCCGGTTGTCGGTGTTCTCAGACTAAAGAAGATGAGGCTCACTTGGTCCAGCCCAGGTGCTAGCTGTGCCACCTGGCAGAATGGAGGCCCTGGGCAGGTCACATGCTGTCCCTGTGCCTCACCCTCCTGTCCTGTAAAATGAGGGCAGCAATGGTGTCTAATAACATCTGTGAGCAGGTTGCGAGGGTTCGATTATATAATGCATCAGACCACCAACACTTGGCAGCAGTCCCAGAACACACTCAGCAAGCAGTAAATGGCGGCAATTATGGCATTACAGAGTCATTTCCACCAAGTGTCGGTGGCTTTGGTCACCTGTTGCTGGGAGCCCCCAGAGATCTGAGGCTGTGTCCGACCCACTAGAGCCCCCTGAGGCTGGGCCCACAGCGGGTGCCCCGTAACTGTGGTTATGGAGAGAGCCGATTCACCACCCCGGAAACGACGCCGAACTGTCACTGGTTTGATTCTTGCAAAACCCTCAGCTACATTCTCCTCCCCTCAGTCCCTGGCGAAACAAGGATGCTGATGGTCCTGCTTAATGTTAATAAGAGCATTGCCCCACATGCCGAGTGTGTGCCAGGCGCAGTGCTAGACGATTCAACCACCTTATCTCTAACCCCCACGACGAGGGAGGTTCTATGACCCCTCTCCCCATTATAGAGAAAAGAAAACTGAGGCTGAGAGCACTGAAGTGTCTGTCAAAGGTCTCCTCGTCAGAAAGCTGCAGCTCCTGGTCTTGAACCCGGGTCCCCCACGCTTCCCAGCAGGGATGAGGATGAGAGAAAAAAGGCCAGACAAGCAAGAGAGGCATTCTTACCAGTGACACCAGCCCCCGCGAGTGCCCGTGAAGCCCGGTCCGCGGGAGGTGGCATTTATACCTTCCCCAGGAGTGCCGGTGCCAAGATGGGTGACAGCTGCGTCCCTACGAAAAGCAGGGCGAGAATGCTGGATTAAGCTCGCACCAAAGCCCGGGTCAGCAAATGCCTGTAGACATTGTGTCTCTGCACAATAATGTCATTAGCTTTCCGATTCAGCCGCGCCAGGGTGGTCAGGCGGTTGGGCAAGGAGATGCCCGCTTTGCATGCATCAGCCGTCCAGCTGCCAGCTCCAGGGGCACTCTGGGTTCACCGCTGTGGTCAGTCGGGCCCTGGGGCATGGCAGACAGAGGCCAATCTCAGTGGCTGCGGGGAAAAACAAGAAAAGGAGGGTGGTTGGGCAGATCCCGGAATTCATTCATCTGTCCATTTATTTATGCATTCGACAAATATTTGTTAGGCATCCACTTGGTGCCAAGCTCCGTTCTAGGCGAGAGTGTCAGGGAGGGGACCTTCCCCAGCCCAGGCCACCCAGAAAACTCCCTGAAGGGAAGCGGTGCCCTCCGGGATGGGGAGAAGGCGGCCCAGGAGACAAGGTTGGGAAGAGAGTTCCAAGCAGAAAGGGCTCAAGTGCAGGGAGCCGGCGTGGCGTGTTTAAAGAAGACCCGGAGACAGGTTAATACAGCGAAAGCGCAGCATATGACAAACACAGCCTGTGCCAAGGGGCCAAGGTGGGCGGGGGCCTGATGTTCTAGGGCCCAGGAGGCTGGCAGAGGAGGGTGAACTTCATCTTCAAGGTCCCCAGCTGTTGCCCACCAGCTGTCCTAAAGTGGGGTGCTCCTGGGATCCCAGGTCCCTGACGGATGGAGAAACCTCTCCGATCCCTCCTGCTGGCCTCACCACTGTCCCGTGGGCACCAGCCGTTACTCATGGTCCTCGAGTGCACACGTCTTTGCAGCCCGGCCTGTGTCTTGACCCAATCTGAGGCTTGGAAACTGGGTTGAGTATAGCTGCTTTCCTCCATCTCCCATCCCCCCCCCCACGCACACGTACACATACATGTACGTATGCATGTACACATACATGCATACGCAACAACATTCTGTTGCTCACTTACTTTCTATCTTGCCAATTAGAGAGTGAGCATCGTAAGTGCAGAGAAGTCGTCTGCCTGGTTTGCTATGGTATCGCCAGAGCTCCGTGCCTGACACGTGGTAGGTGCTTGTACTAGATTTCTAGGGCTGCTATATGAAAATGCTACAAACCGGGTGGCTTAAAAACAACAGAAATTTGGAATGTGAAAGGGTGTAGCCACTATGGAAAACAGTATGGCAGTCTCGACAAATCAAACGTAGAATTATATGATCCGGCATTCCATTTCCGGGCATACGCTCAAAAGAATCGAAGGCGGAGGCCTGGAGACACGTTCGTGCACCTATGTTCACAGCAGCATTGCTTGCAAGAGCTAAAAGGTGGAAACAACCCAAACTTCCATCAACAGACGAATGAATAAGCAAAATGTGTCCTATCCATGCAATTGACTATTATTCAGCCTTAAAAAGGAAGAAAATTCTGGCACATGCTGCAACGTGTTGAACCTTGAAAATGTTATGCTAAGCGAAGCACAATAAGCCCGTCACAAAAGGACAGATACTGTATGATTCCACTTATAGGAGGTACCTAGAGTTGGCAAATTCATAGAGACCTGAAGTATTAATAGCATAGAGGTTACTAGGGGCTGGGGGAAGGGGAGAATGGGGAGTTATTGTTTAAAGGGGAGGGACAGAGTTTCTCTTCGGGATGATGGAAATGTCCTGAAGATAATGTTGACAGTTGCACAACAATGACACTTAAAAATGCTTCAGATGAGCCGGGCGTGGTGATGGGCACTTGGAGTCCCATGAAGGTGTCACCAGGGCTGTGCTTACTCTGACGGTTCTAGGGAAGGACGCTTCCTGGCCTCTTCCAGCTTCTGGTGTTTACTGGCAATAATCGGCATCCCCTGGATGGCAGACACATCGCTCCAACCACGGGGCTGTCCTCACACCTTCCGCCCACCGTGCTTGACCAGCTCTGTGTCTGGATTTGCCCTTTCTGTGAAGGCACAAGTCATATCAGATTAGAGCCCACCCCAATGACCTCATTTTAACCCAATTATTTCTGTAAAGACCCTGTTTCCATGTAAGGTCACGTTCTGAGGAACTGGGGGTTAGGACTTCAGCATATATTTTATCGACACAATTCAACCCATAATAGACCTCAATTAATATTTGTTGAACAAATGGGTGGATTGAAGACCTGGCTGTGTCCTAATAAATAAGGGTGAATTCCTAACAGTTAGATGATAAGAGAGCTTGACATGAGTCAGGCACTGTCCAAACTTATTTCTTTTAATCCTCCCAACAATCTCAAGAGGTAAACGTTGCATTTATTGATCAATCATTTTATAAAATAGAAAGTTGAGGCTCAGAGACATTAAGCAATTTGCCCAGAGTTGCACAGCCGGTGAGTAGTGGGGCTGAGTTTTGTGGATTTAGCCCCTTTACGAAGCTCCGTGGAGCAGTGGTCCCCAACCTTCTTGAATTCAGGGACCAGTTTCATGGAAGACAATTTTTCCATGAAACTTGGCAGTGGCTGAGCTCTGCAGCCTGGTCCCTAACAGGCCACAGACCGGTACCAAACTGCAGCCTGGGGTTTGGGGACCACAGCCCCGGGGGACCCTTTCTTTACCTGCTGTCTCATTAAGTTCAATCCTCACAACCGTGTTTGAGGTAGGCATTACCAATATCCTCTATCACAGATAAGCTAGCTGAGGATGATAGAGGTGAAATAACTTGTCCAAGGTCACAAAGCCAGGAAGTGGTAGGACCAGAACTTGAACTTGGCTCAGTCTGACTTCGAGGTAAATGCTCTTAATCTTTAAACTATAACGCTCCCCTCCAAGCTCTAGGGATTACAGTGAAGTTTTCTCCCCCAGGCCTCAGTTTCCCCTACAGAAATAAGGTGCTTGGTCTCTGTACCTTGCAATATGTTCATCTTGAAGTAGTCAGGGTTCCCACTGGCTAATAGAAATGCCAAAACATTCTGGAAAGAGGTTTGATTAATAGGGATCTATTTGTACAGTTAATTTCACTGAGGCTCAGAGAGGGGACATTCCTGCCTAAAGTCACACAGCCAGGAAGGGGTGGAGCTGGGATTTGAACTCAGAGCTCAGGACTCGTAGATTTCAAAGCCTTAAGCCTGTACTACTTTCCTTCTCATAGCTCTGTTTTCTCACCTGAAAATGGAAGTTTCCTTCTCTTTCACACTTGTGAAGAATTAAATATTTCGGTCCATGGATATTATCGTATCAGCAATTATACCCTTCATAAAATGAGCCAGTTGTGTGAAGCCCTCACTACCCACAGCTCTTAATGTTGTTCATTATTGTCCCATCTGTGTGGACTGCAAAAATTTTAAAGCCATTTATATTTATTTCTTTTTCACCCCCTCACTCAAAATAGGTGCCAGGACAGAGACTGTCAGCAACCTGGGCATTTCCCTACACTCATTCATTCATTCAACATCCAGCAAATGCTGGGGACACAGTGGGGAATGACACACACAGGGTGCCTGCCATGGTGCAGCTTACAGCAGACATGTCCCTAAGATCTCAAAAAGCTTCTTCTTCTTTTTGAGAAAGGGTCTTGCTCTGTCACCTGTACTGGAGTGCAGTGGCACCGTCATAGCCCACTGCAACCTTCAACTCCTGGGCTCAAGTGATCCTCCTGCCACAACCTCCCAAGTAGCTAGGACTATAGGTGTGCAGCACCACACCTGGCTAATTTTTTTAGTTTTTGTAGAGATGGGGTCTTGCTATATTGCCCAGCCTGGTCTTAAACTCCTGGCCTCAATTGGTCCTCCCACCTCAGCCTCCCGATGTGCTGGGAATAAAGGTGTGAGCCACCACACCCAGTTTGTGCTTCACTTTTGCTGTGACCTGAGCAATTCACTCCTCTACCGGTGAGCTCATGGGAGCTGAGCCAGGGCTCGGTCATCTCTGTGCCGCTAGCGCCTGCATAGGGTCTGGTACACGGGCGACGCTCAGAAAATATCTGTTGACTGGCTGAATTAATTAATGAAAAAGAGATGAGGAGTGAGAGTGTCTTAGTTCGGGCTCTATCGGAAGCAAACTTTAAGACAAGAGTTCGAGTGCAGGTATTTTATTTGGGAGGTGATCCCGGGACACACCGGGAAGTAGGGAGAGAGGAAGGGAGGTAGGGAAGGCAGCCCATTCGCGGTGTATTAGTGAGCAGGTTACCACTGGGTCTTCGTGAAATTGGGAGGGAGTGGGACACGTGACTCGTTCTGGTCAATGGATTCTGAGAAGACGTGACTGGTGTCATTCCCAGGTGAAATCATTTTATGGCAGGAGTCAGACTTTCCAGGGATCTCTTCTCTTCCGTTGTCCTGAGATGGCAGCATTGCAGGGGGGCAGAGCCTCCATCAGCCTGGATCCCTGAGTGACCAAGTGGGGAAGAGCCCCTGCTGACCAGCATTGGACATATACCGGAGTGAGAAGCAAACCTTTCTTGTTTTGAACACCCAAGAATCGGAGGCTGTTTGTTACTGCAGCACAGCTTGACTGATACACGGACAGAAAGAACTCGGACCTCCTCTCCACCTCATCCTCCTGCTCCCGTGGAGAGAATGGGCCTCCGTGTTCCCCTTGGACAAGCACAGTTTAATGTTCACATACAGAGAGTCAGTGCCGGAAAGAGCCTCTGAGATCATCAGGTCGAGAGGAGTTCGCATGTGTATTAGAAGTAACACTCCTTTCAGTTGACAATTATTTGCGACCGCCTTTTGATTCTCTTGAAATAAAATTGATACTATAACCCACCTACACACGTGCTTTCAAAATAAATTAATGATAAAATGTCCTAACTCTAACTAGAGTATATAAGAAGAATAAGACAAAATGTTTAACAATATGAGTTTCGATCTACAAAGGCTTCGACACAGCTGTACCAGGCGCCATGAGAAAGCAGTGAGGCATTTATTCCTACTTGTAACGGATGAGTTTGGATGGGAAGTTGTTATTAAACCGAATGTGTGCTTGACATTTTCGTATGCCACGGGTGACAATGATTTTCAAAATGGTGAGGAATGCTGGGTAACGCTCTCACCTGGAGGGTGGGGAGCTGGGGTATTTATACCCCACCCCGAGGAGATTCTCTGAGTGTGGTCCCGTAGCCTATTACCTTGTTTCCTTGTTTCCATGGGTGTCTTTAGGGAAAAAAAACATGATTAACTGGAAAGTCTTTCTGCTCCATACAACCATGTCGCCTGTCTGCCATCCCTGTTGTCCTCGTCATCAAAAACAGTCGTGAGAAAGACAATGCTGGACACTTACAGAGCAGGGACTTTATCTTACTCATTGTCCTAAGCTCTTTCTAAAAAGTCAAGTCAGGTTAATACTCACGGCAACCTTATGAGATAGGTAGTATTACTAGTTGCTTGTTACAGATGAGGAAACCAAGGCACAGAGAGGTTAAGTGATTTGCCCAAAGGCACACAGTAAGTGGGGGATCCTGGAGAGGAACCCACGTGGTGCAGACCCAGGGCCTGACTCGGCCACCCCAACTCCAGTCCTTGACTGGACAGCCTCTAGCCAGTTGCCCACACTGCCTCTCAGTGAAACTGGTAACGTGCTCTCCTGGAACCAAAGCGCATCCTCTTGGAACTGAGGGATACTCGCCCTTCACTGTCACCCTCAGGCTCTGCCCCTTAGAAGGAAAATCTGGAGTCTAGGTTGGCACTAAGAGCAAGCTTTTGCAGTGAGACAGGCCTGGGGTCAGATCCCAGCTCTGCCCCCCTCTGTGGCTGTGTGATCTCAGCCGTTGGCTTGCCCTCTCTGAGCCTCTCAGAGCTCAGAGGATTGCATAGGCGAAGGCATGGGAATACTTGCAGAGAGCAGGCGTTCCCTGAGACAGGTCGTTATTATGAGTTTGAGGCCTTGGACAGACTCACTTGCAGATCAGTGACTGCCCGTGGGTCCCGCCTCCGGAATGAACCCAGCTCCAGGCCCTGGGACTGCACCTGGCCTGCGGGAGGGCACGGAGCCGGCCCCCTCAGCCCGGAGAGCATCTCGGTGTTATCTGCGATCAGGAGCGGACGGCTCCCGGCCCAGAGCCTAGAACACGGCAGGCGCTCGACAAACGTCACCACTGCTTGCGCTGGCGGCGGCAGCAGCATCAGGTCAGCGACCACAGCACCGACCGCTGACGAGTGCAGAGAAATGGGCTTTGGGGACGGAATGTGAGTCCCGGTCCCACTGCTGGAAAGCTGTGGCACTTGGGGCCCTTTACTTCGGCTCTTCGGGCCTGAATTTCTCTCTCTCTGCAAATGAGGATCCTTGTTACTTGTCTGTCGATGAGACACAAAACGTAAAACACCCAGGAATGAGGTTTGGGCTCACAGTAGCTCTGTGGCGGTGGCTGTTAGTATTAGCAGTATTATTATTGCTGAAGCTGCTGCTGTCGTTGTTAGTTTCATTTCTACTCTATCTCCCTGGTGACTCCCTGTCCTTATGGGCTGCAGGAGCGTGCGGGGGGCTCAGGAACCCAAGTTCCAGAGTCAACACTCAGGGTCCGAGTCTCAGCTCTACCCCTTCTCATCCGTGTGGCCCTAGGAGGGCGATGCTGCCTCTCTGAGCCTCAGTTTCCCCATGTGTGAAGTAGGATGAATAACCATGCCGGCCTCCCAGTGACATTCAGAGGATTCAACAAGACGGTGTATCCCGAGAGCCCTTGGCACTGGGGCCGGCACCCGGTAAGCACGGGGGTGCGACGCATCGCCAGTCCTCTCCTTGGGAGAGGGAGGAGGCTGGGTCCTGGGAGCAGGAAGGGTGAGGAGTGGGGGTGCTGCTATCCCCACATGAGGGGTGTCGACCCCTGCCTCAAGTCTGTCTGGGCGCTGGGCACCCCTGGCCCATCAGAGCCCGCTGTCCCATACACTCCGAAGTAGAAAGTCAGGGCGATTTCGCAACTGTGCCTACATTTTAAAAATGCGCAGGTTGAAGTAACTGAAAACTGCCGTATCCTTCTCAGCGCCTTCCTGAGCCCCCCGCAGGCCTCCCACACACCAGCTGCATCAGCCGCTGGGAGGCTGCAGGTGGTGGCTGAGACAGACGCCAGGGACAACAAAGTCAGGGAAAGCATGCAGGGCTGGCGCGTGGAGGAGGGAGCGGGGAAGGCTGGTGCCCAGCTGCCAGCTGACCGTCAAGAGGGACACCCCTCCTCTTCCCATTCAGGGGCAGAAGAGACTCATCCGTGCCTGGCACTGCCCTGGCGTCCCCGCTCAGCTCTGCGGCAACTCCCCCTGCCCGGATGAAGCCACAGAGGCTCAGAGCAGGGGTCAGTGGTGGGAAGGGGGATGGGGGCTCGTTCCCCCAGCCAAGGCTGCAGAAGGCCCCTGGGTGGGGGGGCAGAGAGGCCGAGGCATGGAAGAGAGAGCTCTGGGGGACCACAGCAGCACGGCTCACCCGGGTCTCTGCAGTGGCCTCCCGACTGGTCTCCCTGCATCCCCCTCTCGGCCGCACGGTGTACTCCCTGCACCCCAGCCAGAGAGGTCCTATCAGACCCCAAGGCAGACCACGGCTTGCCTTGTTCAAACACCCCACAGCTCCACCTCCCTCGGAGATCAGAATCCATCGTGGTCTGCGGAGTCCTAAGTGCGCTGACCTGCTCCGTCTGACCCATCCCCGTCCCCTACTCCATTCCAGACCTACCAGCCTCCCGGCTGTTTCCCCATCAGGCAAGCTCACTCCTGCATGGGCCCTCGCACCTGCCATTCCTCTGCCCGGAACGTTCTCACCGTTCATTCAGGTCTCAGCTTAAATGGCACCCCCTCAGGGCAGAGTTCCCTGGCCACCACCCCCCTCAGCTCTGTCTTTTTACCCCACTTTATTTTTCTTCCTGGAACTTGCCACCTCCCAACAGTATATGCAAAACATACTTGTTTATTTATTTTCCTTCTTTCCCATAGAAGGTGAGAATTTTGTGCTGTGTCCTCAGGCCTTGAACAAAGCATGACATTTGCTGAATAAAGTATTGACAACAGAGACTGACCCATAGAGAGATGGAGGGAGAAATGATGGATAGATGGATGGATGATAGAAAGGAAGGATGGATGGAAAGATGGGTGAATGGGGCGGATGGGCTGATGGACAGTGGACTGAAAGAACTGATGGATGAATGGATGGAAGGATGGGTAGAAAGATAGATGAATCGATGGAAAGATAGAAAGATAGAAGGAAAGAAGAATGTATGGTTGGATGGAAGGATGGATGGATGGGTTGGTGGATGAATAGGTGGATCAATGGATGGATGGATGGGTGGGAGGGAGAGAGGATGGATGGATTGATGGACAAGTGGACTGAAAGAGTTGATGGATGAATGGGTGGAAGGATGTGTAGGAGAAAGGAGGATGGATGAACCAATAGAAAGAAGAAAAGATGGAAATAAGGAGGAATGGATGGATGGATAAATACTTGGGTAGATGGATGTGTTGGTTGGTGAATGAATGGATGCGTGGATGGATGGATGGATGAGTGAATGAATGGATGGGTGGATGGATGGGTGGGTGGATGGATGGATGGATGGGTGTATGAGTGGATGGGTGGATGGATGGATGGGTGGAATGGATGGATGGATGGGTGGATGGATGGATGGATGGGTGGGTGGATGGATGGATGGGAGGGTAGGTGGATGGATGGATGGGTGGGTAGGTGGATGGATGGGTGGGTGGATGGATGGATGGATGGATGGGTGGCTGGATGGATGGATGGATGGATGGGTGGGTGGATGGAAGGAAGAATGAATGGATGGACATGTGGGTGGATGGATGGATGGATGGGTGGGGATGGTGGATGGATGGGTGAGTGGAAGGAAGGAAGAATGAATGGATGGACATGTGGGTGAGTGGGTGGATGGATGGATGGGTGGATGGATGGATGGGTGGATAGTGGATGAATGGATGGATGGGTGGATGGATGGATGGGTGGGTGGGTAGGTAGAAGGAAGGATGGATGAATTAATGGAAAGAAGAAAACATAGAAAGATGGAAGAAAGGAAGAATGAATGGATGGACATGTGGGTGAGTGGGTGGATGGATGGATGTTTGGATGGAAGGACCGACAGACATTCAGATGGAGACCCACATCGGTGGACAAACACAAAACCTGGGCAGGAGGTGCATGTGGTTCTGCCTGAAAGGATGATGTGAGCCTAGGATACAGGCGCAGCTCACAGCCCTTTCCTGGGGGTCTCAGAACCCCCGGCCCAGCCTCCCTCAGCCTGCCCCTCTGACAGGCCCCACCCCACCCTGGCCCCTCAGGAAGTGATGCAGAGGAACATGGCAGGTGGGGGACCGACCCCAGGCTTTATTGAGCAGATTCCGGGGAAGGGTGGACAGGCGGCCCCTTGCCCCAGCCCTGGAGCCTCCTCTTCTTGCCCTCGCTGCCCCCCAGGGCGGGCCTAGGCCACTGAGGTCGGGGCGCCCTTCAGCTGCTGAGGAAGCAGCCCCGCTTGTGCCACTTCTGGTCACGGATGCGGCGCACAGACTGCAGCTGCGGCTGGTTGGCGTCCCACTCGTTCCAGTGGCGGTACTCACCCTGCTCGAACACGTACTGGCGCCCGCGGTAGCCAGGGAACTCATAGCCAACCCACCTGCCGGGGAGACCAAGGTTGGGTGCACACGGTCCGCTTGCAGCCACCTGCCCCAAGCCAGACCAAGCCTTTTAAAGCCAGCATCTGATCATGCACTCCACCTGCCTAAATTCCACCTTGGCTCCCCAGTGCCCTCTGGATAAAGGCAAACTCCTTACCCTGCTCACATGACCCTTCACAAAACATCTCCAGTCTCACGTCTCAACTCTATACCCCAGCCTCTCTTAATCCACTTTCCTCGAACGTGTCATGTCTCTGAGCCCCTGTACATGCTTTTCCTTCTGCCTGGAACACTATTCCTTACCTCATCCTTATCCTTCCCCCTCCTTCTTTTGCATCTTTTACATCTGATTTTAGAAGTCTCCCCCCAAAATTCTTCCCTGACTCCCCCAGGCTGAATCAAGTACCTTGTTGGGATTCCCAGGGCCTCCTGTGTGTCCCCATCACAATCCCGATCACAATAAATGGGGAATACTTGTTTCCCCATCTGTCTCCCTATCAGACTATGCAATCCTTGAGGGCAGAGGTGTGTAGCTCTTGTCTCCCCTGTATCCCCACACCTGGCATATAGTAGACGCTCAGTAGAAAGTTGTTGAATAAATTATTATCAGGGACAGGTGGCATCTCTCAAGGTCCAATCCCAGATCACAAACACAGTGAGATGTAACCACCGACAAAGGGCAGGTGATCCTAAGGTTGCATTAACGGTGATACGAAGCCCAGAATGAGGGAGGTGATAAGCCTGCTCTTCTCTGCACTACTCAGGTCACACCTAGACAGCTACATACATCCTGGGTCCCTTGGTAAGAAGGACAAGGATCATGAGAGGGAAAAAAACATTCTGAGAATCAGCTCAAGGGCTTGGGGATGTTCTGAAAAGGAGTAAAAGACTCAAATGGGGACAGGTGGGGAGAATAGATTTCATTTGATTTTAAAAAAAGATAAAACTCCCTATGAGTCAAGGCTGCCTAGAAGTCTCCACGGTGCAGGTGACTGGACATTCACACCGTGGGGGCTGCAGCGTGGGGCTCTGGGCAAGCGCGGTACAGGAGCAGCTGCCCCAAAGGGCCCTCCGAACCGGGAGGAGCAAGAGACACGAACCGTATAAGAAACTATGAGCAGAGACTCCGTTTGGAGCCAGAGGTGCGGCTGGCCAGAGAGCGGGGCAGGGGCAAGGGTGGGGGCTGGAGCCCTTACGTCCCGTTGATGGCACGGACACTCGCCACTCGGTCCTGGAAGCCGTGAGCCCACAGGCTGGGCACGTCATCGTCCACTATCTCCATCTTGCGGCCGCTGAAAGCTGGGTTCTCAAAGAGATGCAGCTTGTGGTCCGGACCATCCTGAGGGCGAGACGGCGGGGTGAGACAGCCGCTCCCACGCCCGGGGCAGAGCCCAGGGAGGCTCCAGATGCCAGAAAGAATCAATTGGTCACCACAAAATAGCACCTATCCCCAAACCTGCTGCAGGAGGGGGGGGCCTCAGGAGACACTGCCTCCTCCAAACCCATTGCCGGAGGGGTGGGGTGCGGGGGGGCTTCCTCCAGAGCTGCTGTACTGAGGAATCTCGGAGCCACAGAGTGGGAAACCGCACGGGGACTTTTCAGATCTTGTCCGGCCCCATCATTTAACAGGCAGGAAGCCGAGGCCCAGAGAGGGCAGGAGGAGATGAGAAGCACCCACGTGTGAGCATTCCTTTTTCCTAGCCACGCTCTGATGTGATCTTCCCCATTTTCCCTCTGCCACTGTCCTCTAAGGAGGACTCAGTTATGCGACAAGGAGAAAGGGCTCGGGCGACCCCCGAGTGGGAGTGAAGCAGGTGAGAGAGGAGGGCAGCGTTTAAAGTGTCAGGGCGTCCCTGTCAGGTGTTGGAGAAATGCAAGTGAAGAACCTAAACTACTTGGAAGTTACTTCCTGAAGGTATTCTCCGGACTGCGTTCGTGTGGCCACAGTGCTGATCCGAGACTGGACCGCGCGGCCCCGGGCTCTAGTGGGGTTGCGCGCGGAAGCCCGAGTGCCCTGCTGGCGAAATTCGAGATGCGAGCCCTGGTGGCCGGACGCCCAGCCTGACGCCCACGCCATAGCCCGCTTCCTCTTGTCCCACGTGATCATTCAGACCAGAGACACGAGGGCCCTCCCCGCGCGGGTCCACACTGGCCGAGCCCTCGGCCCTCGAGCGTGCGAAAGGGGTTGCCGGACCGGCTCGCAGCAGGCCCTGCTTCCGAGAACCCCCGGCAGTGGGCGGCAGCCGGACTCACGATGTGCAGCGGCCGGAGGGACAGCAGGCTGTCGCTGTTGTGGCTGTTGGACCAGGCATCCCAGCGAGGGTAGTCCCCCTTCTCCAGGACGAACTGCTCCCCGCGGAAGGCCCTGCGCTCAAACGCCAGCCACCTGCGAGAGGAAGAGGCCGGGTCACCTCCGCGCAGCCGCGGGAAGACCCGAGTCTAGCGAGCGAAGCGCCCGAGAGCTGCTGACCTTTGACCTTGCACCTCTCCCCAGCCCTACTGCCGATTCCTGGACCTGTTATTGAAGGAGCCACTAGGACGCATCAGGAATGTCTGAGACTGCGGGCCAGACAGCCATCCCAGGAAGTGTTCCTGACAGTCCACGGTAGGCCCGGCCTCTGTGCATGGTGCTCAGAGACGTCCTCAGCGTAAAGCCAGGCACGCCGCAGTC
>NW_012145634.1:4912369-4925031 GCF_000956105.1 Propithecus coquereli
GGGTGAAGAACCTTGCCCAACATCACCCAGATGACTTAGTGCCAGAGCCTGGACTTTCGGTCCAAAGGCGGAAATTCAGAGCCCAGTTGTGACACCTGTTTGCCTTCCAGACATGCATGGGACACTTAACCACTTGGGCCTCAGTTTCCTCATCTATAAAATGGGGATAAGAATGATATGACTCTCATACGGGGGTTGTGAGGGTTCAATGATATGATGCGCGTTAAATTTTAGGTGTTTTAGCTATAATTATTAAAATTATGTATATTAAATCCCATTTTCCAGTCGCTGAGCTGGGTGCTGGGCTGCCTTTCTCTGTTCTCTTTCCATGGTACCCTGTTATTTATTACAAAAATCTAGAGCTAGAAGGATTGTAAGAGAATCACAGTTCGACTCTCATTTTACAGGTGGGGAAACTGAGGCCAGAGAGGAGAAGGAAGTTGCTGTAGGCCCCACGACAGATCTAGAGCTCAGACTTCGACCTCCGGGCTCCCGGAAGGCACGGGGCGGTGACGAGGGGCGGGGGTTCTGGGTACTCACGGCCCCGACTCCACCTGGATGGAGCCCACCTTCTCCAGCAGGCTGTCCGTCAGGTTGGGGCACTCGGCAGAGAGCTCGCATCGCTTGCCTTGGAAGTTCTCCAGTTCATACACGGTCACCTGGAAGAGCAGCATCCTAACCATCCCTCCCTGGCGGGGCTCCCGCCGCCGCCCCTCCGTGAGCGCTGGAGGAGGTGCCACCTGCTCGTCCGCGCTGCAGGTACCAACCAGCCCGGCGCCGGCACCGGGCGGCCTGCACTGCCCTCTGGTGGCCATGGCGAGGAACGACTCCAGGAGCCTCAATGAGACCAATTCGACCAGGGATTGCACCTCAACTAATTGACAAGAGCGAGGTGGGGAACCCAAGAGAGAGTGAAATAACCCAAGGGAGGGCTGCAGGGAAATGAAGCCACTTCTGGTCATGAGGGAATGAGGGCCCAGTTCCAAACTTTTCAAGAGAGGCCAGAAATCTGTATTTTCCTTGATGTGAAATTTCCCCATTTAAAAAACCTGCGCAGGACAAATGAAACCCCCGTTTGCACATGCTGGGTTGATCTTCACCTCCCCCATGCCCGGGAAGGAAGGGGCTGCAAAGACAGACTGAATTTCTGCTTTTCTCACCCACCTGGAAGCACAAACTTGTTTTTGTAGAAGGTTCCTGGGGAACGTCTGTTCTGGTCATTTTACAAAAGGGTTGAAAGAAGCTCAGAAACGGTAAGACACTTGCCTAGGGCTGCACAGCTAGTTAAGTGGAGGCACCAGAATTCAATAAGTCTGCTGGTTCTTTTACTCCTCACAGTGGCTTGAACAGGGAAAGCCGCACAGGTGACAAAGGCAGGCAGGAAGGGACGGCAGTGACGTCCACCTTCCTGGTGGGCCTCTGCCTCTGGGAAGTTTGTCAAGGCCCTTGGAGGGCACTAGACCAACCCTGAACTGTTCTCATGAGAAAGCTGAGGGTGCAGGGCAAGGCTTGCCCAATGTCACCCAAGCGTCAGGCCCTCCCTTCCCGGCCTCCTCCACTCTCGTTAAAGCCACCAGGACATCCCCAGAAATATCCCTGACACCATTTATTTGCTCAGTCAACCCATCCCCAGCGCTCATTTCCAGTGGTTTCTCAAAAAGCCCCCAGGGACAGTTTACAAAAGGCAATGCCCTCAAGTTCAAAGTCTCCCTTAGATTTCTCGTGTGCCTCCCTCCGTTAGCCGGCCCTGTTCTGGGAACTGTCTCTGAGCCCTCACACCAACTCTGGGCACTGAGGAGTGTGGGCATCATGCCCATTGTAAAGATGGAGACATTGAGGCCCAGGGAGGGAAGGAAACAGGGCTGAGGCCAGGCAGGAGAGTCAGAGCTCAAAGCCACGTCTCCTGGAACTTCCGGGCCTGCCTGTTCCATTGAGACAGGCGGGCCCTGGGTGACGGGTTCCATTTTGCAGATGAGGACACAGAAGAGGGAAGATGCAGTGAGGTCTCGAAGCAAGTTTAGAGCAGAGGGTGGGAGTGAGGGGACACACCCAGAGCGATTCTCGTGGCCCGGCTGGCTGGAAGTGCCGCTCCTTTGTGGAGAGAGGCTGCCTAGCAGGGAAGCCGACCCTGAGACCCAGCAACAGCCCTTCCTGGTACCTTGTAGGTGCCCCCAAGGCCTCCGTGACTCTTGCCAGCCGCAGCCTGTTCCGGTGCTCCGTGCTGTTCTGCCATCTCCCCAGGGATGCCTCTGGCTTCAAACCAAAAGAAAAAGAGTCACCAAGTCCACTCAGGAGAAACCAGGTATTGACGTGACTGGAGTTGAGGATGAGCTACAGAACCTTGCTGCCTGTGGGACACGGTCGTGATCCCGATACTCAGGGCCAATGTTCAGTCATTCAGTCATTCAACAAACACCCACTGAGCACCTAACAGGGCATGTGGGCTTTGGACAGTCAGTAGGATCGGGAGCCCCATTTTGTAGAGGGGAACTCCAGGGCTCAGCCAAGTGAGGCCACTTTCCCGAGGCACGCGGTGAGTGGCCAGGATGGGGCCTGGCTCCAAAGCCCATGCCCTTTACCCCATACTCTGCTACTTTCCCCAAACCAGGGTTCCTGGATCTCTCTGCAGGGGCAGCTCCTCTGGACCCTGGCCAGAGGGTGGGCTCTGGGGTCTCTCTGCAGGGCTCTCTCCTGTCCCCGTACCCCAGGCAGTATGGTCTTTTGCTCACTCGTTGCTTTGTTCACCGAAGATTCTGTGAGCACCTACTCAGCGCCAGGCCCTGGGCTGGGTGACCAGGATGGACAGCAGGCCACAGATGGTGGGAGGTGGACAGACAGACATCTAGAGACCAGGTCCTCAGACACCTGCTCCAGCCCAGTTTCTGTGATTCGGTTGTCATTTCACACACATTTATCAAGCATCTGCTGTGTACCAGCCACTTTAAGGGACACAGACACTACAGGGACAGTGAGTGACACACAGCACAGGCCCCTGCAGTAGTGACATGGAAGGATGCCTACGATTGTTGCACATGTGGACACACACATGCGTACACTCACACTCACACGCTCCCGTGGTCACTGCAGAGTCATAGCCCACCCACGGGCACACAGTGTAGCTTCTCTCCCCGCCCCCATGCGCGCGCGCGCGCACACACACACACACACACACCCACACACTTGCCCATGTCAGACATCTGCGGTGGCACATAATGCAGCTAAATCTACACCCCACACCCAGCTGTTACCCGCCCACGGCTCCCGGCATGGCCACTGGGCCGTGTAGCCTGCGTGCTGTCTGCGCTGTCTGTGCCCAGCCCCGGCGGGAAACAGGGCTTGGTCCAGCTCATGGGGCGCCCTCAGGGGATGCGGCAGGTTCCGAGTTTGCCCACGTCCCTCCCTCAGAGTGCTCCGTCTTTGGAGCCCCCCTGGCCCAAGCACATGCCCAGGGGCTCGGACCCTAGCCACCGCCCTCGACACGCAGGCAGCGTGGCTCCCTAGCTCCACCCCCAGCTGGGCTTGGTGGCCAGCTTGCGTGGCCCCTTCCCTCGAGCGAGTCCCCATCTTTCTTGGCAGGGGGCCAGCCATGCACGCACCATGGAGGCCACCAGCGGTCTGCGCCTTCCCGGGCAGCTCTTCCCTTCCCGCCACCCGCCTGTCCCTCAGTGAACCTGTTGCTGTAGCCTCAGGCAGACAGAGGAGCCACGGCCTTCTGCAGACGCGGCCCGCCTTCGCAAGGAGCTGCCTATTTATGGGCGCTTTCTGACAGCCCAGCACATCCTGGCCTGCTGAGGCAGCGCGCTGTCCGCCCGATTCTGTCCAGGCCGTTGCACTCCAATAGCAGGTCCAGGGAGGCCCCAGCGCTTGTTTCCTCGGCCGTGGCTTCTGATGACTTCCTGGGGGCAGATGGACCTCATTGGCTTTGTGGGACGCCCGACAGCGCCAGGCGGGGTCATCGGGGTGTCCCCTCTCCCACCAACTCCCTTTCTTTCTCGGTGCCGCCATCTTCCTATGGGGGGACATGCCACCTCGGAGGGACCCCGGAAGCCCTCTATTTTCCTTATGCCGCGTGGCCTAAATTTCAAGTCAGACCACCCTAAACACTGACCAGGTCAAGCACGAATCCCTCCAACTGTTTTCACAGGATGCTGTGACAGACCCCAGGGAGACTTACTTTCTGCCCATGGGAAGCATCTAGCAATACCAGCTCCCGTTTATTGAAGACCTACTACGTGCCAGGCACCGTGCCAGCGTCCTAAGCTTTATGTTTCATCCCCGCCCGGCCACCTTCAGGGAAGGAATTGTCACCTGCATGTTACGGGTGCAGAAACTGAGCTGAGCAAGGTAAACTCACCTAGGGGAACCTGGGCTGGGCTCTTAGCCTTCATAAAGGTGAGCTCGATAGTCACCTATTTATGGCCAAAAAGGGGGAGGATCCAGGCATTTTTAAAGTGTCTAACAACGTATAACTTTGCCTGTAGCAAGGATTTACTCAATGATTCTTGAATGACTAAAAGGATGATGGGGCTAACGAGGGAATGGTTAAGCCACAAGGTTTTCTTTTGTTATTTGTTTTGGGCTAAAATTCTCAAGTCAGCATCGAACCCAGTTACCTCCCTACAGGGCGATGACGGCGGGCTGCTGGGTGACAGCCGGACTCTGGAGTCAGACCTGGGCGTTACTGAAGGGAAGAGCTACAGTCTCTTCACCCCTCAACAGAGAACTTTCTCTCCACCCGAGCCCCTGGGAGATCACGGGAGTGAAGCAGTCAGCACGGTGTCTGTCACTTCTGACTTTCATTCCAAGGATCCTGCCTACTACGGACAGTTCAACCCAAGTGGCTACTTCCTGCTGGTGACCACGGAAAGCAGAATTGCTTTGGACCCCTTAACCTGGGGTGCAGTGGCCCCTGGCTGGGGGTACGGAGAGGAAGGCAGAGGTGGGGATGGGGTGGCTCCTGCCATCAGCTCCTGCAGGATCCGAGCAGCTGCGACGCGCTCAGCACTTGCACACGCGCCATCTCCTTGATCAGACTTCCCAACCTCGACGCCACTGCCACTTGGGCCCAGATCATTCTTCGTGGTGGGGGAGGGGGAGGGCTGTCCCGGGCACTGCAGGATGTTGAGCTGCATCCCTGGCCTCTACTCCCTGATGCCCATAGCATCTTCTCCCCTCCTTGTGATAACCAACAATGTCTCCCGTCATTGCCAGATGTCCCCTGAAAGGTACAATCCACCTGTTGAGAACCACGGCTTCAAACTCATGCCCACCAATGTCGCTACCACCACCCCTGTTGGACAGCTGAGGAAAACCAATGCTCAGAAATACCCCAGGCTGGGTACTGTGGCTCATGCCTGTAATCCCAACACTTTGGGAGGCCGAGGCAGGAGGATGGCTTGAGGCCAGGAGTTTGCGACCAGCTTGGGCAACATAGCAAGACCTTGTCTCTAGAAAAAATAAAAGATCAGCAAGGCGTGGTGACATATACCTGTAGTCCCAGCTACTGGGAGGCTGAGGCTGGAGGATTGATTGAGCCCAGGAGTTTGAGGTTGCTGTGAGCTATGATCAGGCCACTGCATTTCAGCCTGGGTGACAGAGCAAGACCCTGTCTCTTAAAAAAAACAAAAAACAAAAAACAAAACAAAAAAAAAAACAGACCACAATCCCACAGCCAGGAGGCGGCAGAACAAGGATTTAACCACTTGTCGGTCTGAATGGAAATCCTATCTTGTTTCCACGGCCTCCCACCCTGGACAGACACCCTCTCCCAGGACCCCAGCCATGCCCTCCTGCTGCCCCACCACAGCTCAGCACAGAGGAGAGACTGACTCAGCCGGTCCCGGGCAGGGCTCGCACGCACAGAGACTCCGTTCATTCACATGCGGATGTATCAACTTCTCCAGTGCAACTTGCGTCAAAGCTTTATTTGCTATTTTCGTAGTCTGAATGCAACATCTTTGTACATGCAAAGGTCATCTTGTTTTATTGCAGTGGACCCGATCCGACTGCTCTTCTGTGCATATGAAACTTTTTACAGTTACAAAATATAAAAGCACTTGTAGACATCCAATACTCTGTGAGGTCCAGGAAGCACAGCCCTGCCCCCCTTTCTCTTACGTTAAAAATATAAGTTTTTCAAGATGAACACGGTTAGAGATTTTTTTTTCTGGGATTGGATAAAGTGCCTCTCGTCTGCCTTCCGTTCAGAACTCCTAGAGCTTGTGAATTCATAAGGCAATTGCAAGAACACTGTGGTGAGGAAGCTGTAACTTTGCTACGCACACAGAACTCGAGTTCTTCCTCTCGTGACTCTATCTGAGGAGGGACCCGGAAGGAAGGTTAGGAAAATATATACCCTCTTTATATATATTTCCATCCCCCGCCCCATCTCACAAAGCATGTTGAGGATGGTAATTACCCGGGGAAGAAGTGCATGACTTCTAGGATTTAGGAAACCACACAGTACAAAATATCTTCCATAATACAATATATTACTTTTGTGAGCCCCTATTTACAAGATCTATAAGGCTATTTGGAATGAGATCATTAAAAAGCTCAAATTCTTCTTTAGACAACAGCATCGTATCTAGCCGGCGAAATGCCGCCGGAGATTGTCAAGGAGCTGCCGGTCCAGGGCCTGGAAGAGGACAGGTTATGGGACAGGTGTGAGGGCAGCTATTTAAGGAAATTCTGGGATGGCGAAAGGGAGAGGCTGAGAAGCATTGATGTCGAGGGTTAACTTGCCAGAAACGTCAGGCCGACTTTCTGGAGCAGAGAAGCCCCGCTTTCTGCTTCCCCCTCTTCCTCCAGGAGCTGATCCAGACAAAAGAGAGAAACTTCTAGAAGGGGGCTGGTGCAAAAGGAGACACAGACTGGCACAGACCTGGCACGCTCATGCCTCCTGGCATTGTATGTGGCTCTAGGTCCCCGGAGCCGTGGCCTGGCCGGAATTCCAACAGGGTGACTCCCAGCAGCTTCTCCGCACAGAGTGAGTGTCCCCTTCCAGATGCGGAGCGCGTCCTGTCTGTCCCATTCCAGATGTGGAGCGCGTCCTGCCTGTCCCCTTCCAGATGTGGAGCGTGTCCTGCCTGCTTCCAGTGGCTCCCGCACCTCAGCCCTGCCCTCCCACCCCGCAGACTCATGATGCCAGGGGACCTCGGCTTTCGTCTTCCCACACGTGGCGGAGGGGAGCGAGGACGTCTCCGGCCACTGCAGTGACTTGCCGCAGCTTAGACATCTGCACGGTGGAGAGAGGGGTAGACTGGGGTATATCACGATGAAAAACTTGAAAGTGTAGCTCGACGAGGCAGCCGTCAGCACCAGCCGGGAGCGGCTGAGGTCTCCTTTGGGAAAATCACACTGAGGGTTTTTCCACATTCCTTGCTCAGCCTCTAAGGGTTGAGACCTCAGGCTCATGCCTATGTTTGTTCTCGTTCCTTAGGGATACCCTGGAGTTGGCCTCACTTCCGGGGATGCACGAAGGAAAACACGTTTGTCCGAAAGCACGTGACTAGGCTCGTGCCCCTGGAAAACACTGCCGTCTGATTGTCCTTTCCCTGAATCCTGGAAAACCCGAGGCTGCCAGGTCAGCTTCCCTCAAAACCGCAAATGTCCCAAGTACCACGAGGTTTCCCTTTCGCTAGAGCTTCTCTGGTGGCACTGGGTGATTCTCCCCAGCACTGATTCTTTGAGGACTCGCCGTGGAATTTCACGGGCAAAAGCCTCTGTTTCCTTAGGCAAAGGACCGTGAGGAAGGGAGGAGGGGGAGATACAGACTTACTAAAAGCCCAGCTGTCAAAATGCTGATGTGCAAAGGGGTAGGGGAGAGAGGAGCGAGAGATCAATTGCACATACACAGGGGTTTGCACTCTGTAAGACTCGTTTGCGGAGGGCTGGGTGGGGGCAGGTGACTTGATTGCACACAGACGATATTAAGGCATATTAAGTGAGTTTAAAAGAAGACAGATTTCCAAAGGGGGCTCCAGGCAAACTCCAGAAACTACCGTTCGACCCCTCGCTTAGCCCCAAAGAGCTCACACAGCTTAGAAAAAGGAGAAATAAATGACCCATGGCCCCGGCTCTCTGCAAAGGCTCCAGAACACCAGTCCCTTCTAGCCTCACTGCGCTGATCAAGGTCATGGGAAGCCTGTTCGGAGGGTCGCTCCTGACCCCTGGGATTGTCTGCTCTGTGGCGCTGGAGGGGACGAGGCTGCAAAAAGTGAAGAGGTGCGTAAGCCCTTCGGGACGTGCCCTAGTCAGTTTCAAGGGGGTGGCTTTGCATGTTCTGATCAACACGGAATTCAATGGATTTTTATTTCCAGTCGAGGTGTGGGAGGTCAGGCAAGAGATCTCCAGATCAATCTCATTTGAAATTTCAAGTGTTTTTCTCTCCTGTCGGGTATTCTTGGACTAAATATGACTAGTTAAGAACTAAGAGTTTTGCACGGCGAGTACCACTGCACTTAAGAGTAGGTCCTTTCCCACGGCCTGGGGTGGTACCAAAGCGCCCTTCCCACCCGAAGGAAAGACAGACCGCAGCTGAGAAAAGAAGTGAGGGTTGAAACACTAGGACCATGTTTCAAAGGAGGGGTGCCATGGATGTGGAAAGCCACTATATCAAAATTGTTACAAAACAGTAATTGGATTTTTAAAAAAAAATTAATGGAAGCAGTTCTTGGAAGAATTAAATCCCTAAATAGCCAAAGAGAATCGATCGATCACTGGCTCCATTATCAAGCAGGGCCAAACACCCAAACCTGGATGCACGAGGCTTCCAGACACACAAGGCTGGGGCAGGACAGGCCCAGGAACCGCCCATCAGCAGGTGGGGGGTGGTGGGGGTGCGGTTGCTGTCCCTAGTGCTAACCGCAGCCCCACACCAGGCACAGGTGTTCGTCTCAACCTGGAGAAAAACAGAGGACTGCTATCCACACCCACCCATTCTCTAAGGGAGACAAGAGGAGACATAAAAGGAGATGAAGGAGGAAGATGAGATGGAGAGAGGAATGGAGACTCTTGGAGCAGTGGCCAGGGGGATGAGAAGCATGTTTTGACACCATTTATTTGCACAGAATGGATTTATCAAGAAAGACTTTTATCTCTTGGGAAGTCGGAGTGGGGAGGGGAGGACACATGTGCCTCCCACTTCCATATCTAGCTAGTGCTGTGCATGGATCCATTAGGGATCTGAGCCCCAGGCCCTCTGCAATCACGGGCTGCCCTACGAACCGCCCAAGCGTCTCACCATGGGCGTCTCCCAGGCAAGGTTGGCACAAAGACTATGGCAACCCGGGCACGGCAGGTGGCCAGCCAAGCATGTCTGGGGCTTCAGAAACGAGGAGGCTGGTGCCAAGGATTTCCAAAAAGAAGGACAGAGAAGAGTGTCTAGAGCCTCCAGAGGTCTTGGAGATTCCCAGGAATGAGCTTACAGTTAGCAAGAAAAAAGGAGGCAAGGGAAGTCTTACAGGTCATCACGAGGCACCCCGCTCCTCTGTCCAGAGTCCCTGGCGTCGGGGGCTCCCTACAAAGAGGGGCTCTCGGCAAGACTTGCATTTGGACCAAGAAAAGCACGTGGTCAGGTGAACTGCAGCATGGAAAAACGAGGTGAGAAGCAGCGAAAAGTGCCCCTCATCCGTGCATTTGTTCCGAGGCCAACTGGGAACGCCTCCTCCATGCCGGCAGGCCGGTCGTGTTCAGAAAAGACTAGGGAAGAAGATCCCGGGGGCTCATCTGATGTTAAGTGGCAAAGGCCATTTGGGCTGCGGTTTAGGAACCCTTGAGGCCGAGGGACAAAGGTCACCCCACAGAAATCAGAGCTCAAATGAAAAGAAACCAGGAAAATATATACAAGAGTGACAATTAAAATGTCTAAAACGCTTGGATAGGGATAAGATAACCTGAGGTGATTGGATACTTCAAAACAACCTATACACACGTCTTTCCTCCTGTCCTTTAACGTAAAAACATATATACATATCAAGTTTCAAAGAAAATTGGCTGAATTATTGCTTTATCGCCTTCTAACCCCGACAAAGGTGACATAAAATGACACAGGTCAACTATGCACGCGGCCCCGCTGGAAGGGTAAATACACTTGAAAGCCTCGGGAGGGTCTGTTTAAAAACTGGAACTGCCGATTCCTCCAGGGGAAGAAGGAACTCCCTAGAAAGAGCCATCAAAACCCCCGACCCGGTGGTAAGGCCTCGGACCAAGACTACAGCGGGAAATGAACGGTTTGACCTTCCTTGGAAACGTTCTTCCAAAAAAGACCTGCCCTGGGGGTGGGGCGAAGAGGTGCTCTCACAATCCAGGTGTTTTTCAGAACCAAGGGAGGCAGGCCAGCCTCACGCTGATGTTCCTGGAGCTGCGGATGGTGTGTAAAGTGGGTAGAAATGCAGATTTTTACATAAAAGGCAAAACCACCCGCGTAGACGTTTCTGGGCAGCCTGGTTTCTTTCTCAGCCGGAAGTGCCGTCTGGGAAGGTGAGCGAGTGCCTGTGGTGCGGGGGGCTTCCCGTCCGGGTTCGGGGAGAGCTTGCCAAGGGCGGGGGGCACTGGCCAGCGTCCTCCACCCGACGGGAAGGGCCCAGGCCCGTGAGCGCGGGGCGGGAAGGAGCGGCAGCAGCTCGGCCTCGTCTGTGGGTTCTGACGGTTAAGGCTTCTGTTCATTGGATGTGGCGGAGTCCCCTGTCTGGAGAGGAAGGGACAGTGTTAGCGTCAGCGGTGGGAACATTTGGCACCCTTTCTCTCCACCATCAGGCCTTAAAGCCCTTTCTGATATGTCCCCCCAGAAAGCCATCCCTAGAAGCTTAAGGCCAGGAAAGAGATGTTTTGGGGCAGGGGGTCGGGAGGGTAAGGGAGGTGGCAGACAGTCTGATGGAACGAACATGAAACTTAGGGTCAGGTCAGCGTTCCGGTCTCAATTCTGAGCCTCGGTGGCCTCAAATGGCTTGCTGGAGGCTTAAATGAGGTGTCGCATGCACTGCACTAAACACAGAATAAACACAGGCCCTGATCCTTACCCAAATCTCTCCAGCATAGAGGCACTTGGGAATTTACAATTTTTTTTGAGTTTACAATACACACACACACACACACACACACACATATATATAAAAATCATGTAACACATATTATATATAATCCATGCATACTGTGTAACACCCCCATAATGAAGCATACAATATACCCACAGTGTACTATGAATAGTCACATAAAGTGGGGAAAATAGAGTCTGAATATATTACGTCCATGGAGGTCGGGTTTTGCCAACAGGTGAGTTATAAAAAAACTCTGTTTTCAGAGCTTTCTGGAATTCGGGTTTGTGGATGAGGGATGGTAAAGCCTCTCATGCTAGTGTCATCAGCGCGGACGCAGAGGTGCACACGCCGGGCGCTCCCACACCGCACGTGAACGGGCAGCACTCGGTCGAGCACTTTCGGTGCACTCTCAGCGACGCGGGCACTGCTAACCCATTTTACAGATGAGGTAGCTGAAGTTCACGATGTTACGTCATTTCAGACTTCTACCAGGGCCTATCTAATCACTTGATTTTTTTTAATACATATATTTTCAAATTAATTTTTAATTATGCAGGTTGTACATGAATACACTCCCCACGTAAAAACTTGAAACATTTCAGGTGAAGCTGCCCTCTGCCGTCCCACCCTTTCACTTTATAAAGGGGACAGGGGTGCGGCAAGGACGTGCCAAGTGCAAACAAGCCCACGGCCTGGGCACCCGACGCTTGGCCTGGTGCCTTCTCACCCACTCCGGACTGCCTGGCTTTGTTTGCCCCGCGATGGAAACAGACCATCGCCACCCTCTTTACAGGAACTCAGAACTGCAGCCCCCTTCTCCCTCTGCCCCCTGCCTAAGTTCCCAGGTCTCCCCGGCAGAGTCCCTGCGTACCTGGTCAAACTTGATTCTCATAAAGGCTTTGTCTCTTCTTGGATTTCAACTCCTTTAGCCACTGTGGAGAGGGCTCGTCCGACCTGAAACCACAAAGCCAGTGAGCAGCAGCACGTGTGAGCCGGATCAGGCCCCTGCGGACAGGGCTGCATGGTCCCTGCTCTCCACCCTGTGCCAAGGCACGGGCCGGACCGGGAGCTCACAGGTGGCAAAGAGGCCCATGTTGACATAATTAATAAGTAAGAAGTAGAAATTAGCCAAAGCGCCCAACGGTGGGGAATGTTAAATAAATCACGGTATATCCATTCTATGAAATCATCTGCAGCTATAAAAATTCATCTTATATAAAATTATTGCCATCGACCACTTGTCACCCACGTAGCTATCCGTCCTTCCATCTCACTACCCAAGCACATGCCTGTGACGGTTCGTCTTCTGTGCCAACTTGGCTAGGCCACGGTACCCAGATATTTGGTCAGACATTATTCTAGAATGTTTCTCTGGAGGTATTTTTTTCTTAGATAAGATTAATATTTAAATCGGTAGGTGCTGAGTAAAGCAGATTATGCTCCATAATATGGGTGGGGCCTCCTCCGATCAGTTGAAGACATTCATATTAACAGAAAAAGCCTGACCTCCCAGGAAGAAGAGGGAATTCTCCCAGCAGACGGCCTTTCAGCCTCAACCTGAAACTCCTCCCTAGAGCTCCGGCCTGTGGGCCTAGTCTGCAGATTTTGGACTTGCCAGCCTCC
>NW_012145634.1:4925866-4956527 GCF_000956105.1 Propithecus coquereli
GGCAATGTCACATGACGCATGTAGCAAGAATAAAAAGCTACACACTGTTGTGATCTCAACTGCATAAAAAAGAAAAAAAAAATGGAAGGAGAGATGCCCAGATGTTGACAGTAGTGGTCTTTGCAGGGTAGGATCATGGATGATTTTTTCTGTTTTATATTTTTATATTTTCAAAACTTTCTACAGTAAACACGTACCACTTTTATAACCAAACGCACGTGCGTACAGGACTTGACGTATTTTAATCTCAGAGAAAGCTCCTGACCCTGTGGCCCTGGAGGGCTCAGGGAAGTGGCTGACCTGGCTGGCGGTGGGACGGAGTGGAGGTCTGCGGCTCAGCAGACGAGGGACGAGGTGACTCTCGAGTTCCAGGGGCAGGCCTTGAACTGCTGTGCTTGCCAGCCTAGGGGTGAGGAGGCAGGGGTCCTCCTGGGCAGATGGGGGCCTAGGCTACCCCGGACTCCAGCCAAACCTTGCCCAACAGTAGCGGCACAAGCCCAGGCCTCCAGAGGTGCCGCTGAGACCCTCGCCTGGGGCTCCTGCAGGCCCAGAGAAACACGAGTGCCATCAGCTGACTCTGGGGCCAGCCCCTCGATTCTGGCACCGCCGGAGCAGGGAGGCACCGTCTCAGCCGCGGCCTGCCTCTCTCTAACCCTCGCCCTTTGCTTCCCACAGCCTACCCTGTGCTCCGGCAATACGCACTGTCTGGGGCTCCCAGAAAACCAGGCCTCCAGGCCTTAGCACATCCCGTGGCTTCAGCCTGGGATCCCCCTCACCGCCCCTCTGTCTAGCTAAGACCAAACTGTTCATCGTGACTCGGCTCAAGTATCTCCTCTGGGAAGGCTTTGTTGGCACCCATCCTCACGTCTCCGCCCTGAGCTCTTCCTCCATTGCAGGGCTCAAAGAGCAAACCAGGAAGCAAATATTGGCAGCTCTGGGTGTCTGCTACCATTGCTTACCCCTGCAGTTGTAACACGAACGCAGCCACAGACGACACGTAAATGAATGGGCGTGGCTGTGTTCCAATAAAGCTTTATTTATAAAAGCAGACAGTGAGCTGGATTTGGCCTACGGGCCATAAGTTTGCCAGCCCCTGTGCTGGCAGCACTTATTATAATTTCAGCCCTAGTATCACGAGCAATCTCCAGCCTTTATGTACTAACAGCACTCATGGTAAGAATTCCACTATCCTTTAGTGAGCGCTTCTGCGTGCTGGGGCCCACGCCAAGGGCTTTATACACACTCCTAGTTTCATCCCCACAACCACCTCGGAAGGTTAGGATGGGTAGTAAACCCATTTTACAGATGAGGAAACTGAGGCTCAGAGAGGTCGAGTGACTTTTCCCAGGTCCTGCAGCTCTTAAGTGGCACAGCTGGAATTAAACCCCAGCCATGTGACCTTAGATCCCATGCTCTTAACCTCCACCCCCAGCTGCTGAGACACCCCGGTCTGAGAGCCCCGTGGGGCAGGCGCTGGGCTGTGCTCATCTCTGCACCGAGCAGGCCCAGCCCAGGAATGGGGACGGCTGCTCCACAGACTGCAGCCGAGCTGAGTGACTTTATCTCCTTCAACCTGGTTGTGCCTTTGATCCACCTTCTCAGGTCTCCTTGATCTCCCAAGACAAATGTACTTCCCTGGAGGGTAAGAGGAGGGAGGATGCCTCAGTTTCCCCATCCATCTGGAGAGGGCTAAACTAGATCAGGAGGCTTCCAACGGCGGAGCCCTGGTTTTCAGTGTAGGAGGCGGCAGGGCGGGGGGAAGAAGGGAGGCCCACTGCCGTGATTGCCGGCCCCCTTCCTCTACCTCTGTCGTATTTTTCAGATGTCAGAGAGCTGAGCGACCACATAAACAAAACTGCTGTGGCTAGCGAAAAGAAAAAGTTGCAGCTCTCCTCTATTCAGTTCTAAAAGCTGCAAGCACCTCTTAGAAGTCCATCCTGAGTTTGGGAGGGGAGGGGCTCTCTCTCCCCAAGACCTCTCACCTCTTGTCCTTTTCCACGCTGGAGGGCAGCACGCGACTGCCCAGCACCCCAGGCTGGAAGGGGGACCTGGGGGCCTTGGGCTGGGGGGCCCAGCTGGGGGCCTCGCCAGGACTGTCCACCTCTGGCCTCTTGTGCAGCTGAGCCTGGGGAGAGAAGAGAGCTGAGTCTATAAACCGCCTTTTGTCTGGGGAAGGGCCCATGCGGTGACGCTGTCAGGCCTGCTGAGCCCTCTGTGAGCACTGGGGCCCCAGTGTCTGAATGGACTCAGGCAGGAAACGAGGGCTGAGAAAACGCAGAGGCCAGGCTGGCGTTCCAAGCAGCCGCCCTGGACCACCAGGATCAAATAACCACCCCAGAGTCACATGGTCGTGTTCTCTTTTACTGAAAAGCCGCTGTTCATAGTGTTCTCAGTACACGACACGCCACCTCCTTTACCGTCCTGACACTCTAAGTGCAGACAGTCGAAGGTTTGGTTCCATTAAGTTCCTTACTCCTATATGCATATAAATAAGACGAAGTTTGGATGGCCCTTTAGGGTCCCACAGGAAAATGGCAGCATGGATTTTCACCCATTTTTGGAGGGTGTGTTGGGAATGGAATGACTTAAGATAGTGTGCAAAAAGTCCCCTTGGGGGGCGCAGTGGCTCACGCCTGTAATCCTAGCACTCTGGGAAGCCGAGGCGGGCGGATTGTTTGAGCTCAGGAGTTCGAGACCAGCCTGAGCAAGAGCGAGACCCCGCCTCTACCAAAAATAGAAAGAAATTAATCGGACAGCTAAAAATATATAGAAAAAATTAGCCGGGCACGGTGGCGCATGCCTGTAGTCCCAGCTACTCGGGAGAGGCTGAGGCAGGAGGATCGCTTGAGCCCAGGAGTCTGAGGTTGCTGTGAGCGAGGCTCACACCACGGCACTCACTCTAGCCCGGGCAACAGAGTGAGACTCTGTCTCAAAAAAAAAAAAAAAAAAGTCCCCTTGGGGGACCTGGGCTGTGAGCGTGGTGGGTGGCATCTGTCTCTCGGGCAGCGCTGGGGCAGCCTTAGCAACAGCATCACCACCGTGGTCTGCTGACAGCTCCTGCGCGTGGAACGTTCATCATTCGGACTCCACCGGGCGTGAGTTCTGTGATAACTATTAGCTCGTTTCACGCGTACAAGATCCTTCTCGGGGTAGAGCCTGGCTTTCTCCATTTTACCAAGGAAGTCACGCAGTTTTCAAGAACTGGGATTCATACCGTGTCTGCACCATGCCCAACGCCAGGACTCTTTCCAGAACCAGCCCCGTGGCCTCCTGTGGTTGTTAACAACTGCCAAGCGCTGCCCGTGGCGGAGACTGGCCGGGGCTACTGTGGCAGCCGCCAGGCCCCAGGGCGCCGAGTTAACGCTGTGAATGATGGCGGGAGCCTCACTGCCACAGAGCCGTGGATGCGAGCCGTGCTCAGGGATCCAGGGATCTGCCTTAGGAGTTACTCGAGACGTCCACGCGGCAGCCCCAGGGCCTCTGCCCCACCTGTGACCAGGGCCTCTTCTCTGTCTCCTAGCTTAGGCTGCCTTGGAAGATCATTTGTTTTGATGCTTAAAAAAAAAAAAGTCAGAAGACCTCTGGCCAAGGGTAGTGGCTGAAAGATAAGGGCCTGTAACATTGATTACGGAGACAAGCACGCAGCCACGATTTATTGGCTTTTTATTCTTGCAAGAAATGACCCAGGAAAGCCAAACTTCCATCTCCTGAGGGAGTAACAAATTCATGATCCTCCCATGTGAGGTTTCTGTGGCCTTCGTGGAACAACCAGAGTTGAGGAATTCTGCAAACAAACTAGGCTTTTTTTTTGCCTTAATTTCTTCTTCAGTAAAATGGGAGACGATAACTACCTTTTTGCCGGGTTCTTGGGGTCATAGAGTGAGTTTGCAAGCGCATGGCACCTGGCACACAACAGGGCGGGGGGAAGGGCCCCCTTCCTTGCCTGAACTAAGTACACCCACCTGGGCTGCTGGAGCCGCAGGTGGGGAGGAGGAGGTGGCCCAGCCCTCCCCCAGCATCGCATATCCAGCGGGCGTCCTGGTGTCGTTCAAGAGAGCGACTGTGGTCCCAGTGCTGGCTTCCTGCGTCATCTGGTATCGAAACAATCATTCTCCGTGCCCACCTTCCCTAGCAGGCTGGATTGCTCAAGGGCCTCAGAAGGCTGGGAGTGTTCACCCGTTTCCCAGCACTGGGCCCAGTGCCTAACATGGATCATTAGCCCACTTTACAGATGAGTAAATCGAGGCGTAGCTTGACCAAACAGAGTAGCAGGTTTAGGGGTGGAGGAAAGACAGAAAGTAGAAATCGAGAAACACAGGGCAACTGGCAAAACCCGAATAAGTTAATAGCACTGTTAACAGCGCTGTACCGAGGCCAGTTTCCTAACTCTGACAACGAGCTGTGCCCATGTGAGAAACCATCCCTGCGTGAAGCTGGGTGAAGGGTACATGGAAACCCTCTGTACTATTCTTGCAACTTCCTTTGAGTTGTAAACTATTTCAAAGATGAGAAAGAAGGAATAGAGGAAGAGAGGAGGGAAGGAAGGATGGAAGGGAGGGAAGGAGGGAGCAAGAACTCTGTTCTTGTTGCTGCTGTGGTCAAGGACCATGGCCACCAAGTGGCTCCTGGTGAGGGGTTTGGTACCTTTAGCACTGCTGGGTCCACCCCTGGAAACACAGGCGTCCTCTGAGGATGGCTGACAGGTGTCCTCTCAGCCCTAGATGGCATCTCCTCCTCATCTGACTCTTCCCTTCTAGGCGATTTCTCTTCTGTTGCAAAGAAAACGGCACTGAAGTCATTGGCAGCTGCCATGCACTGAGGTCCTATAGTGACAGGTACTTTGCATACAATATCTCATGCACACTCTCAAGGCCCTGCACTGTTACTGGCCCGTTTGACAGATGAAGACAAACCCTGCTTTCATGCTCTCTCTTGTCGCAACTCTGCCTCTTGCTGGAAGATACGGACAACAGGCAGAGCAGGTTTTCTCTCAAGGGAAGGGACAGACAGACCCACCTCCTGGGCCCCTGGCTCATTGCAAGCGACAGAAATAGAAGGAAATCTTTGGCAGAGGCAGGAAAGGATACAGGAATGTGTTTGGCCAGCAAGGTGCTGGGATTATGCTCTTAGAGAAGAGCGTACAGAGCTCTGTGTGTCTTGTGGAAGGGCGGTCCAAAGGGGGACCCCAAAGCCACTCTCCTTCCCCGTGAGCTCCCCTTTCCGGGACAACACCACCCTCATGCTTGAGGCTGAGTGGATGCCCAAGCAAGAGACTTTTAGGTGTGAAGGGTGAGGCGTTCCACCCTCCCTGATACCCGGACACTGGCGTGGCATGGTGAGGAGGGGGCAGGGGAAGGAGGATGAACCAGGCAGGGCCTGGTCCTCTGGAGCCCCCAGGCTAAGCAGGGAACTGAGGCACACCAGAGAGCACAGGCCTCAGCTGTTCCCAGCCCCTGGCCAGCTCCTCAAGGCTGATGGCAGCACGTCCCAGCTCAGGGTGTCTGTGTGCTTTTGTCCCTTACATGGTCTTCATTTGTTCCAGGCAGCTTGGCTCAGAAAACCAAGAAAGCAGGCAGTGAGGTCTCGCTCTTTGACATGGGCAAATCCCAAATGAACAAAGGCACCTATAATAGCTCTGGGGAACTCAGTGGGGAGCTTAGCTGCTACAGTTTCCACTGCAAGAAGAAATTTTGTTTCTTCTTAAGAATCTTTCAAGGCTCTCCATCTATAGACAAAATCTAACTTCTTAGCAACGCATCAAGGACGTCCACGATCTGGCCCCTGCCTACCTTTTCAGCATGGCTCTTGCTATTCCCAGCTTGTGTGACACTAAGCTGCTAAAAGATGTTCCTGCCATATACACACAACGTTCTTGCCATACTTCTCGTCCCTTTGATCCTGTTGATACTTCTGCCTGGAATACCTTTCCCTAGCTAATTTTTATATGTTCTTCAAGATTCACTCAAGTTTTGATATAGAATGCAGCCAAAGCAATCCCTAAAGGAAAATGAATAGCCTTAAATAATTTATTAGAAAACAAAAAAGACTGATAATAAATGAATTGATCTTTCAACTCAAGAATCTAGAAAAATACCAGCAAGCAAAGCTAAAGAAAGTATAAAGGTGAATTTAATAAGAATAAAAACAGAAATAGTGAAACACAATTAAGTTGTGTCTCTGTCCCTTGTAACCCAAACATCCTCAATTAATATATCATCCCTCAAAACATTTTACCTAGTTTCTGATAAGCTCTGCAGAACAAGAAATCAGTTTCCTGTGTAACTGTGCTCTTATGCTCCAAAGCCTTCTAAATTGAGAGAGTTCTTCCCAGGGTTTAATCTAAATCCTTCCTGCTGTGCAATATGGTATCTGGGGAGGAGAGAAGGCATGGACATACCCGTTGAATCTTTGAACATCCATGTGTTGTCAGTCTCTTCCAAAGGAGACCTGCTCTCCGACTCGCTGACTCGGCTGCGCCGGAGGGAGTGGGAGATTGGAGCTCGCCGGCGGCTTCTCTTGCTGAGCTGCACCCGGGTCTTGAGGGCACTTGAGTCGAGGACTGAGGTTTGCTTTAGGGGTGGAAGGGAGGAAGAGGAAGAAAAGGAAGGGAACCATCAACTGAGGACACCATCCTGGGTGTGTGTGTATAGCTTCATTGATACATGAGAGGCTATTTAGGTGGTACATGGGCCAGTGTTTCTGCATTTTCATGGTAACCTAAACACCCTAAGCCTGGATTTCTCCAGGAAACATACCATATAGGCTGATGACAAGAATCAGGTGCAACAATGAACCTGGAGTGCCCTGGCACGCAGGAGACACACATGGAAATGCCTTTCCCCTCCTGGCGACATCATACTAGCATATACGCTAGAGCAATACTCAGTACACAGCAGGAGCTCAATAAATGTCTGTTTGTTTGTTGAATGAATAACGGGATTTACCATCTAACTAAATCCTTATGTCAACTGTATTCACAGAGTCCCCGAGCTGAGAGGTTCCCCATGTGGTCCCTCCTTCACTCACACAATCTAGGCTGCAGGTGGGAGGGGACGGAGCAACCTGCTAAACACCGGGCCTTCACTTTCACGCATCCCTGAAGACTCACACTCTGAGCGGGGGCAAGCAGACTGTCACTAAGGGTTTCCAAGATCACCACTGTCCTGGTGAAAGGGCCCAGGGTGCAGACCGTCCAGGTGGGCCCGGAAAGGAGGTGGGCAGCGCCTGGCTTAGCAGGCTTCTGGGAGATGGTGGTGAAGTGTTCGAAGGTCTGTGCTCAAGCCCTGTTCAGTTCCAAACATGGCTGTGTGACCTTGGACAATGCACTTCACCTCTCTGAGCTTGGGGTCCGTACTTATAAAAAGGAGATAATCATAGCATTCCAGTTCTAGGGTGGCCAAGAGAATTCCCTGAGCTCGGGCATGGAAAGCCATTGTTTGAGACGGTGCCTGACCAAGGCCCACAGCTGAGAGCTGTCGCCACACGGGACTTCCCTCTTCCTGGCGATCTCCTGTTCTTGCATGAAATGTTGGTTTCTTCCCCTCAGGTCCTCTTTGGAGAAATTCTGTCACCCAGGGCTTTCTAAGCCTGCGATGATGGGCTCATTTTAGCAGGTCATTTGCCAGAGGTGGCAAGTGACAGATGCCCCACTGGGGGTGGCAGAGGGAGCTGATCCTGATACAGCTACTTCCCAGACCAGCCGCAAAGGCGTCCTATGGGGAGATTTGCGTGGGACCAGGGCAAGGGGGGACAGATGGAGATCACAGAGTGTCTGCTGCAGCCAGAGATGGGCTAGCTTCTCCGGCCGCTCAGTAGAGCCGGTTTTTCACACTCAGAGAGGGGCAGATGGTGCCCTGCACACAAAGCCACCCTCGCGGCCTCAGCCTGGTTCCTTAGTGTCTTGCCTCCCCATTCAAGCTCCAAACAGCCCCCAAATCATGGCTGGCGTCATATGTAAACCTCAGTATAGTTTCAATAAGCAGCACACTAAGCCTTGGGACACCAGCATTTACAATCACTCAGGGACCACTTTGATTTCCTAATCTGCAAAATGGACAAGCAGTGTCGCCTCAGGGGTTATTAGAACGTGCATGGGCCCGTGGCCAACACTCAGTGACTATCGTTAATAATGGTCACTGAGAGGGAACTGCTTAGTGTTCTAGGAGGAAAGTCCAGCAAAATATGCCACGGCACGGTGATATAACGCTAGTATGTAAGCTAGAGCAATGCTTGGCATGTGGCGGGATCTCAATAAATGTTTGCTGAGTGAATAACTGAATACATCACCTACCTAAATCCTCAAGACACCCAGAGAGGTGGCTGCATCCAGGGCCATGTGTCTTTCTCTGCCTCTGCCTTTATCTAGAGGTGCAAGCGAGAGCCTTGACCGTACTTAGCAAGCGAATCCCCTTTGAAGCCCTAGAGGGGCTCAGAATTGTTCTGAGCGAACTCTAGCTTCATGCTCAGAATTACAAACCTCAGGCAGGGCGCTCAGGGGTAAGAGGTCAGACTTCCTGCTTACCTGGCAGCTGAGGGCTTAGGTCAGGCTGAACTGGAACCCACTTGGTTGTATCTGAGGCGGTGGCGCTGCTACGCTAATTACAAGTAGATAAGAAGGCTGAGGCTCTGAGAGGGCAAGACGTTTGCCCCAAGACACACAGTGGGTATATGGCAGGACCAAGCTACATGCATAAGTGAGTCTCGACTCAAAGACTGTGCCCTCTGTACCCACTACAGGGGTCCCTGGAATACAGAGCCTACCCCGAAGGGGCAGTTTACTGGGAGATGCTGGAACTTCTTTTAAGAAAAAATGACTCTTTCCAACATAGCCACATGCTCCTGGCTATTGACTTACGTCAATGAAGGAAAAGTCGTCTACTCCCTTTGTGGGGCAGGCGTCTGGTGGGGGTGGCCCCTCCGTCCCGTCGGTGGACTCCAGGTCGGTGCTGGAGCGGTCCACGCTGGTGCTCCGCTGGTCCCTGGAGCAGTCGTACTGGTCCCCGGCAGAGGTGGGCTCCGTTTGGGAGGACAGAGAAGACAAGCGGCTACTGGGGGGCTGTTTCTGTGCCGATGTGGCACTGCTGTCGGGGGACTCGGGGGCCGAGCTGCAAGAAAGGCAAGGAAGGGAGACGTGGTCGTGGAGGCGTTCCAGAGAACAGAATTTCAAGTAAAGAAGGTGGCACGAAGTACAGCTCGGAGTGTCCTGTGTACGCCAGGGAACAGCAGACAGCACGTCCCAGGAGGAGAACCTCTTGGGAAACAGCGTAGGATATGCCAGCCGGGTGCTGTTCGTGGGACCACCTGCAACACCCGGCCAGGTGCAGAATGGGAGGAGTCAGCCCTGTGCCATTCAAGACCCTCTCACCCTGCACTGTCCCATACGGGAGCTGCTTGTCACAGGTGGCTGCTGGGCTATTGCAATGTGCAAGCAAGAGTGGAGATGTTCCCTGAGTATAAAGCACATGCTGGATTTGCAACACTTTGAATAAAAAAAAAAAAGAGTGTAAAATATTTCATGAATAACCTTTCATGTTAATTATATGTTGAAATAACAGTATTTTGGATCTGTTGGTTTCGATAAAATATATCACTAAAATTAATTTCACTTGCTTCTTTTTACTTTTTTGGTGTGGCTCCTAGGACATTTTAAATTACATATATGTCATGCATTTGCAGCTTACATTGTATTCCCTCTTTTGTTTATAATTGACACATAATCATTATACATGTTTATGGGGACAGAGGGATGTTTCAATACATGTATGCAGTGCATATTGATCAAATCATCACTTTGGACTTCTGTTGGACAATGACAGCCTGATGTAGATCAGATGATCACTAGCCGTTATCATGGGAGAGCAGGGGCTGGGGAATCTCCTGCAATGTTTCATTTTATCATTCATTCAATAAAGATTTACTGAGCATTTACTGAGCATACTGAGGCACTGTGCTAAAAACTGTGTCATCTAATCCTCTCCACGATCCTGTGAGGATTATTTTATAATCCTATAACCTCCACAGTCCTATTATAACCTCATGAAATTAAATATGAACCTTGTTCAAGATGAGGAAACTGAGGCATAGAGATGAATTAGCTCGCACAAAGGGGCAGAACTAGGATTGAGTTACGCAATCTGACTCCAGAAGCCAGGTCTTTGGATATCGCCTACTTCTGAAATCTCTTCCCATGATAATATATTCAGGGATCACTCTAATAACTGGAACCACATAAGATAGAAAATGTATAAATAATTCAAGGCATTAACTCTCTTCCCTCCCCAACACACACATAAAAAAGACATGGAAGTTAAGAGCATAGCAAAGCCTCCAGGGCCTCCAGGGCGTAGGAGACCCTTACCTTGACAAAGGGCAGGTGGGCACACTTGACAGGTGGGTCTATCCTGAAAGACCTCCCACCCCCCCCACCGCCCCCAAACTGCACCCTTGAGCAGAACTTTAGGCCCAGGTACTGGCATTTTTCCATGCTTTTTGTCAGCTTTGGGATGATTGCATCACTTGGAATATGGAGGACGTTGGGGGTTGTGGGGTAGGATTGAGGCAACGCCGGGACGGGGGAAATACCTCCACGGAGGCAGCAGATGGCAGCGCTGCCCAGGGCTGGGAGCAGGACCGCGCCTGGTGGCCCTGGGGCGGGAGGCTGCAGTGCCGCCGCCGGGCAGCAGGGGGCGCCCGCCCACGGGAGCGCCCTGGTGGGTCTTGCGGGGGTGGAGGGGGCACACAGCGACATGCGCGAAACCGAGGCCCGGGGCTTCCAGCGATCTTGCCGGGGCAGTCTAGTGAAATGCAAGCAAGCTCATGAACGAAACACTTACGTTTTACTGTTGGGGGAAATGGCTGTCACAGACACTGTAAGAAACCTTGGCTTCCCTTTTATTTTTTCTCGTGCATTTTCAATTCCATCCTCTACCCAACTTGATCATCAATGACTTATCATTTTTTTTACTGTGGTAAAATCCACATAACATAAAAGTGACCATTAGTGGCATTTAGTGTAGTCACAGTGTTGTGCAACCGTCACCACTGTGCAGCTGTGGGACACTTGTCACCCCGAAAGAAAACCCCGTGTCCGTTAAGCAGTCACTGCCCGTCCTCCTCCGCCCCCAGCCCCTGACCCTGATCTGCTTCCTGGCTCTGTAGATTTGCCTACCGTGGACATCTCATATATTATTTTCTGTATAATTTTTTTGTACTTTCTAAATTTCTTCTTTTGTTTTTACAGTAAGAATGGTTTCCTCCTGCAATTTCAGAGAGATTCCACCAATACAGAAATCGACTCCGGCCCAGATGCCCCTCGTCGCAGCCTGGATGCCCGCACGCGCGCCCTACCTGTCCCTGCTGTGGCGCTGGTCTGTCCACGTCCCATACTGGCTGTCGGCTTCGTGCACAAGAGTGTCGGTGTCCTTGGCCTCAGGGGTCCGCCGGGAGAAACACTGCTTCAGTTGGTCCTGCAAGGACAAGCCAGAAACGCTCAGAACCCGGTCCCAGCTAACACAAATCACACCACCTGGCCCCCAAGTTCAGACCTGTCTGGTTCCCTGCTGCCCTCAGAGGTGGGGCTGGACGTCATAGCTGAGCACTAGGGTGATCGACCGTCTTGGTTTGCCTGAGACATCCCAGGATGCAGGACTTTCAGTGCTGCAGCTGGGCAAACTGGGACTCTACCTGGCCAGCCCCCAAGACTCATCGGGCTGGTTCGGGCACCCTGCCCAGGTGCCCACCGCCACCGTGCTCCCTCCGCCAGCATCGCCCAGCACAACATCCGTGCAGCACCGAACTTGGGCCAGGCACCGGGCAAAGCTTTAACATGAGATCACCTTGCTGAACTGCAGCCCCTCAACCAGCCTACGGAGCGGGTTTTATTACAATCCCCATTTTACAGATGAGAAAATTGAGGCTTAGAGAGGTAAAGTGATGTGCCCCAAATCAAACAGCCAGTAGATGGCAAAGTGGAATTCAAACCCAGGCGGAGGTCTTGCACCCCGAGTCCAAACCACTGTGCCCCAGGCAATATCAATCCCTTGGTCTGCCACTGCCTGGTCAGTGACTGATCTCTGCCCCTGGCCTGGACCCCCAGAGGGGGCAGGCAAGGAGCAAGGGCTCTGGCTACCACAGAGCTGGCCAAGGCCATTAGTTTCCATGAAACGAGAGAACTGCCGGCTTCCCTAATTTGTCCGCTTGGCAAATTAAAAGCCTATTTCTGGTGATGGAGCCACTGAACTGGCTGCCGCTGAGGCCCAGGCTTTACCTAGAGGGGAGAAGCCAGAGCTCTCCAGCTGAGACCAAAAGCCCAATCCCTCGTCTGGGCCACTGGCACAGTAACGGCTCACAGGGCCTCAGCTGCCTGAGCTTTGAGCGACGTTCTCAGTCACTCAAAGGTGGAGGAATGTGGAGGTAAGGATAAGGGGGTGAGAGGGACCTTGCCCCCAAATCCAGAGAGACCCACAGGGCGCATCTTCATTCCGTACGTTCCATTTGAGGTCAGGAGGCACATTCTGCGGGAATGTGCTTCAGATCATTCATCTCCTGCTCAGAAACCCTCAAGGGCTCCCTATTGTCCTCCTACAGAAACCCAAGGCCCCTTGCAACTGAGCCCCAAATTTCCTGTCCAGTCCCAACCCCTGCCCTTGCTCCAAACAAACTCCCTTCCCTACTCCCCCTGGCCTCCTACACGCCGCATCCCACACGACCCTCGCACGTTCCTGTTCCTGGCCTCGGCGGCTCTGCTGGCGCTGTTCCCCCTTCCTGTCCGGCCAACTTAGCCAAAGCTCTCGCAGCCCACGGTGACCACTCCTTCCCTAAACGTCTCACTGCACACCCTGGGTGACTTATCAATTGTACCAGGCAAAGTGGGACACGTAAGTTATTTACTCAACAAATATTTACTGAGCACCTACTGTGTGCCAGGCAGCGGAGAGCCAGGAGTGGAGGGAGAGGGGGTCACAACATAGATGCAACCTCTGGGACTCTGCAGCTCAGCAGAGGGGCCCTTTAAGACTGGGGGCTCCAACACCTTTGTTCCCTCCTTGGAGCCCGGCTGCACACAGAGGGCACCTGATCAGTGCAGGTGAGCTGGCTGGTTCTCAGCAGTCTACGTTCTTCCCTGGCAGGGGGAGCTGGCCTCTTTGCAGCTTTTTTGGAACCATCTTAGCCGAGTAAGCATAGATGGCCCCGCAGAAGGAGTGAGTGCCTGGGAAAGCCGTGCTGTGTGACCTCAGGGACTTCGCATCCCTCTCTGAGTTGCAGAAAAGTTATAAGGATTCAGTGAGGAAATGGTGGTCACCCCAAGGGCACAGATTTCAAACAAGAGGACCCATGTGACAGCTCCTAGGACAGGGCCTGGCACTCAGGAGATGCCCAGTAAGTGCTCATTTCCTTTCCCATACCCTCTCTCTTGCCTGTTGGGGACACTCGTGTACCCCATCATGTTCCCAGGAAGGCTGCCAGTGAGGTGTAGGCAAGGACAGGAATTCAGAATAAATCCCTAACTCACCTCTGATAAATGGCCACACTCACAGACCCTAACAACATCTGCCAGTCCAAACAGCCTAATTCCACTGCCTGTAGAACCTTTTCTTTCTCCAGCTACCAAAGTAACACATGCTCATTATAAAACATTTAGGAATTACAGAGAGTCACAAAGAATACCTTTGAAAATAACTCATCACCCCAAGAAAAGATCCTTGCATAGTCCTGTCCAGAACCTTCTAAGTCACCTCCTCTACATTGTCACCTTCAATAGCTGAAGAATATTCCACTCTGTGAATGCAGCATCATTCAATTAACCAATCCCCAAGCACTGGCACTTCCAGGTTGCTCAGTATTTTCTCACTACTATCATCAACAATATGATAAACATCCTGAGACAATTCCCATAAGAGAAATTCCTAAGTATAGAATCACCGGGTTACACAGAGCACATCTCTAAGGCTTTGGCACCTGATGATCAAGCCAGTCTTGGGACAGGCTGCCCAAGCTCCAGGTGCGTGGTATAACGTGGGGACGCTGCTAGCACACTGTAGGGAGGGAGTCAGTCCCCACTTAGGGTAGCCCTTTTGCCTTGAAAGGTCACCTGACATGCTCAGAGGCATGACACCTTTGACGGAATTCTCCCCGAGACCCAGGAACGGAAGTGGTCGTCCGAGCGCACTCTAAGATGCTTTTTTTTTTCTTAGTCGAGACTAGGTCTTGCTATGTTGCTCTGGCTGGTCTTTTAAATTTTTTTTTAATTTCAAAATATTAAGGGGGTACAAATGTTTTTGTTACATAGATACCCTATGTAATGCTTAAGTCAGGGCTTTTGGTGTGCCTGTCGCCAGAATAGTATTCATTGTACCCAATAGGTAAGTTTTTATTCCTCAACCCCCACCTCCCCTCCCCGCGCCGTTCTTGGTTTCCAATGTCCTTTATATCTCTTTGTGCCTGCAAATGCCCATAGCTTAGCTCCCACTTATTAGTGAGAACATGTGGCGTTTGGTTTCAGTTCTACGCAAGTTGCTACAAAAGACATTATTTCATTCCTTTTTATGGCTGAGTGGTACTCCATGGCGTACATACTCGTATACCACATTTTCTTTATCTGCTTGTGAACTGATGAGCACTTAGGCTGATTCCCCATCTTTGCGATTGTGAATTGTGCTGCAATAAACATTTGAGTGCAGGTGTCTTTTTTATAAAATGACTTCTTTTCCTTTGAGTAGATACCTAGTAGTGGGATTGCTGGATCGAATGGTACATCTACATTTATTTCTTTGAGGACTCTCCATACTGTTTTCCACAGAGGTTGTACGAATTTGCAGTCCCACCAACAATGCATACGTGTTCCTTTCTCTCTGCACCCATGCCAGCATCTATTGTTTCTTGACTTTTTAATGACTATTTTAAGAGGGTAAGGTGGTATCTCATTGCAGTTTTAATTTGCATTTCCCCGATGATTAGTGACGGTGAGCATTTTTTCATATTTTTGTCGGCCATTTGTCCATCTTCTTTGGAAAACCTTCTGTTCATGTCTTTTGCATACTTTTTGAGGGGGTTGTTTGGTTTTTTCTTGCTGATTTGAGTTCTTTAATTAATTAAAATTAACTAATATTAAGAATTCAGTTCCTCAGTGGCACCAGCCATACTTCAAGGTCTCCATAGCTACCTTCATGTGGCTACCATATTGAACAACACAGAAAAGTGAACATTTCTATCACTGCCGAAGGTTCTAGTGGCTGGCACTGCTGGAGAACTTCCCACGATATAATAATTATAATTGGCCAATTTCTTATCAGTCTTCCCTGGACAGGCACTGTTTCGAGAGCCAGAATACCTGGATTTGAATCCAGGCTGTACCACATAGTAGCTGTGTGACCTTAGACAAGTTACTTAACCTCTCTGTGCCTCAATGTTCAGACAAAGTAGATGTGCATGTGACATTGTGTTGAATGTCACTGCAGTCTCTACTCTTTAACACGGACCGTCAAATCTGAAGTAAGAGAATTCATCTTGTACTATGGCTTAAGAAAGCGAGCTGTTTACCAGTACTTTCTCTAGTTGGTACCCTGGTAACCTCTTGTGCATGACAAGTAACTTACGCCTCACCACTCCACCAGACCCTGGCAGGACTTCAGATCAGCAGTGCCTGAGCTTAGCTCCCAGGGCTACCAGGGCTCAAGGTCAACCACAATAAAGGTCGGAGACTCTGCTTTCTAAAGGTCAGATTGTTTTATTCGCCCGAAGGCAGAATGTTCTTCCCGTTCAGTGTTGCCTCACAGGCTGCTATGAACTCCCTGACTGACTGTAGGCAAGTAGATGTCTACAAGGGAGTCTGAAAATCCGCATGATAAGTTAAAAGGCAGACAGAAGAGCTGTGTCCCAATTACTCGCCATAGATCAGTGTCCCCAGTCCATACTTCAGTTTGTCATTGGTCAAATGAGGTTATTCAAATTCTGTAATTTAGACCTAGAAGGACCCTCTGAGCCCGTTCAGTCGGCCCTTCTTTTTCAGAGGAGGAAACGGAAGCCCAGACACAGGAACAGCGATGGGGCTCTTAGTTCTCACAGCACGTGGGAGGCCGTGCTGGGGGGACTGGAACCCAGGCTCTGGGATTTCTCCCCAGTGCTCCTTGCAGCCACCAACGTGCCACCTGCACCGCCTTCTTCCCAATGCTCCAGGAAGCTGTGAGGAGGAAATGTACGTAAAAACGCTCTCAGGAAACCTTAAGAACTTGGCAGGTTTGAAAACCACTTGCTCGGACTAGCTCGGCAAGCCCCAAAGCCACTGGTGGGAGAAAACTCTGGACTCTTGAATTGCAGGCAAAGATGACTGCGCCAGCCTGGCCCCGGGCCGACAGCTCTCTAATGTCCACGCTGGGAAGACCAGGCTAACATGCCCCTCTAAGGGCTGTGTGAAAACACGCCATGACACGTGCTCTGAAATTTAAAACGCGCACACCCTTAACTCAGTAACTTTAGTTCAAAAACTTTATCTCAAGGAAATCATCAGACACACTTGTCAAGATCTACGAACATGGACGCCACCCTGCAGGATTCGCCATCATTGCAAAATACTGCAAACAGTAGGTGTCCAATGGATGGGGATGGGTGAAATTCAGCATCCACACGATGGATAAAACGCAGCCAAGGTAAACGATGTTCAGAAAGGATATTTATCTACCGTCACTGAAAGATGTTTGCCACACACTAGCGAACAAAAAATTAAAAAGGTAACAAAGCAACGTGTGTTGCGATAGCAGCGTTGTAAAAATAAACACATAAATGTGAGTGAAAAGAAAAAAGAAAAACATCTGGAAGACTCCATGGCAAATTGTTAACAGGCACGCTGTGTGGTGGTGAGATAGCAGGTTGCCTTTTTATGGATATTTTACTTAGTTACACACTTATAATTTTATATCCCAATATAACCAGATGACAAAATTAAATAGAATTGATTAAATCATGTTTCCTGGTAGTATGGTATTGCACACATCATGAATTAGGAACAAATCAGAAGGGGGCTCTTTATTTGTTAATCTACACCAGAGCTTAGCAAACTTTTTCTAGAAAGGGCCAGATAGTAAATATTTTGGACTTTGTGGGCCGTACAGCCTCTATCCAAACTCCTCAACTCTGCCATTGTTAACTGGAAAGCAGCTCAGGCTAATAGGTAAGTGAGTGCGCGTGACCGTACTCCAATAAAACTTTATTTACAAAGCAGGCGGCTGGCTAGATTGGGCCCTCAGGCCGTAGTTTGCTGATCCCCGATCTATGGGGAACTGTTTCATTCACGACTGTACCCAGCACTTAGAACAATGCCTGGCAGCTGGCAGCTGTTGAAACGATTTGTTGGAGAAATGTTTCTGAACAGAATTTTTTTTTGTAGTGAGTAGGTGTGAAGCTTCTTAACCAGAAAAGGCAATGTAGTTATGGAGGGGTTGGGGAAAAGGGAAAATATTGTGCCTGCATGCATTTTGGGGCATTTGACACATCCACCTGAGAAAGAACCCTGAGTCAGGGCCGTAACAGCGGCTCAGAGCTGACAGAGCAATTCTGAGAAATTCCAGAAGTGTGTCTCATCCCCCGCTTCCCGCAGGGAGCTCTGCAGTCATGGGGCCTAGGCTGGCATGGGGGACACCTGCTCTGTGTCAGTGTCCCCGAGAGCCTGCCGCATTTTACCCTCCTGTGTCCAGGTCACACCTGCCATAGTAACAGTAACAATAATAACAAAGGCTGACACTATTGAGCGCTGACAATGTGCCAATCACTCTACTTTGGAAAGCTTCCAACAAATCCATGAAGTGGGAACATGGACCCATTATACAGAGGAGGAGACCAAGTCCCGGAGAGGCAATCCAGCGTGCCCAGGGTCACACGGTTCCAAAGTGGTGGAGCTGGGATTTGAATCTGGGTTCGCTGACACCCACACTTGTGCTCTCCCAAGCTGCCACCTTCTCTTGGCTCTGACTTGACGCTAAGAGCTTTGCTGGGCCCTCAACGATCATTTTACAGAGGGGAAAACTGAGGGCCAGGCAGGGGAGAGATGCCCGGTCAGCCCTCCGGTCAGCACCGTACGTCACTAAGTGTGCCAATGGGTGGGGTCTCGGTTGGGCCAGGAAGAGAAGGGGAAGGGGTGTAGGTCAAGGATGAGTCAAGTCTCCCTGTTTGTCTCACATCCGCCCTGCACCGCTGGCTTCCAGGACAGTCTTTCGGAAGGTCCAGCATGACCTCCGCACACGTCCTCTGAGCAGCTCCCTTCCTGGTGCTCCGGTGATGAGCAGCCTAAACCACAATCTTCCAGGTTGCAAATGCAAAATTAACCTGCCCCATTGCTCCAACACATTGGAGTCGGGACGGGTTAGCAGTTCTGAGCTAGGGCTCTGTGATGGAGCAGACGGGGGTGAATCCAGCTCTGCCATTTGCTAGCTGTGACTCAAACTTCCTAAACCTCAATTTCCCCATCTGTGAAATGGGGATGGAGAGGATGCTTAGGGGAGCTGGGAGGATTGTGTACCACATCTGGCGAGAGCTTGCACGCGCCTGGCTGAACTTGCACATGGTCAGTGCTGAACAGACGCCGGTTCATGTGACAGTGATCATGTCCACTGTTAGGTTCCCCGAACACATGATTTTGGCGAACACTGTAACAACGTGCGACCAGGGCTCATGCGGCCTGACAGTCCCGCCATTCAGCTAAGAACCAAAGGGGCTGCCTGGAGCAGATCCCTGAGTATCCCCTGACCTGGATGTCTGGCAGCTGCTCCCCACAGAGGGCACCCTGGGGAAGGTCCCACATCACAAAGCGACCCCGGGCCCCAGCTCTGCCGGGAAGATGAGTCATCCACCATGGCGCGCGTGGCTCTGGCAGAGACGCGCTGTCTACATGGGACAAGTGTTACCCAAAGTGACAGGAACACACGTTTGCAGTTGGTCCTCAGGAGGCGTATTTGGTTTCCAGACAAGGCTGTGAGTGGGGGCTTCCGCGCAAGCTATAAACAGCAACAGCAGCTGGGCTGGGAGGCCCAGGCTCAGGGCAGCCTCAGACGTAGGGTTCCCCCTGCCCCGAGAAGCCCAGCCGGCACTCTGGAGTCTGCTTTCCGGGTGTCAGAGGTGGGCAAGGAGGTGGCAAGAACAGTAATAACCACAAACTCTAAGAAGCACCAACTGTGTGCCTGGCACCATGTCAAATTCCTTATGTAGAACATCCGGTTCAACTCCCATAATAGATGCTATGAAATATCCCCATTTCACAGATAAGGGAGCTGAGGCTCTGAGATGCTAAACAGAAACAACAACAACAAACACTTACATGGTGCTTACTGTATGCCAAGCTGCCACATTCAATCCTAAGAATCAGGTACTGCTGTCGCCCCCACTTTCCAGGTGGGAAGACTGAGGCCCAGAGAGGGAGGAGCCTGATTCAAACCCAGGTGGTCAGGCTCCAAGTCTGTGGCCTGGTGCCCCCCACTCTGCCAACACCTGTTGCAATTTCACCCAGGAGATGCACCTCTGGGAGACTTCTTGGTCTAGTCCGTTAGCTGCCGGCAGTGTTGGCCTGGGGTCTGCTTGGAATGTGTCCCTAAAACGCAGCTCAGACATCAACTCCCCCAGCAAGCCTCTCCTGGCTGCCCCCTCCCCAGGTGGGCCCTAGGGACCCCCCATGGAACCCCCTGTGCCCACCCCATCATAGAAATTATTATGCTGGGCTGTGGTTACTGTTTGTTTGACTGTCTTCTCCAAACTGTGAGCTTCCTGAGGACAGTCACTGGGGGATATTCACTCTCAAATCCCAGTGCCAAGTTTAGACACAGCCAACGTGAACAGCAAGCAACTCATGATGGACAGACGAATGAGTACACGGGTGAGTAAAGGAACCCGTAAACATCCCCTGCCCCTCTCTAATGACTGTGACCAAGACTGCTGCTCACCCAAACCTGGATATAGTGCAGGACCGTCTGTTTTTATATACACCCATTGCAATTTAATTCTTGCTGCTTTTTAAAACAATTAAACTGTCTTTTACAAAACACTATGTGCCTTGTGCTGACGAACAGTGAAACGAGGGTAGCCAGCGTGGTAGATTTAAGGGGCACAGTAGGAGAGATTGATCCCGAGGGAGGGGAACATCCCCAAAATAATCAGGAACCTTGGTGCAGAGGGAGGGGAGGAGCATAGAACATTCTAGAGGTATTGCGAGACTCGTGCATGGAGACAGAAAGATCTGATTTCCCTTTTAAATCTAAAGTTCTATTAATACAAGTTCCACAGTTCTAAGATTAAGATGAGCCACGGGAAAAGGGAATTTGGAGTTTTTGAAAATGTATTCAACCTAAATCACAGAACGACTATGACATGATGTCCTACGTAATTACTGGAAAGGGTTGCTAAAGAGAACGAGGCAGACGCCAGTGTACTGACACGAAACCACCTCCAAGATGCACCGTCCGGCGAGGGAAGCAAGGTGCGAGCTAACAGGTGGCGCACGCGGCCTTTGTCTGTGGGGGAATGTGAATATCTGAAAACGCAGAGGCTGAGAAGCACACAGGAAAACCGCGAAGCACTCGTCTCTGGGAGAGGGACTGAGGGATTGGGGAAGGGGAGAGAGAAGTCCTGTTTTTCATTCTAGCTCTCTTTGTATTTTGTAACATTTTCAGCTGGTAAAATAAAAAGTAAATTTTAAAACTGTATAATGATACATAAATATATGAGTTTTTTATGTTTCCCAGCATCTCCTCTTTGTTCCCACCCACCCTGCCTTGGCTCCTCTTGGAGGGATTCTTAAAACAGCTTAAGCCAAATTCGACTTCTTTTTTTGAAACATCACATGTCAAAACATCTCTCTCACCGTTTATTTTAGGCAAGGGCTCAACTTGTCAGGTGACAGAATTGCAGCCTTGAAGTGTAAGTGTCAACCTGGTGAGAAGGCAGGGAGCCGGGTGTGTGTGTCCCCACTGACACGGACCCCAGGTCCGCCAGACTGAGGGCCCGGAGCTCTCTCCCTGGCAGGACGCGGCCACCAGCCCAGCCATGATCTGTGGGCACGAGCACATTCCAGTGTCCCCACATGGCTCCGCCACCCCTGCTGTGGTAGTTCATCCAGCAGAGAGAGGCACACAGATACAAATGCATGCGTGCATACATATACACACAAACGCACATGCACACACAGGTGCACACACATAAACAGACATGTATGTATATATATACACAAATGCATATACACAAAAAACACATATACACACACAGGTGCACACACACAAATAGACACACACACACATATATATATGTACACACAAATGCCCATACGCAAAAGACACATATACACACAGATGCACGCACATAGACATGTATGTATACACATACATACACGTATACATACACACAAATGCATATACACAAAAACACACATATACACATTAATACATACAAATATACACACATATAAATATATACACCAATGCGCACACATACAAAAAATAGTCAACACAAAAACACATAAATACATGCATACACAAATACACACAGGCACACAAACACAGCTGCACATACACAAATATACACATATACATATATACATACACAAATGCATACACACAAAACACATACACACGACTACAAACACAAATACACATATACACAAAACATATACGATACACATATACACACACACACACAAACTCACACACAAAGGGATGGTCACAGCAGCACTGTTTTTTTTTTTTTTTTGCCTGGGCTAGAGTGTCGTGGCGTCATCCTAGCTCATAGCAACCTCAAACTCCTGGGCTCAAGCAATCCTCCTGCCTCAGCCTCCCAAGTAGCTGGGACTACAGGCATGTGCCACGATGCCCAGCTAATTTTTTCTATATGTTTTTAGTTGTCCAATTAATTTATTTCTATTTTTAGTAGAGACGGGGTCTCGCTCTTGCTCAGGCTGGTTTCGAACTCCTGAGCTCAAACAATCCGCCCGCCTCGGCCTCCCAGAGTGCTGGGATTACAGGCGTGAGCCACCGCGCCTGGCCTAGCAGCACTGTTTTTGGTGACAGCAAACCCAGCTCAACTGCTCTTCCACAAGGGCACCTGATACGTGAACTGCAGCTTATCGTGCAAGGGACTAACAGGGTGTAGCCATTAACAGCGACGGAGAAACTTCAAGGCTGATGTGGAAAGATGTCAACATCATTACAGGTAAGTTTAGGAAGCACAAGGGGCAGAAAACTGTGTCTTAAATCACCTCCTTGGGCAACCTGAGTTCCCCTGATTAATCCAGGTTTCCTATCCCAAGTATACAAGGTCCTCCTGGGCCTCGGACAGAGAGTCCACTGCGGCAGGTGACAGAGGGCCCCGTGGAAGGTGCGGGACGTGACCTCGGCTCTGAAAAGCAGGTCGGAGTTGGACAGATGGGGACATCAGGGAAAGCAAGACAAGCAGAGGAACAGCCTGGCGGGGGGTAAATGCCGTGATTATTAAGAGCCTACGACTGTGCTGCGGGCACCATGCCAGGCACTGGGCAGCCCCATCCACCCTGCAGGGTGGGCATATGACCCGCCTTACAAGCCGGGACCTGGAGGAACTCCCAGTGGGGGCACGGGAAGAAGAGAGCTCAGAGCATGAGGCATGAACGAAGCTCCCCCTCCCCTGGAGTGGGGGGCCCCACAGGAGTTGGGAGGAGGCCGTGCCTGGGAGCTCACGCCTGTCACCGGCATGGTGGCTCCTTTGTGGATGAACGGCCAACCCCACCCCCACCCCGGGTGAAGGGGGAAAACCAGTCGGGCTGACATTCCACAGCCCGAGACAGAGCCAAGGGCTCTGTTTCCTTCTGGTGCCCAGCCCAGCCTGTGGCTTTGTTCAGAGACCCTGCCCAGGGCCCAGCGCGCAACCTGTTCTAACCCACAGCTAGATCCACCCACCCTGTTTCCCAATCCACCGCTTGGTAAACCAGAGAACCCTGGAAAACACCCAAGTCGATGGTATCTCTTTGGCCAACTCTTGACAGTGCCCAAGTTGGGGCAGGACTGCCTTCTGCAGTGGTTCCTGTCTGTCCGGGGGGGGGGGGGGGGGGGGAAATCAAGCAAGCGAGCGTCTGCTTGGCACGTGGCTATGGGGTTGTGCATTGGTCAGAGCAATCTGGTGGGCTCTTTGGAAGCCTCAGCTGTGGGCTCCAGCATGCAGGGAAGCAGGACCATCAGCTGGATGCAAAGCCTGGTACATCAAAGCCCAGAGGCCCGTTCCAGTGAGACAGTGCCTGGCTCAAAGCCCACAAAGCAAGGGACCCACAGGGAAGGAGCCGGGGCACGTGCAGGCGCTCGGGCATGCTGGAGAAGCCCTGCATGTCCTTGGGGCCCAAGTTCACTTAGCAGACTTGGCAGTCAGACCTAGCGAAGCTGAAAGGCCCCCAAAGGCTGCTGGGCGCCAGCGGCAGAAGGGCCTGTTCTCAATGCAGGGAAATATCCAAGTGCTGGGACTCTGGGCTTCTTGGTTCACCGTGGGTGAGCACGCACTAAGGCAATGGGTACCCAGCAATGCACTTCACTGCGCCAGCCCCCAAAGGGGCCACCCTCCCACCCTGTGAAGTGGCTTATACTGTCACAGCTCTGCTGGCCCTGATCCCAAACCCCAGAGCCAGGTCTGTTTCAAACTCGGGACTTTTCAGATTTTAGAAAGGCAATGTGTGGACATATTGTACATTGTAAGACACCCCCAGTGGGGTCTAGGGAAGGGGTTCCCAACAAGGCCACTATGGACACACGGTGGGGGCTGTCCTGTGCTCGGTGGGATGTTTAACAGCATCCCTGGCTACTACCCTAGAGCCACCAATGTCAGCAGCACCCCATCCCCACGGTCATGACAACCGAAAATGTCTCCAGATGTGGCCAAATGTCGCCAGGGGGCAAAGTCACCCCCCAGTTGACAACTACTGGTCTAGTTCATGCATTCTCAAAAGAAGTGGTATTGTACCCACCGGGGCACAAAATGGGTTCTTGGGGGAGTGTGTATGAAAAACAATCTTTCAATGTATAAAGCACAGATATGCACACAGCACCTGTACAGATGCACAATATATCTGTGGCATTAAACTTTCACAGGAAGGTAATTAGGAAAAAATGTTGAGAGAGGCCCCTTGGGGACAATACGTGGAAGAAACGAGGCTGACAAATGCGGGAGCAGGGCAGCCCTGTGCAAGCAAACGTGTTCGGATTTTGCAGCGACAGGTTGGAAGGGCCCCACCATGTAGAGTAAATAAATGCCGTGAACAACCTCACATCAGTGCATTGGTGTGGGGGTAGTTTTGCCTCAAAAGAGAGCTTTTTGGATGTCAGAATGGTGGATCAGGAATTGCAAACCTGGTCTGACATGGATACAGGAGAAATCTGAGGCTCAGAGAAGTTAAGGAACGTGCCTGTGTGCACACATGTGCGTGAGTGTGTGTCTGCCTGCCTGCATGCGTGCGTGCGTGTGTGCGTGTGTGCTCACACCAAAGTCTCGCCGACGCCAGAGGGATTGCATCCTCCCATATACCCCACACACGTGTAAACGACCATGACCCTGGGCTCAAACCCGCTCAGCGACGTGCATCACAGCCTGAAAGCTGCACACGCCCTTTGCCCGTGCCCCACTCACCCCGCTCCTAAGAGTCATTCTAAACGTTATTCTGAATAGGCAGCGTGTGCAAACAAATGCCCAGGGATGTTTACTGCACCATTATTTATAAGACACAAAAACTGGAAGCAACTTAAGTGTCCAAAAATCACTCAAAGCCTGAACGAATAAAGTAGGCACGACCCCAAACCAGAACCCAGCACAGACACGGAAATGAGGCTGCGGGTCTTTCCATATTCGCTGACACAGGAAGGGGAAGAACACGGCATGAAAGAGTGCATGTAGCGTAATTTGATTTTGTTCATCTATCTATACATATGTATATATATGCAAAATATATGCGTGTAGTTTTATTATAGATGCACATATATATTCCATATATAAATGCAAAAAAATCTTAAAGGATTCAGACATGTTATAAGAATTATTTCGGGGGGGCAGGGTGCTAAATAATTTTGTTCTTTTCTTCTTTCTCGCCTACAATCTTCTATAATCTTATTTCTCTATGGGGAGCATGCTTTGTTTGAGTAGTTCTTTTAAAATAAGAAAAGGACCCAGAACACGCCCCAGTCACGCAAGCGCTGTGACTTCCTGGCCCGGGGGCTGGCGGAGCAGAGCGCTGAGCCCCTCGTGGACACGGACTGGCTCCCGCCTGCTGTTGGGCAGTGGCCAAGCTCGATTTCCCAGGGCCTGGGGCTGTGTCAGGCCACCCCAGGGAAGAGCAAGAGGTAAAGTGCTGGCGAGGGGCAGGCCTTAGTGAAGGGTAGAGGGGGTGTGGGGGACGGGGCAGCCCAGGTGCTGCCTTTCTGACAACATCCACTCCCTGGACACCCACCTGCCCCTGGGACCTCAGTTTCCCCCTCTGTGAAATGGGGGTCCATCACTGGGATCCAGGGGTTCTGCTGACAGGCAGGGAGCGGCCCCCTCCAGAGCCTACCATCGTTGCTCCCCGTCGGGTCCCCTCCTCTGTGACGCCACCGCAGTGATGGCCGCAGCAGAGAAAAACGCCTGCTCACCACAAAAACCACAGAATCAGGGACTTGCAAGTAGGAAGGGAGCTCAGAAGTCACCCAGAGCTTGCTCAGGACAATGAACACTTATGTAGCACCTACTGTATGCCAGAACTATGCCGAGAATGCTGAGACGCTCCTGACATCTGCCCTGGGGAAGCTTAAAGTCGAGTCAGGGAGATGGAGGTGTAAGTGACCATTTCAGCAGGGCATGGGAAGGACAGCAGCAGAATCTGTAGGGGCTGGGATGGATGCAGCCCGGAGGAAGGGCAGGGGGGGAAGTCAGGGAATGCTTCCTGGAGGTGGTGACTCTTGAGTTGAGTCTTCACTGAAGAGTAGGAGCTAGCCAGGGGGAGGAGAGGGGTCCGATCTCAGGGAGCTGCAGGAGGAAGGGCACAGAGAAGGGAGGAGGCGAGATGCTGGGGGTGCCAGGCGCAGGGCAGGATGGGAGCTCCAGGGGGAAGGAGGGACAAGACTCAAGGCAAGGATGGTGCCCAGCACCCCAGAAAATCAAGTGGCCTACTTCCTCCTTCCTGACACCTCTCTGTACCGCCAGTGAATTCCGGAAGGGGTGCAGAAGGGAAGGGGTGCTGTCTTGCCTCTGACGGGCTAGGACTTTAGCTGCAGACCACGAAGGTCACAGGGATTCAAGGAATCCCAAGAGGTGCCAGCTTAGCAGGAGCCTTGGGGCCAGACAGACCCAGACTCCAGTCCTAGCTCCCTGGTATGTACAGGCTGTGCAGTCTTGGGAAAGTTACTTTACCTCTCTGAGCCTCGGTGATAGCAGAGAACCACTCTAACATCCCTGAAGCTAGCACTGCATGAGCTGATAACGACTTCCGTGAAGTGCTGAGCGCTGTGCCCGGCAGACGGTAGGTGCTCAGGAAGTGGCTGCCATTGTTACGATGCTCGTAAGTCAGAATCATCTCCCTCTGGCTTTGAAACCAGCAGGAGACACCAAGCTCGAGAAGCAGAATGACACAAGGAGCTTTTAGGAATTAGCTGTTTTCGGAATTCTTGGTAGACATCGCTCCAGTTAATGCTCTCTCAGGGGACTTGGCAGAATTTATAGGAATTGTTAAGAATCCCTGCAGCAACAACTGCCCTCAGCTTCCGGAAAATAAAGCCTCGGCAGGAAACACATTCATTCTCTGAAGGGTAGACAGGAGCAGTTACGGGGGTGAGATGACAGCTGAGCCCACTCACCATCCCAGCCCTCCGCGAGGCTCCAAGGGGCCAAAATCGCCGGTGAGCTGGAAGCCCCGGAGCTGGCATCCCTCCCAGTGCGGCCGGATGAAGTCCCAGCCCCTTGGCTCTGCACACACTGCCCCACAACCCCTCTCAGGCCTGTCACCGGCTGGCCCTCGTGGCGCACGTCTGCTTCAGCGAGAATGGACGGTGTGCTGCCCCCCGACAAGCCGTGCAGTCACCTGTTGCTGAGACCTTCTGCCTGGAATGCCCTTCTCTGCCACCATCTGCTGGGGGACTCCTACTCTACCTTCAAGACCCAGCTGTCTGCAGCCCAGGAAGCACGTTCTCCTCACTGGCAGCTCTCCTAGAGCACTTAGGACCCTGGACGGCAGGGGCTTGTGCCAGCTCTGACCAACCCCACCCTAGCCTGAGGACCTCGGAGGGAAGGCTGGGCCCACACAGGCTCACCTCTCTCTCCCTGGGGCAAACCCAGCACAATGTAGGTGCTCAGTGAATGCGTGAGGAGGGAGGCAGGAAAATGCGGGGCAGGAGAGAGAGAGGGAGGGAGGGAGGGAGGGAGGAAGAGCAGACAGACGAAGTCCCAGGCTGTAGATAACATAGAGGGTCTACAGTACCAAGTTTCAGCGTCCTCATCTATATAAATGGGAAAACGGGACCCACCTCTCCCAGCTGTTGAAGGTGAAATGCAACAGTGAGTACAGAGCCCCCAGCACCCAGGACCGGTGGTGGGAGTATGGTTACGAAATGCCAAGAGTGCCACAGACAGCGTCACTGACACCTGGCGTGCCCACCTAGGAGCAAGGGGGGCTGAAGCATCCCCCCACTCATTTCCCCAAATTACATCCCTTCATCCACTCTTAAACCTGGAGCTTCCCCAATGATCCCACGGACATGCACACGAAGTGTCGGGCGATGCTCTATCCCCGCAGGGCGCAAGACAATCCACAGAGGGTGAAGGCGGAGCAGACCCGGGTTCACCTGGTTCCTGGGTTCCCAAACTGCCCCACTGTGCTTTGCTTTCTTTCCTTTTCTCTTTAAACACTGATTGGGCACCAGCTTCTACCTGTGAGACCCCTTGCTGAGCGCTTTCATAAATGCGATCTCCAAACGTGAAAACCAAATTTGGGGGCTTCGAATACTCTGCTCCTGTTGGCGGGGGCGGAGGCCGCATTACCCATTGTCAATATCCCATTTTTCAGGTGGGGAAACTGAGGTACAAAGGGAAGTGACCTGCCCAGGGAGCCCAGACTCAATGATGCTCACTGTCACAGCCCACAGGGCAGGTCTTCAGGGGAAGGAAAACAGTCCAAGGTGACCTCTCGGCCATTCCCCAAGACCACCTCTCAGTTGTCCCCCGCCCCTCGGGCTTTCCAACCCCACGACGCTGCTGCTCTGCAGGTTTCCAACTCTACCCACCCCCACTGGGGAAAAGAGCTGGTGGCATTTTTTAATTCTTCCTCCAGCTCCCTATTTATAGAATATTGACAGACCAAGGATCGTTTCCAGCAACAGTCAGGGAACCCACACTGGGCCCAGGCTCAGGTGGCTCTGGGAACCCGGGGATCTGTCTCTGAAGGGGCGGGATTTCCAGCCACACCTGAAACAAGATGCGCACCACCCAGGAGGAGTAAAAGCAGGTTAGTCAAGCACTGTGGGAGCAAAAGGGCATTTCCCCTCTGAATTTGGAGGTCACACACTCCTTGCTCCTTCTCTGTTCTTGCAGGGAAACACCAGGTACTATCGGATAATACCCATCACACCGAGACCCTGGCAAGGCTGGGGTTAACTAACAGTGAATGAGGTTTGTGTGGGGACTCCCAAGAGGAGAAGGTTCAGCGTGGGAACCCCTGGTACAGACAGGCCTGAATCCCAAGTCCCCCTCTGCCCTTGCCTAGCAGCGGGGTCCTGAGCAAGCCCCTTTGTCTCCCTGGGCCTCAGTTTCCTCATCTGTACGATGGGAGCAATAATCGGGCTCACCTGGCCCAGTTGTTGTGAAGCCTGTACAAATATTTATCTCAGCTTTGGTGAGTTCGATTCTGCTCACGGGGGAGGCCACACGACACCAAAGAGTGTCCCAGCTCAAAGTCCACACTCTGTTTTGCTAAACCCAGAACTGCTTTATGAGTTTGCCCAGGGGCCTCAGGGGGAAAACGTCATTTGTTGAACTGGGCCCCATGGAAGGGCAGTGAGGCCCTGAACCCCCAGAGAGCAGGGAGCCAGGAGGACACACTCCCCTGCAAGGGAGCATCAGGGGAGCCAGATGTACCCGCAAATCACTAGAGTCTGTCACATGTATTGAGGGGGGATTAGTTTGACAGCTCAGAGACCAAGCAGGGAAGGCTACTTGGAGGAAGAGGCATGTGAACTGGGCCTCGGAGGATGGGGACAGGGCCAGGATGTAAAACTGAGGGAGCAAAGATCATTCACCACATGGTAAAGGCAGAAAAATGGAATCATTTAACAAACTAGTTAATAGTACTGAAAAGATGGGGATGGAGGGGTGGGAGAGGAGCATGTGACAAACTGTGTCCTCTATGCCTGGCAAACATTTTCACAGTGAATCCCCTCAAAAATCCTATCACATAGGTATGATTATCATCATTCTCATTTTATATACTAGATGAGGAAATAGAGATTCAGAGAGGTTGATTCATTTGGCCAAGGTCACATAGCACATAAGTGGCAGAACCAGGATAAACTTGGTCCAGTCTAATCCCAAGCCCAGGTTTCTAGACCACCAGGCTGTCCTGTGCTCTCAGGGCTTGTGGTGGGGGCTGGGGACAGGGTGCGTCTGCCTTGGCTGACGTGTAGGCAAAATGGAGCAGAGGACAGTCAGAGACACATGACAGTGGCTAAGGCCTGGTCTGCCCCTGGGCTCAGGAGTCACAGCTGTTAGATGAGAAGTTGGGACTAGATGAGTGGAGACCGGTGTTTCATATTTCAAAACTCATGACACGTTAGTAAGTAAGAAAGCGAGGGAGGGGAGGAGGGAAAGATGTACAGCTTTTCACAGAAGTTTCTGCATTTTCTATCAATTCATTTCAAAGTGGACATTTTGATACCGTAACATCCTCAAAGAACAACAGACATCATTTTGGAACAGGAGACAGTTGTAGCTTTCCAACAAACTTGCCCTGTGTCGCTGCCCGTGTTGGCTTGGGCTGTTCCCGTGAATCCCCCCCCAACCCCACCCAGAGCTGGGACCCGCCCACCAGGGCTCCCCAGGCTTCCTTTCTAGCCCTTTGGAAGTGTTTGTGTGTCTGATGGTTTTCTCGTTTCAAGGCTGTCTTCCCCTGGCCCACTGGAAACTCCCGGACGGGGGATGACTGTCACTCACCACTACCTCCCGGCACGTTGGCCAGTGCTTGAAAACTACTTAGTGAGTGGGCGTGGGAGGAGGGAGGGAGGCCCTCAGCGGCCTGTGTTTGGAAATCTGCCTAGATCACCCCAACAAGGATTCCTCCCATCGGAGAGCTGCGACTTTGAAGCCGGAGCTGAGGCTGGGGTCTGCCTCCGAAGGGCTGGTCCTGGCGCAGTCTACGGCTAAGGCACAGGAGCACCTCGGGTTTCAGCCACCTGGTTTAAAGGAAGTGCAGGTGACTCGCTCGCCTCAGCCCCCCGTGGGCCCTCAAGACCATCCCAAAGCCAGACCCCACAGGCCAAGACAGCAGCTGGTACCAGTTCAGAGGGACAGTGCTGAGAATTCCTGGTGATCACACGCTCCCTGTTGGGAAAGAACCAGTGTCCTGCCTCTGCTGTGGCCTCTCGAATCTTATTTATGGCTGAGAAGTCTCTGAGAAGGGATCGGATTCTGCAACTTGTGGGCAGGTTTGTGCACACTGCTGATT
>NW_012145634.1:4957288-5021321 GCF_000956105.1 Propithecus coquereli
AAGATAAGAACATATAAAGAAGAAAATGAAAATTGCTTGCAATCTCGCCATCAAAGAGAACCACTGTTAAGATGTGGGTAAATTTACTCTCTGTCAGTTCGTAGATATTTATTTTATAAATCTAGGATCAAAATGTAGGGGCAAGTTGCCAGTGAGAGTATTTGCTTAATGTCTGATTCTCCCAGTAGGCTGAGGGGCCACTCTGTGTCTCGCTGTTTTATAGCCTTGTGACGGGCAGGGGCTCAGAGACCGGAGGGCCTTGCGGAAAGTCCCACTGCGAGTCCCAGGAAAACCTTGAACGACAACTCTGTGTTTCCAATTGCTCCTCGCTTCTTCCCAGCGCTGAATTCTGCCAACTACCTGAGTGCGCTTGGAAGTTGATTCCTCCCCTGGTGAGCTTCCAGATGAGAACGCAGCCCAGCCAACACCCAGAACGCAGCCTCGTGAGACCTTACGGAGAAGACCCAGCCTGGCTGTGCCTGGATTTCTGACCGATAGAAATTCAGATATTGGTGTTATTTAAAGGCACTGAGTTTGTGGTCATTTGTTACGTGGAGGTGCTAACTAATACAGTGCCCCACGCCACACCTCAGCCTCACTCCTGGACCCCCAGCCACAGAGACCCCTGTGTGGTTTCTGAAGCAAGCCAAGCACAGCACACCCCCACCTTAGGACCTTCACACTTGCTGCTCCCAGTTCTGGAATGTTCGTCCTTCCCCCAGATATCTGCACAGCTCCATCCTTCACTTCATTCCTCTGCTTATACGTCCCCTACTCAAAGAGGGCTTGCCTGACTTCCTGGGTAAAGTACACATGTCCTCCCCACGTCTCTTGGTCCCCTCAACCTTGCTTTATTTTACTTCACAGCGCTCACCACCCCTGATATTAGATAACTTTTGTTGTTGTTTATTGTTGTTTATCATTTTTCTTCCCAACCCTAACTAGCACGTAAACTGCCTGTTCTCTGAGGTATCCCCAGCATATAGTAGGCCTACAACAAGCATTTGCTGAATAGACAGGGTCTCATTAAATCCCTACCATATCCTTGACAACCGACGAGAAGGGAAAACTAAGGCTCAGAGAGGCTGTGTGATTTACTCAAGGTCACACAGCAAGTAGGCGGCAGAGTCAGGATTCGAGGCCAAGTCTGCCACACCACCACCTTCACACCACACAGCCTCCCCTATAACCAGAGACGCTTCCGATCAGGGAGCTCCTCGTAGGAGCAGGCGGCCTGCCAAGCCTCCATCTTCCTGTAGCCCTCCCAGGGCAAGCCCCCTCAGCTCCCCCTCCTCACTTGTTACTGCCTCTCTGAGAACCCCAGGCAATGAGCATTCCTTCTATAAATACATTCCAAGCACCATCCCCAGAATCTCCAGCTGAGAAAAGATAAGCACAAATGCTCAGGAGACCCCTTGCGACCAAGCCTGAAACCCAAATTAACTGTCTCTCCACTGCTGCTCAGTCGGGGGCCGGGAGAAGGCGTGCAGAAGCTGCTGCTTCTCTCTGCTCCAGCGCTGAAGCTGGTTTTCCCTTTCCACCCAGAGGGAAGCCCAGGCAGGGGGTGGCATTCCCAAGCCCCCAAAGACAAAGCGTCTTTCAGAGATCTCCGGAGCCCTCCTGGGCCACGGAAGCACCTGGCATGATGAGGCAGGCGCTCGATGCACGCTGCCCACCTGTTCCAGCAACGCTTCGCTGGGCTGCAGAGACACAGGCGTGAATGTCTTTGAAGAACTCTGAGTTTCTTTGAAAAACTCTGGTATTTGAAGTTTTTTCTACCATTGCAGGTTGCCAATCCACATCGAGGATGAATGAACGGATGAATAAATGAATAAAAATGTTAAAGATGTTGAAATCAGAGATCGGCTGTACTTGAGAATGGGTATATTGTTCAAATCAGGGCTCCTTAATAAATCCAAGAAACAAGAGCAGAGTTAATCCAAAAGAGTAATTCATGCTATATGGAAGGACAAAGTGGACCTGCTCAGACTTATTTCCACAAATGAGTCCGAAAGGATCATGCCGGGACTGTGGCAGGCAGACCACATTGCTGGGCATACACATCCACGGCCTTCCCTTAAGGAAGGATTATTTATACACCCCTCTTAAACTCAGGGTCGGGCGTATGATTTGCTCTAGCCAATGAGATATGAGCAGAAGTGATGTCACTTATTTCTAGGCAGAAACTTTAAGAGCCAATGATCAGGTGGCTATGATCTTTTTCCATCAACCGTGTGGACAGCCATTTCTCCAGGCAAGCTGTTCCATCAGCCTGGGCCCCAGAGTAAAGATGACACGGGACACAGACACAGCCAATGTCAGCAGACACGCAGAGTACTCAAGAAAGAAACTAGTTTTTCTGTTTGAAGCCACCAAAAGTTTGAGGGTTGTCTGTTACTGCAGCATAACCTAGCCTTATCCTGACAGATACGGAAAACTATTTTTAAGACAAAGACGAGGAAAATGAACCATCACGTATGCAACACCTACTGAGGGACAGCCATTCACCTGGCACATTTAAGAGCAGGACCTTTTGAGGCAAACAGGCCTCACTGCTAGCCCCAGCTCTGCCGCTTCGTGGCTGCGTAATGTTAGGCATAAGTTGCTTAACCTCTCTGGGCCTCAGTTTCTCTCACTGTAAATTATTTGCTTACTGGAAACTTTCCTCGCTACAGGCAGGTCCTGGCAGGAGGACAGACTCTCCCAGGAAGTGTTGAGCAACTCTTATTTTGCTCTGAAAGGAAATCGCTTGAGGAGGACACAATGGTTAACAACAGCAATTGAGAAGAAAGAGAAAAATATGCTTACGAACGTTGGTAACGTTGGTAAACTAGCCTCGCTCGATTTCTCAGGAGCTGCCCGGTTCGCTTATCAATCGGCAGCAGCTTTGAGAATTAGGCAGGTATTCAAAAGTGCCCCCTTAAGAAACAGAAGGGATTAATCTCAAATGTTCTTGTTTATCACCTGTTTTGTTAACCTCAATTACTAGCTGTTGGCAAATCCTCCCAAACTGAGGGAAACAAAGGACAAGCATCATGAATAACAAGCAAGCCAAGATTCCATGACACTTTCCTAAAGCCTCTGACATTTACGGATGATCCCACAGGGTGGAAATGCAGGACGGAGAATTCTGGGTGTGGGGGTTGGTGACTGCTCTTACTATGGCTGCTGATATGCATGCCCTCCTAGCACCCGATTTTAAAAAATATAGTAATAATTTCATGTTGGAAGCACAAAGGGTTACTCTTTAGAAAACAGCAAAGATAAGAATAGAAGTCACTCCCTTGCCTACGGCAGACATCAATAATCAATTACAGAACTAAGCCCAGACAAGCCCTGAGAATCCAATGTAGCACCTCAGGCAGCCACTCCAGGCCATTTAAAGTTAGCAGGTGTGTGGAAACCCACTTGGTACCCTGCTATAGGCTCACCAGATGATTATCTTTGATAAGAACCGTAGGACTTTGCATCTAGACATCTAGCCTCTGCTTGCTTACCCCCAGAGACAGGAGACTCACTATTGCACATTCCCTAATGTCTACAGGGTCTGTATAATCCTGAATGTCAATGGCCTCAAAAATGTATCCCAACAACGCGATGGGTCACTCACTACCTGTCTATTCTCTAACTAGGAAAAAGTCTCTTTGGTTGTTAAACAAAAACTGTTATTGGTCTAAGTTCTGTCTTGAGAGACACACAGAACAGATGCGTCTCACTCACCCACCCTCGGGACCCTCTCAGAGGTCTACAGGTCTGCCCTGAGCTTCATCTTCTTCAGGATACACAGACAGGCATCTTTTGCTATACTCAGAATCGACAAGAAATGCAGGCATGCACGAGAGGCTTGGAAACTAGGGTGACCAAGCCCTTGTGGTACAAGTGGGGCGATGTGGGCAAAAACAGGGGCAGGATTTCCCATCCCTGCAGCGGGTTCTTGCCCAGAAATCCCAGGCTTCCTGACTCCTGGTCTAGGGCTGGTTCCATGATGCTGAGCTCCGGATTCACGTTATCCGTTCTCCTCTTTGACGACACCATCAGAAATGCCACGGTCTGACTCTGTGTAGGAACAAGCATGAGCTTGGAATCACTCAGACCTGGGTTCAAATTCTGGTGCTGACTGGCTGTGTGATCTGGGTAAGCCCCTTGATGTCTGAGCCTTGATTTCTTCATCTAAAAAGCGGAGAGCATAATGCTGGGTGTGTGTGTATGTGTGTGTGCGTGTGTGTGTGAGAGAGAGAGAAAGAAAGGGAGAGAGAGAGAGGAGGGAGGATATACAAAGAGAACGCAATGAAAGATATGCAAAGGGCTCACACCGTGCCACACATAAGCACAGCGTAGATAAGATACACAAGGAATCTGAGCTCCCTCCCTATCTTCCTCCTCTAGACAGGGCCAGGGCAGCTTCCCATTCAGCACTCGCGTTAGCGGTGGACTGCACAGCTGTGTTTATGTCAAGTCCAGAGCCCTACATCAAATGCTGATTCTGCAGTCTCTGAGCTGTGTGACCTTGAGTTCACCTCCCTGGGCCTCAGTCCCCACAACCGTAAAGTGGGACGATCATACCAACCTCCCAGGATGGTTGCAAAGATTAAAAGCATCAAAGGACTTTAAGCACAGTGTCAGGCACACAGCAAGCACTCAGGCCACGCCGGCTACTGCTACCGTGGTGATGCTGTCATCACGTGGCTGTTCCCTGACCCCACCCAGTGAACCGGAAACGAAAGACCGAAGAGGACGGCCCAGAAGGAAACGCTGTCCTGGTCCTTTTCCAGAGCTGACACCCACCAGGCAGCCGCGTGAGGGGCAGAATCACCTTCTTTTTGTGGCTGCAGTTTTAATAACATCTAAAAGGTCATATTTCCCCAATTAAGAGGTGTTAATTAGTCACACGTCTGGCTTTTCGAGAAGCAGCACACAGAAAACCCACGCAATGGAACCATGCTTAACAGCCCAAGTGCCAACTATCCCTCGAATCTCTGAGTATGAAGGAAATGGGGGGAGGGGGCGGGCTGGTCACAAACGAGTGTCTAAGCACAATGTTAGGCCAACCCCGTGACAAGTCAATGACTCTCCCAGGACTCAGCGCTCACACCTAGAAAATGGAATGTACAGAATGGCGACTGGGGTAATCGCTGACGTGTGTCTACAGAGCATCTGCTCTAGGACACTCTGCTAAGTGCTTTGCTGCAACATCTCACTGTATCTTCCCATCAAGCCTGCGCGCCTTAAGCCTGTGTATATAGTGTTATCCCCACGCCACGTAAGAAGAAACTGAGATTCAGAGACGTTAAGGAGCTTGCCCCGGGTTGCAGAGCTGGCACGTGGAGGATCTGGGATTTAAATTCAGGCCTGTCCCAATCCAAGCGTTGTGATCTCCACACCGCCCTGCTGTGCCAAGCTGCGCGGTACACGGTGCAGCAGGGCTGGCCCGAGCTGTCTGGCCTCTCTGAGTGCAGGACACCAGGGTCATCTCAGCTTTCCTGGCCCATCACAAGACACCCGGCTGGCTTTATGTGCTCGGTGACAGCACAGGACAACACAACTTCTACCAAGGTCTGCCTACGGCAGACACGTAACTGCCATTTCCAGGGTTTCTAGGGGATGGTTTTGTTTCAACAAATCGGACCACACCTTAGAATCACTATTCTGTGTCAGTGAGACAGTGTTTAAGTTGACAAACTAAAAAACAATATCAAAAGTAATCAAGAAAAAATCAAAAATCCATGTACAAAAAGAATTGCTCTCTCTGAATGGTGATGACCAAAGGTGGGACTGGAAGTCACTCCAAGACGCCAGTCCAGTATCACACCATAGCTTAAATGGTCAGCCGGGTATTGAACATCATTTACAAGAAATACATGTTATTTCCAATAAAAAAAATTGGTAAAGAATGCTAAACACAAAATGTCAGCACCTTTAAAACTATAAAGAAAAAACCCTTGTGCAGTCAGATGGCTGTAAAGGGAGGGGTGGGGGGATGAGATTTAAGGTACTCTCTCTCTCTCTCTCTCTCACACACACACACACACACACACACACACACACACACACACACATACACACACAGCTCAGGAGGGCAGGGCTGGGGAGATGGGCCCCACCCCCTCCAAGTTCTTCCTGAACCTCCTGCCAGCCAAGTCCGCGGTAAACACAAGAATCCATCTGCCAAGCCCTCTGGCACATTTATTAATTAAACTCTATGGATTTGCTCTGTTCCCGGAAACCTCCACTCATCTCAATAATAACTGGAGGCCAACCAGGCTCAGGCTGAGAAAACAGCATGCAAGGAACTCAGCCACAGTGCAGGCGGCAGAGGAAAAGCGGGGTCTGGAGTGAAGCTTGGATTCCAGGCCTGTTCCTAAAGGGCTGTGTGACCTGGGCCAGCTCATTTCTTTCTCTGGGCCTCAGCTCCCTTCTCTGAACATCCCTGGACCAGATGGAGAGCTCCTCTTCTGGAATCTCAGCCCCTTTCCCTCTGGAGACGACACCGATGCCAGCCTAGAGGGATGTGCACACCTATGCACATGCCTTCCTGTCTGCCCAGTAAAAACAGAGGAGGGCACGCACTAATGTTGCTTGTATAAAGACAGGCTGGAGAACAGTCTCCGTGGCAGCCAGTCTATCTGATTCTAAAGGGAAAACAAAATGACCGGGTGCATTTCCTAAAGCATGTCACTGGAGATGCCAAACCAGTGAAATGCTCTGTGAATTTTGTGGTCAGTGCATGCTAACTGAGTCCTTCCCTGGGGAAGCACCTTCCTCCCACGCCCCCGACCCATTTCTGAAAGCGCACGTTTTACAATTCGTGTGTACATTCACAGTAGTGAGACTTCTCCACTCGAGCTGGTGAGCAAATCTACAGCACTTCTCTCAACTAAATCTCAGAGACCTAAGGGGATGCCAAGGACCATCTCTGGAGGCTCCTAATGCATATTTGCATAATAAAGGCTCCTGCAAAGTCTTGCATTAAAAACATCGTTTAACCAAGTGATTCTTAAAGGTATTGTCTCTGGGATGCTTCATTCATGGATAAACTCATCACCATGCCAAATGTTCCAACAATGAATTCCAATGTCAAGACTGAGAAGTGAGGGGGAAACCTGTGATAAAGATGTCTGATAGAGATGAGACGGGGCAGCTGGCTGGGAAGGTGTCTAATGTCACCTCCCAGCCCTCATAGCCAGGGAACAAATCTATGAAATGTCCACCTTTCGACTCATCAATCCCAGAAGAACTACCATTCACGTCCATCTCAGGTGTCTCCCACCAGCCTCCTGAAACACCCTAACAGATAAGGGAACTGAGGCTCCGAGAGGTACAGGGACCCGTCCACGGTCACCCTAGGAGGTTGGCAGCAGATCTGGGATGCAATCCTAGGTCCGTCTTGCTCCGAAGCCTGTTCTTTCTGCTGCGCTGCCCGACCCAGTGGGTCTCAGCTGCATCTCAGAATCAAATCGCCTGGATGCTTTTAAAACTCCAGCTGCCTGGACTGCATCCCAGACCAATTACGTCAGATGCTTGAGAGGTGAGGCCCGGGCACCTGCATTGTTTGAGAACTTCGGTTCTCTAACAGTGGTTTGCAAACTGGAAGGGTGAGAGCTTTACCAGGGTGAAGGTTTTGGAAACTACCCAAGCCCCTGCTTACAGATCGTACGTATCTTAAGTTGCACCAATTTAAAACAAGTGGGGATTCAAGAAGGCCAAGCATGTCTGTTTTCTTTGGAAAGCTTGACTTCAATCCCATCTGGGAGTAACACAAACAGCAGTCATAACCACCTCCCATACGCTAATAATAATAGCCATTACCACCGCCCCCTTCAGAGAGGAAGAAACTGAGGCACAGAGGGGTGAGGTAACTTGCCCACAGCCGCCTGGCTGGGACGTGGCAGAGCTGGGATTTGAACCGGGAACCCGTCGGCTCCCCAGCCCGAGATGCTCGGTGAGAAGAGGGATGGCGTCACCCTGTTCTCAGGCAGCAGAGAGAAGACTGTCTGCCGCGCAGGGCTCCTCCCCGAGCCTGCCCTACATGACAGACAAAGCAGGACACAGGTGACGAGTGGGCAGGAGGCCAGGGCTGACGGCGGCCCCCAGGACTGAATGGTTTCCTGGGTGACATCAGCCCGACGCAGGTGGCCCCTTCACCTGACCTGCCACAGGGCTGGCCGGGGCCTGGAGGGTGACTTCATCCTTACCCCTCCCTGGGGAATGAGCAGCCCTGTGCTACCTGCCAGGCCCCAGAGGGAGAAAACCCAAACCAAAGACCCTGGTCCCTTTAGAAGCAGCAGGGACCTGCTAGACCAGGGCAAGGGGCACTGCCCGGGGGCTGAAGAGACACAGGCCAGGTGCCTTGTACATTCAAAATCTTAAACCCAGAGGGTGTCACGTAGGAGGGAGGGAAAAGGGATCCACCCAGGCTGTGAGTGCGTCACCCCTGAGCATGGATTCAGCTCTCTGGGGCTGGAAGACACTCAGATGGGACCATCTTCCCCGCTGGGCAGAAAGTCCCATGGGAGAGACTCAGAACTCGGAGTCAGAAGCCCAGACTCTTCCAGAACAGCCCCTGTCGCTGCACCAACCTGTTTGAAAGTCTCCTTGTCTCTGACTGGGGGTGGTGGCTGGCACCACATCACTGGTTTCCTGCTTTCCTTTTCCATTTTGAGCTTTAGACAAATCTCTAAGCAAAATCACAGAAGCCCAATATATTACAAAGATCGAGGAGCAACCCTGGTTTGAGGTACGGTGGGTAAAGGGTGGGGGCTGGGGCCCTGGAATCACGCCTCTGTCCCCCTGGTCCCTGGCCCCTTGCCCCCCACATTCTGCAGGTCTGGGACTCTAAGCCTCTAAGCTTCTTTGCTTCCCCAGGAGGGGCAGGTTTGGAGGGCAGCAGGGAGAGGGGCTCTCTGCCCAGAGGCTGGGTCTCCGGTGATGCAGGTGGCAGGGAGGGCACACCTGGGAATCCGGGAGTGTAGAACCCATCCCAATGTTTACGATGTCTCATCCCAGTCTTTGACAGTGTCCTCCGCCCTGCATAGGGCAATAGTTCTTTTTTTAGCACTTTGCCTTTATGGAATCTTTTCAGAGTGTTTAATTAAGTTTTCATAGTATGACAACTCTCTCTCTCTTTGCATGCATATCTCATGCATTTATGTAACAGCTAATCGAGTTATGCAAAGACGATTAAAAGTAGTACAATTGGCATAAAGAAGCTTGGGATCAAATACGACGGATTCTCAGTATGCATTCATTCATTCACTCACTCATTCATTCATTCATTCAAGAAATGTTTATCAAGTGCCAGGTAGGGCGATTAACTGGATAGGGGCTAAGGGAACTTTCTGGGATAATGAGAATGTCCTAGATTCTAATGGGTGTGTGCATTTGTCAAAACCCAAGCTGCACCTTTAAGATATATGCATTTTTCTGTATGTGAATCATACCTCCAAAATACTTATAGATAACCTCTTATGTATTTATTTATAATATTCTTATAAAATAGCAGTGACTATAATCATATTCATTCTGATAAGAAGCACTTTTAGAGTCTACTATGTTCTAGGGACTTCACATTGTCAACAGATACATTCTTTGCAACAGGCCTATGAAGTCCTATTGTTGTCTCCATTTCAGAAATAAGGACACTGAGGCACAAAGCTGTCATGAAGTGACGTGCCTAAGTCACAGCGCTGGTGGGTTGAGAAGCTGGGATTCCAACACGGGTTGCCTGGCTTCAGGGTGTGTGCTTTTTGCATTATCTTGTTCTGACCTGACTTTCCACGGAACAGAGAGGTGCCCCTGTCCTCCTGGCTCTACATGCTTCGTGGGCAGGAACACAGCAAAGCACCTTGGCGACTCGGCTCGAAGGAGCAGCAGGACACAGAACTAGCAGGGAGAAACCCCAGCCTTGGCACCCAAGGGCCCTGGCGCTAAGTGTGTCCGCCTCCCTTCTTCCCGAGCCTCGGGGCGATTACGAGGGTGGTGTCCAGCACAGGGACATGAATGCTCCTAGCGCTGTGGCTGGCAGGCAGCAGGTCCTAAACAGGGGCAGGTTAGCTGCATCAGTGAGCAGAGGACAGAGTCTAAGCCGGCTACGAGAAGCCTTCGGGAACCTCCCTTTGGCGACACCTCCGTGTTAGTTCAGAAAGGATTCCAGATGAGCGCTGGGGAAGGCTGCCTGACCACAATCCCACAGGGCCATCTAAACAAAGATCTGTGAGCCCAGCATAGCTCTGGGAATCTTGGGGTCCAGAGTGATGACTTATGGGGGCACAGAGATGGGACAGAGGTGTCCACAAAAGACCCAAGTGGCCTGGAGCGTACCTATTAGAGGAGAGAGAACAAAACTGGACTTTCTCTGGTTGGTCGTGCCAAGGACTGAATGTCGAGTTCTTGACACTTGACCACAGTAGACCCTGAGTCTTCTGAGGTCCCCAGAGAGGGCAGGCAGCCTTCCTCCCGAGGGGACAGTTTGCTATTGAACAGGGAGCTCAGGTTTTTCATCTCGAGCTTCTCCAAACCACCTTCCTAGCAAGGTGGCACAGCCCTGCTGAGCCCTCGTCATCCACCCAGCAAACCTGGCTCGTGCCCACGCAGGAGCTCAGAGCCATTCACGCACTTGTCCCTGCGTTCATTCATCCATCAGGTATTTACTGAGCGTCACGGACCTGCCGGGCGCAGGGCTGGGCTTGGAGGACGTAAAACAGCAAACACTTCTCAGTATTGCTTTGTGGTGTAGCCAGAATTGCTCAAAGGAACTTGGAAGCAAAGACAGAGACACTTGTATGATCAGAACAGGAGTGTGGCCATCACACCCCCACGAGAGAATTAACAATTTGTGCAGTTCGACAGATATATTCTTCTCACGCAACCACGAGATGTTCGTTACAGCACATACACGGCGTGTGCTTCTGTGACGACACGGCGTCTGCGAGGGCTGGGACCATGTCTGTCTTGCTCCCTGATGGCTTCCCCGGGGCCCCCATCTGTGCCTGGCACACAGTAAAAGTGCTCAATAAATATCTGCCTACTGAACGAACAGTAAGAAACGTTCGGGAATTGTTCTTTAGAGGGTGCTGCCCACATGACTGTCTCTACCTGGGGCTCACGCTACACAGGTAGAGTCTGGGACCCACCTCAGACCCCTAAGGCATCCACCTGGGACTCTTCCCACGGTACCAGGACCCCAGGTGCACCTGAGACCCACCCGACTTCTAGTTCGGTCCTCACACTGTCAGCCCCTTTGTGCACGCAAGGACACCACCGCTCAAAGGGGTCAAGGCCCTCGGCCACGGTCCCCGATACAGGAAGGGGCAGTGCCAGGAGTGGAACCCAGGCCCATCGGTACCACCCCATCCTCTCCTCTGCCACCCCAACCTCGGCATTCAGATGCCCCTGAACCAGCACAGCCCCTGCATAACTCAGCTCAGCAATCTGGAAGGATCACGTCTTTCAACCGACGGCAGTGAGCTGTTGAGAAGCCACGGAGCTCCGCGTCCCGTGAAGGGATTAGGAAACTCAATGAACAGACTCCAGTGACCTCCACGCTTCTCTCACCCCCCTCGCCTCCACAAAAGACTTGTATTTACATGTAAGAAGAGAAAAAAACATGCAACATAGGATATGAAAAATCCCCAATGCCCCCAGGCATATATAGGTCCCTTCCTTCCTAATTAGCCTGTGGCTGTTTGTTAATGACCCTTAAATATGCTTTGATCATCCAGTAGCAATTTAGCAGCGGGGTGGGGTGGGAAAGAGGGAGGGCTCAGGGCGCTGCATCTTGCAGGAACCAGAAGCCAAGAGGAAGCACAGGGGGCTGGGGAGGCTGCGAGCCCCGTGTCACTGTTGGCCGGACCATGCGTCTGCCTCGCTCCCTTCTCCTGATGACAGAAATAGGAGTATGAGGGTCGTTCTGGAGAAAACATGGCACTGTTTTAAGAAGAGGCTTAACCTTCTTAAAAATGCCAACAGAGCCTGTGCCACTGTTCCATCCTTCCAGGCTGAGGGGACAGCTTGCGCACAGGCGGGGAGGAGGGAACGTGAGGGCTGAGCTGTGAGCAGCCCCTAAGCCCTAGCACTGAGGGCTCGCCACGTGACAGGCACTGTGCTAAGTGATCCACACCCGTTACCGCAGGGAACTGTCGCCACCATGAGACAATATTATGCTTCCCCTTTTATAGATGGGGAAACTGAGGCTTGCTCCAAGACACACAGCTGGCAGACAGCGGAGCAGGGATTTAAAGCCAAGCAGATTTCGCTGAGAAGGCCCCAATGGGTCACACCAGAGCCTCCATCTACAGATGGGAAACTGAGGCCCACAGCCAGCACAAGGGAGAAGAGGCTGGTCCAAGGCTGCACAGCTGGGATATGCATATATTTATTCACTTTTCTGAAAACTTCTCAAGGGCAGGAACTGAGTCTCATTATCTTTAACACCTCACGCAGCTGACTGCAGGGTTTTGCAAACAGTAGGAGTTCAATAAATGTCTGTGGACCAACTCTGAAGGATGAAAAAGCTGAGAATTGCTTGGCCTCTGAATGCCCCAACTTTGAATTTAGAAACTCAAGCTCCGGTCCTGGGTCTGTCACCAACCTGCTATGTGACTTTGTGTAGGTCTCGTTCCCTCTCTGGGCCTTGGCTTCCCCAGCTGTAACAAGAAAAGGGTAGGCTGGAATGGTCTAGATGTTCTGAATTCCTCCTGTCCCTCAGCGACCTGTTTATACCAACTCCCAGGGCTCATTTAAAAACTTCCATGGGTAATTAAACTCTGTTTACCCATCACCCACTAGGGTGGCTACCTTTGTATGCTCTTTAAACCCAGCACCAGAGGTTCCAGAACCTTCCAGGCTCTTCCTGCCAAGATGTCCACAGAGGGTAGAGAAGGCAGCTGCCTCAACATGGCCCCCACATTCACCCCTCGCCCTCCCCTGAGCAGAAGGCAATTACCAAGAAGAAGGGACAAGCTCCTAGCTATGAATTGAGGAATTGCAGGTGATAAATTATAGGTGAGCCCTGGCAGAGCTTTTTCTAGAAATCAAGGTGCTGAATGACAGGAACGTGGGAAGCTGGATAACTTCTGGCTTTGGCAGAAAGCAAATATTTGGATGTGGAGCCTGGTGACACGAGACTGGGAATTCAACAGACTGTGAAAAGTATCTCCAAATGCAGAAAATATACCCCCCTTCGACCCTTCAGTATGACAGGTGATAACCAGAATGACGATAAAAGCCACCATTTATAAAGCACCGACTGTGTGCCAAGTGCCCTGCTGGAGCCCTTGACAAGCATCGTGTGTCACTATCGTAACAACTCTACGACCTTACATTATTTCTCCATTGTGTACCTGAAGAAAAGTGCTTTATCAGAGCAGAAAGACTTGCCCAAAACTATACCAGGAATCAAAGGTTATTTTACCTAGAAGTAGGGATATTTCAAAGCCCTACTACTAATGTTGTGGCTTCGCTCAGAGTCTGTTGGCTAAGGCCACGTGGCTACCCAGGGCCTGGCGGGGACTTGAACTCACATCTCCCGGCTCCCATGTTGGTCTCTTATGGTCCACGTCAGGGGCTCTCGATTTTGCCTCCCAACTTTTGCAATGTCTGGAAACATTTTCGGTTGTCACAGGTCAGGTGGGGAGGGGGCGCTACTGGCACCCTACAGTGCACACAGCGGTCCCTGCAGCAGAGAGTCCCCCAGCCCGGAACGTCAGCGTTGCATGGTGTGAAACTCGGGTCTGTGTCATGGCGCCTCTCGGGAAAGGCACCCCAGATTCCCCAAACCACTTCCCCAGCTGGGAGGGATGAGAGGGGAGGAAGAAACGAGAAATCAGCAGACCTGGGCAGGAGTCCATGCCTGGGCAACTGCGAACTCAGTGACTTTGGGCAAGTCACCTCATGCCCTTGAGTCTCGATTTTATCATTTGCGAAATAGCGATGACGAAAATAATACCTACCTTATGCGGCTGCATAAAGACGATCTGCTTAACTCAGTGGCTGGCACATGGGTCAATGCTCAAAACGTGTTAACTCTTTAAACTTTGATTTCCCCACCTGTAAAATGGGACAATAGCTTCTGCCTGGGCATCACCGTCCAGCTCTTTTCCTCTGACACTGTTACGTAGAAGTCACGTTTTCCCAGATGGCCTAACTACCAGATGCAAACAGCCTGGAGAGGTGGCTGCTATAGACAGCCACTGGACCAACAGCAAACTTTGCATGGACAAGAAATAAACATTTTGTGTTAAGCCACTCAGAGTCAGCGGTTTGTTTCTGCAGAATAACATAACCCTAATTTGTCTGATGTGTCAAAGTTATAAGGATAACAACAGCAGCTGACATTTCTTACGTACTTCCTAGGTTCTAGGCTAGGTGCTAAGTATTAATATTTCATAAGGACAATGAGGCTCATAGAATTAAAGTCACCTGTCCAAAGTGCCATAGCTAGCTGGCAGCAAAGCTGGGATTTAAACTGAGAGCCATCTGAAGGAAGGGCCACGCTCTGAACCGTATTCAGCTAATTCTACCTGCGTAATTTTTTCTTTCAATCAAGAAAGGATAGCAGAAGATACCAAAAAATGGTATTTAAAAAAACAAAAGTAAAAATGGTTCACAAAATTTGCAATTTTTAATTCTTAGTAATAATGTGTGTTTCTGGATCCTCCTTTCGAGGGAGTGGGGCAATCTGATAGGACTCTTGCGGCCTTAAATTGATGTGGGAGAGACCCCCCCGCCCCTGCCCCGTACAGCCCTGTATAGAGTTCACTGCTGTTTACAGCCCAGCCCTTGCAATGAATGTTTGATGAGTTAAATGCGGTGATGAGCACTTAAGATCCAAGAAACAGATTCCATCCACGCTGGGAGATTCATGCCGACTCCTAAAAGGGTGAATTACTCAAAAGCTCCTGGGACCCTGCACCAGACTGGCCCGACAGTCCCCTTCATGAGCAAGAACACGTGAGACAAGAAAAGCATCCACTGGGAAGGCCAACATCTGCCACATGACAGACCTTGGCCCTGTCACTTGAGTTCTTCCTATCTCAGTTTACTCATCTATGAGACGAGGGATTAAAAAATGTTCCCGGGCCATCCTGGGACTATTGTTGTAGGTATTAACGAGAAGAAGCTTGCATTCGTCATCTCTTGCTGCGTAACAAATAGCCCTACTACTTAGTGACCTGGAACAACAAACATTTATTATCTCACACGGTTTCTGAAAGCCAGAGATGTAGGAGGGAATTAGATGAACGGTCCTGGCTCAGGGTCTCTCATGAGTTTGGAGTCAAGCTGCTGGCCAGGAGAAATTTAAGGCATAAAGAAACTAGGTAACCCACCCAAAGTCACGGGGCAAGTGAGAAGCAGAAGCAGGATTCAAACTCACAGCTCTCAGATCCCGCAGCTCATTCTTTTAACAGACGGTGGCCAGACGGAGCCGGCCTGCCTGAGATTTTCAGCGGACTGATGTTGTTACGCACAGCCGTTACTAAAAATTAAATTACATAAACTTGCAATTAAATAAATCATAGTAAAAGCAAAGTTAATAAATATTCAAACCTTATCACTTCCTAATTACTTCATTACATTTCAGTATTATCTGTGGTCCTCAGGTCACTGTGGCTATTGTATCTGTGGGGTGAAAATAACCACAGAGCAGTGATCTGCAGCCCGTCTCTCCCCAGCTCTGCGTTTGGTGACAGCTAGTTGGTAGCTTGCGACTGGCCACCGTGGGAGAATTTATACCACTGAAATGGGCAAATGCTACACATCAGGACTTTTCCCCCCAAAGACAGGGTTGTTAAACATTTGCCAGCATACCACTGCAACTAACCTAACGCATTACTTCTCTCGGAAAGAATTCTCATGACTACTCCTTGCTAAGGCCCCATTCTTCACGCAACCCAAAAACATAACATCCCCTGTGACGTGCATCAACCCAGATTTCCTTCCTCAAATTTCTGACTTCCTGATGAGGAAAAGCTAGAGGCTTTTGTCTCCAAACAAAACACCTGGGACTTGAAAATGCTGGGAGAGGGATTGAAAGGGAGAGTGACGAAGGCCGCGGGATCAGGAGGGAAATGAGGGTATTTAAGCCTCCCGGACTCTCAGAAACCCAGACGGAGTAGCGCACACACAGACCCCCCGCGCCAGGGCATGCCTGACAGCCAAAAACGGGAAATGGCCCAAATGTCCAGCCAGATGGGTTAATAAATCACGGAGCACGTGAAGAGCGGCACGTTGCCTGGGCATCAAAAGTGTTCAACAAGGACATATAAAACCGTCACACTGTTTGAAAGGATATCAAGAGACAGAAGGTCGGCGATCGTGTTTGGGAGGGGGAAGGAAAAAAGACAGGAAGGAAATGCATTTGAACGCTAAGGGTGGTTTTCATCAATGCTAGAAGAATGGGTGGGTTTTGTTTTCTTTCTGTTTTTCCGTATTGGCCAAATATAAAAGGAGCACATCCTCCAGTCTTAGCTGGGGAGAAGGGAGATGGAAGGAGATGAACCTTATTTAACCAAAGCAGACCCCCCACTCCACCGCCCGTGGAGCAGCCAAGCCCTCTGTCCTGCCCCTTCATTCACTCCAGGTTTCTCCCAGAGGCACCTACTCTGGGGCCCAGCCTTGGCCCTGGAGGGAGCCATAAAGGGACCATTGTTCTCTTGGTGACATCATTCTGCTGCCAGGAGGGTGAAAAGCAGACCTGAAATTGGGTGAGGCCAGCCCAAAGGAAAGCAGCCGGGCCTGCCTGCCCAGGGACACCAAAGCAGGGGACAAAGTGACATCATGCTGGCCTTTGGGGCTGGGTTGCAGTCCAACACCTCCACTGCACACCTCGAGGTGCGGCCCGAGGCCAGGGCACCTGGCAGGGTGGGAGATGGAGGAGGGGACACAGCAGCTGGAACCTATTCCTCATTCATTGGTTTACGTGCTTGTTTAATATTCATACGTCTCCCTGTTCCTGTGAGCCCTGTGAGGGCACAGACCCTGTCTCACCCTCCCCTGATCACAGTACCTGGCACAAAAGAGATCCTCCACAAACCATTCTTAATGAGTCATAAGTGGGTTTCCATCCTGCCCCGACAGCTATTCCCAGGGCTGGAATCCTGGTCCACTCTGAGATCAGGTGGGAGCAGGTGTGTTCAGGGTGGGATGGCTGTAGACCTGGTGTTGGCTCCCAGCAGGTGGACACCAGGGCCATGTCACTTTTCCTCTCCAGACTTCAGTCTACCTGTCTATAATATGGACATGGCAGCACAGGGTGGACACGAGAATAAAGGAGAGTGGATTTTGGGAAGACAGATGCTCCGTGAGCTCCTAGCCACTGCTCTAGGCACTGGCGGTACCAAGCTGAACCAGGGTGACTGAAACTCTGGCCCCCATGGACCTTCCATTCTCATGGAGGAGTCAGAGAATAAACAGTGAACAAGTGAGATGAAGTAAGCATAGCCTGGGGGAAGTACCAGGAAGAAATGAACAGGGATGGGATAGAGGGGAAGACAGGGGGTTTGCCTTGGCCTGTGCTATCAGGGAGCCTCTCTGCGGAGATGCAGAGGGGGCAAGGGTATTTCAGGCAGAAACTGTGAGGCGAATGCCCCGGGTCTGGAAGGAGCACGGGGTGACTGATGAAGAGCCCGAGGTCAGAGTGGCAGGGGAGGAGTGAGCACGGAGGACAGGCAGGGCCAGGTCCCTGATGGGAGGGGAGGGGCCAGAGTGCAAGCCATGGGGGGGTGCAGTGGGTTGAACAGTGGCCCCCCCCAAAAAATATATGTCTACATCCTAATCCCTACAACCTGTAAATGTGACCTTACTTGGGAAAAAAAGGTCTTTGCAGATGTAATTGAGTTAAGGATCTCGAGGTGAGATCATCTAGATTATCCAAGTGGGTCCTAAGTCCAGTGACAAGTGGCCTTACTCAAGATAGAAGAGGAAATGACAGAGAAGAAGAGAAGGCCTCGAAGTCAGAGGCAGAGACTCGAGTGATGCTGCCACAAGCCAAGGGACACCTGGAGCCACCAGAAATTGCAAAAGCCAAGGAAGGTGCCTCCCTTGGGGCCTCCGGAGGGAGGTGCGGGCGGCTGACCCCAGACTTCTGGACCCCAGAACTGTGAGACAGAAAGGCCTGTTGTGTAAAGCCACCGAGCTGTGATGATGTTACAGCAGCCCTAGGACGTCAGTACAGAGGGGTATTGACGGAGATGGGCTGAAACGGGGCCTTCAAAGACAAGAGCCGTAAACATCCCCGTCCTTTCAATCCTCTCCCACTTGCTGGACGAGTGTGTGTGTGTGTGTGTGTGTGTGTGTGTGTGTGTGTGTACACATGTGTGGTGGGGGCAGACGCTGCATCCTACTGAATATTTTAAGCACCCATTCCAATCTATGATTGACGCAGAACCAAGTACTCCCACTTGGCCTTGGGCTGGAGGACTGAAAGCTCAGCTTGGGTGCCGAGACTTAAACGGTGAATCCCCCCGTGTGGGATGTGGCCTTGGTCCCAGCTTCGCTGATCCCAGCTGTGTGTTCCCAGACCTGTAACTTCACCTCTCTGTGCTTCAGGTTTGTCATCCTCGAAATACAGGGCTGCAGCCCCTTTCCCCCAGGGATGTGAGGAGACCAGTTCCTGGAAAGTAGGAGGGGCTCAAAGTGCGTGGGATCCCTGCCCCCCTGCCCACACGCAGGTCGCTGGGAGAACACTCTCGCTGCAATGGCCACGCCCTACACCAACGCAGACACAGCAGTGGATCTCAGACCTGGCTTGTGGTGGGTACGATTCCGTCCCCGGGGGACAATTGGCAACGTCTGGAGATATTTTTGGTTGTCACAACTAGGGGATAGATCTAGTGGGTAGAGACCAGGACTGATCCTACGATGCACAGACCCCCATCCCCAAACCCCACTGCCACAAAGAATTATGGAGCCCAAGATATCAACAGTGCTGCGGTTGAGAAACTCTGCAGCAGTTTGATGTTTTAAGACAGTTCCCTCATTTTCAGCACATATATGACATATTTACACGTGTTTTACGATCTGCCCCAGTAGAAGGCAGCTCTGAAGACGGGAGTTTTGTCTGTTTCGTTCAGAGCCATTTCTCCTGCGCCAGCGCCGCAGCAGGTACCCGATAAAGGTTGAATGAAAAGGTGGGTGAATGAAGGAAGATACACAAATTGTATGCACCTCATGCTTAGCACGGGCCGGGCACACAGAAAATACTCACAGAAGGTCAGCCAGGTTCTTACTCTGCCTTCCTAAGGCACCAGTCTCGCCTACCAGGAAGGTGGGACTCACGCTTGCCCAGTCTGAGCCCCCGAAAAGTGGCGTGCAATGAACACTCTTCAAGCACCGGGGCTGCGCTGGTTCTTAGCCGGCTCTGTCCCTTTGAATCACCTGCCAGGCCAGTCCCAGTCAAATCCCATTTTACAGATGACAACACCAAGGCTGAGAGAGGCGATTCCACTTGCCTAAGGTCACCCAGCCAGGACGTGTGGAGCTGGGACTTGGGCCCAAGCCTGTCTGACCCCAAAGCCCTCCTTGCACAGTCTCATGGCCCCACAGACCCCCACTTCCTGCTTTTATTCCAACCTTGGCCACAGTGGCATTGCCATTGTTCCCGGGTTCTGGAATGTTCTGTCTGGCCTCCAACTGGAGTCCACGCGTCTCCTGGGCTAACCCCAACATAGCAGGCTGCTGCCTTGGGCTCACACTGGCTGCAGCACAGACGTGCCTCTTCCTGCCTTTGTGGCTCAGAGACAAAGCATTTGTTTTTCCTCCTTCCCCCTTTTATTCCTTGGACGCAGAGGCAGGCCATTAGCAAATTACTCCAAGGCTGGCTTTAGAAAACATTTCAGGGCACGCCTTTGAGGGTTATTTTATGCCTGTGATGGACTCTTCTCGGCTGCTCTGAGTGAACACACGCCAGCGGCAGGATTCAGAACGCCCTAAATGGATTACTTGGATGAATCACTTACAAGCACAGGACTCAATCCCTGCCCTTTCCCAGCCCCAGCCACAGATACCGCCATTGCCCCAAACTCTTAAGCAATTGTCTGTGGCTTTAAAAAGTTTCCTCCCATAAACCAAATATTGAAGTGAAGTCCCTGAGTAAAAGGGGAGTGTGTGGATTTTCCAATTCACTGGAGATCTGCGAAAGGACGGTTTGAGAGAGACGGTTTGGTTGCCATAGAACGTTTAAGGCACGTACACCACAAGCACGGCCACACCCACCACACGTTCACCAACACGTCAATGACCCAGCACCCCCATTTCATGGAGGAGGAAAACGAGGACCAGAGAAGAGATGAGCCCTCCCTCGGCCACACGGCTGGGAAGTGGCAGAGGCAGGGTTCGACCCCAGCTCTGCGCTGACTTCTCTGCAAGATCGCAGCGTCCCCACCCCGACTCCGCCCTCAGCCTGCGAGGCAGAGCGTCTGGGCACCCAGCAGAGAGAAGGCATTTATAAGCATGCACCTACTACGTGATGGGTGTCACTTCGACCTCATATCAAGCCCCTGCTCCTCCTCATTTGACAGAAGAGGAAACTGAGGCTGAAGAACCAGTCAAGGCCCCTCAGCCGGGATCCGGCAAGCCTGACTCAAGCTGTCGATGCCAATGCCAGCTGGTACCCACCACTCAGTAGGTGCCAAATGCTGAGTGGGCAGGAGCCTGAGGCCCACATGTATCTGGCACGTATTTGCGCCGTGGGAGGCACTGCAACGCACTGCCCAGCTTCATTCATTCAACCAGCTGGGGAGGCTGGTCCCGCTACGGGTACCAGCCTGTTACACAGGGCGGCGAGGCCCGGGGGAGTCAGACCAGTGGCTGGGGTCACACACACGGAGGGCAGAGGGCGGGGTCGTGAACAAACCTGCTTGTCACCAAACCGCACACCCTGAAAGAGAACAAAAGTGATGGAGAGAGAGGACCAGAGAGAGTGTGTCTCTCTGCCTTACGATGCAGAGAGACACACTCAGAGACAGAGGCAGAGAGAGACACATGCAGGGACACAGAGGGACACACAGAGACACAGAGAGAATGAATGAGAGGACTTCTTTCCCGGGGCCGAGGCACACCTTCCAGAGTTTGGGTTGGGGGCTCTGTCGCATAAATTCAAGCTACATTAATTTGTCCAGGCCACGAAGGATACGTCCCATTAATGAGACACATGTCATGCTCAAGTGCTCAGCTTCTGGCTTGGGTTTGCACCTGCCTGCTTGGCTGCTGTGTGACCTGGGCTGTGTCGCCGCACCTTTCTGGGCCAGCAGAGGGGATGCTGAGTCCCTGCGCCTGGCAGGGCAGCTGTGAGCTCTCTGTGACCTCGAGTGTACGGGGTAGCTCGAGGCTGCTTCCCTAAATGCGGGGTTCCTTCATGACTACTGGCACTCGTGGCAAGGAGAACCCAGAGACGGAGCTGGCTTAGCCCTCTGCCCGTCCTCAGATGCTCCCTCGAACGGGGCCCACACGGTCAGGTGGCAGAAGTCTCCTGCTGTGAAAACGCCAGCCCTTCTCTTTAAGTTCAGGGCCGGTCAGTGACACGGGCATCCCCGAAGTTAGCAGGGATGTCTGGAGACAGCACGTGCCAGGAGCTGGGCTGGAGAAAGGACTGAATAGGGAGGTCACAAGCCAGGGTTCCGGCCCTGACTCTGTCACTCACTTGCTGTGCTCCCCCAGACAGGTGCTTTTCCTTCTCTGGGCCTAGTCCCACCTCTCCAAATTGCCACTAACATCCTTGAGATTGATTCTGCACCGTCCCCTGGCAGGACGCAGGTCAGGTTTTTGATCGTTAGCTGTCATTCTGCCCTGCTCTCCCAAGCCCTGTCCATCCTACCTGCGTGAGAAATTGGGGGACCCCACGATCTGGCCTGAGGCCTCCTGCTCTGGCCCACTCACGCGAAGCCCCAGGTTCACAGGTGAGTGGGCAAACCTGCTCACCACCTCAGGTCCCCTAAGGCCCTTTCCTCTGGTCATCAGATGAGAACTCCCTTCTGCTGCACAACAGAACGACAAAAGCCACAAGTCCCTGTGCATATGACACGGACACACGGTCGTCCTGGGAGGGTGACAGGAGATGAAGCAGGTGCCGACTAATCCTCCCTAAAAATAGAGGAGATGGACATTTGTGGCAGGGTCTGGAGTGTCCACACTTAAAGATAAATCAACTGCCAAAGCAAGCTCCACTCACGTGCTGGCCCTGGAGACACAGACGTTGAATCCAGTGCAAATTTCCTGACCAACTTCGGGACGGAGAGGAACCCCCACATCAGGGGAAATGCCACTGGGCCTCTCCCCCAGCCACGGGGGACAGGAAGCGCTTGGGCTCTGATTGACAATGACTCTGGAAGAAGTAACTTCCCTGGTTTGATGTACAGGGGGGTCCCCTCCCCAGGGGTACTGGGTGGGGGAGGAGTTTTTACTGTTGTTTTAATATTTTTTAAAAACGTAATAAGCTTACAATATCTGGCGGCTCCGAATCTGTCTGCCTTTTCCTCAGTGAAGAAAACCTCTGCTGGCTGCGGGCAGAGAAGCGGCGGAAAGATTCCCGACTCCGGGAAGCGAGGTGTCGGAAGGAGGAGGTGCGCTTGAAGGGGGTCCGGGTGGCAGGCTCTCCGCTCGTCCGCTCGTGGCCCACCGTGGTGCTCACCAAGTTGAGGGCCTCCTGGAAGGACCTCCTCACGCTGCCCACCCACTGGGTCATGTGGTTCTGGGCCACGGTGAGTTTGTCTCCCAGGTAATCCATGGGGCCGGCCAGGAGGAGAGGGCAGGTGGAGGTGAGAGCGGGAGACAGCAGCTAAAAAGCCAGTGTCCTCTCCCTTCATGGAAGTTCTGGGCTTGCCCGGAGAAAAAAATCTGGCAGCCCTCGTCCTCAGCCAAACCAAGGGTAAGTAAACATCGCCGAGCCGGCGGCCGGCCGCATCTGCGGGTGTCGCTCAGGATTAAGAGGCAGTGAAGTGCCAGGCTGGGAGTCCACCCCCTGGAGCTGTGGAGTCAACACGCTGGGCGGTCCAGCCTCCAGTTCCGAGTGCTCACCGGGCTGGATCGGTCGAGACGGGAGCTTTGGGGAACAGGGTGGCTACGCTCACTCCAGGGCGTGACAGTCCCTGAGCAGTGGGGGGGAGGGGCTGGCCGTGGACCCCCTGTTCTCACTTCCCTTCAGCCCCTCCGGAGCACACACGGGAAGGTCCCAGGGGACGGGCTGCGCCGGCTGCTGCCCCCTGCCCAGCTGCTCACCTGACCCATGCAGGTTCTCTGTCCTCTGGCTGGAGATTCCAAACCTGTCGCCAGCAGGCAGTTAGCTCATTTCCGGAGGCAGCCACCAGGGCCCCTGGGTCCCCTGGCTGAGCAGCCCAGGATGACATCAGCCCCCGTCTTAGCGAGGGGCTTTGCTGCCCAGGAATGCAGGAGGGGCCTCCGGGAGGCAGAGACGGCCGCAGGGGGAGCTGACGTCCGTCCCCATTTTTTCCTCCTCCAAGTCCCAACTCGCTCACTGTCCCTCGGGGCTGACGGTAACTTCACGTGCCTGACAGCCTACCCGCCCCTGTGCCCTCACCGCAGGCACGGGAGGCAATGCAGCTGCACGTGTGTGCATGTGTGTGCACGTGTGTGCGCGTGCACGTGTGTGCATGTATGTCGGAGATCCGGCAGCCCCAGGAAGGGGAGCGCTGCTAGGAAACTGCTTCTGCCTCTAGGGTTCTAGGCAGCGTCTTGGGAACTCTCTGGCGGGTTGTCAGTCTGTCTCCCTCTCGTGGTCTGTTTCTCTGCCTGTGGTTTCTCAGCCTCTCTCTCCTCCCTCTCCCTGTGTCTCTCTCTAGCCCTCTGCTTTCTCTCTTTCTTCCCCCTCCCTCCCTCTCTCTAGACTTTCCAGCTTTCTCTCCCTCCACCCCCGGAAAGCAACACCTGGACTGGTGAGATGGTCCCCAGGTCCTCGAAGGAAGGACTGGGGTGGGTGGTATTTTAGTACCGGCAAGGTTGCCATGGCAACCTGGGGGCACAGCCTCTGCCCCATCCTGGGCAGCAGCTCGCACAGGGAGCGGTGGAAATGATGCTCGGTTTACACTGGGTCACGTGAGCTCGCTGGGTTTTAACCCTTATGGAGCTGGTGTGCCGGGTGGGGGAGGGGGAGGACAAGACTGCAGCCCCTGAAGACTGCAGGGGTGCATGGCGGGATTCTTGGACAGGGTCCCCGGCAGCGGGCCCCTGGAGTAAGGCACGCTTGTTGAAGGAGCTCTGCCACTCCAGCAGGGATCCGAGCCCCGCACCCCTTCTACAGATGAGGAAACACAGACTCAGAGGCGCAGAATCACACGCCCAAGGTCACACAGCAAGGATGTCGCCAGGGCATGCGTGGGAGCTGCTCCCTCCCACCATTTTCACAGGTCTCACGAGGCACCTGGCCCAGAGTCAGGGCCCAGCAAATATTTATTGTTCGAACACCAAGTCCGAGATCGAAACCCAGGTCAGTCCAGTGGCATCCTGTGTTCTTTTCCCCACCACCTCCCCATCGTCTTGAACAAATATTTGCTCTCCAGACACTGGTCAAACGGCCTCCCTTGAGAAGGTCCGTCACAAAGGCCTCTCTAACCGTGCGGCTGGCAGAGCTCGTTCTTCTACGGACTCCTGGTCCTTGCGGCTGTTCATTCACTCTCTCATGCTTTCACTCGTTCCCTGAACAAAGGTTCAGAGAGTGTCTACTCTGGGTCTGCCACTGGAGAGAGAGTACTTGGACAAGTAAATAAATATGTAGAACAGAACCAAAAATAAATAAACAAAAAGAACGGAGGGCTCGCAGCTCAGCAGGGGTCTATGACGATGGCTAATATTTACTGAGAATGTACCAAGTGCCCAAAGCCATTCTAAGGAGTCACAAGAATTAACTCGTGAATTCTTACATGGACCCATTGACAGATGAGAAGACTGAGGCCCAGAGAGGTGGAGTCATATACCAAGGTAATCCAACCTGACAGGCAGCCTCCAGCCTCCGAGGTGGCTCCCAGTGATCCCTGTGCCCTTTTATCCATACCCTGGTGTGGTCCCCTCCCACCATGAATCGGGGTTGGTCTCTGTGCTCAGCAGAGTAAGGCAGAAGTGATGGTTTGTGACTTCCAAAGCCTGGTCATAAAAGGTATCACAGCTTTCACCTTGTTCTCTGGTCCATGCTAGGGGAAGCCGGCTGCCATGCTGTGAGGATGCCCAAGCAGCACTGTGGAGAACCAAGTAGAGGGAATCTGAGGCCCGGAGCCAACAGCCAGCTACGTGACTGGCCACTTTGGAAGCACATCCCCTGCGGCAGTCAAACCCCTAGAGGACTGCAGCCATGGCCAACATCTTGATTGCAACATCATAAGAAACCCTGAGCCAGAGCTACTCAACCAAACTGCTCCCAAATTCCTGATCCACAGGAATCACAAGAGATACAAATGCCCAGAGACAAGAGAGCAGCTGGCCCATGAGAAAACCGAAGGTGGAAGAGGGGGTGGGGGACAGTTTACAGGAGGAGCAAGGGGATCCCACAGCAGCCTGTACGTCCTACATGTTCGGAGGCATCACCCCCTCATGCAGATGAGGAAATGCCGGGTCCACATCCCACCTCCTTACCTACCTGGCTCCACCCTCCTCCACTTGCAGCCTCCCGGGTCCCAGAGCTTCTGGCCTCCGAAGTTTGCCCGTTTTCCTCACATAGAACATCCACAGTAAGCTCCTGCACCAGGCAGGCCAGGGACTTGCAGGGTAGCAGCAGGAACAGCCATGAGAAAGAGCTGAATTCTCCCCACCTGCCCCAGGAAAGCCACAGCAGCAATACCTAGAGAGCTGGAAGGGGGTGCAGCTTTTTAACAGACCATCTGAACAGAGAGGTGAGAAATCTACTGGGCACAACCCCAACCCTCAGGAGGAAAAATGTTAAATCAAAGCAGTAAGTAAAACGCCTTCAAAATGATCATACCCAGTGCTGGCAAAGCTGTGGTGAAACCGACACATATATCCACAGCAAAGTGAGCATTGGTATATAATTCCTAGAGGAAATTTAACACCCTAGATCAAACGTCATAAAAAATAATGGCCTGCCAATGAATGGAATGCAAGCTGAAATGCAAGGCTGAAGTGTATTGATACCTGTAATTTACTTTGAAAAGCATAAAAAAATGTACCATGGGATGGATGGCCAGATTTTTATAAAGCAAATATAGCTAAATGTTAGCAGTTGTAGAATCTACCTGATAGGGGCCTGTGTGTTCCCTGTATGCTTTTTCTGTCTGTTTGAACATTTTCATAATAAAAGGTTAGTGGGGCAGATGTGCCTGACTAGATCCAATTCCACAGAGAGGAAATAAGAATGGACATATATAAACACTTAGCTATAAGCACGTTCATCACAGTGGCGTAGATAATTATGAAAAACTACTGAGAACCTAACTGTTCAACAGAAAGGGACCTGCTCGGTGCTGTGCTAAGCCACACTGGAGCCAGAGGCAAAAGGAAAAGAAAATCAGTTATATGGATCATGTTTTTATTGACAGTGTTAATCCTTTGTTCAGCATGGATTTCTGCACTAATTTTATTTCATAAAAACATACTGAATTAAAATACTATTTATCTTGATTACCGACTTTTTTGATGCCTCCTAATTCTGTGCCCTACCTAAGGGCCTCATTTCCTTACCCAGCCTTGCCAAATCAATATAGTATCACAATTAAAGATGTGGAGTCCCACCTCCAGTTCTTATTAGCTGTGGGACCCCTAAGCAAGTTACTTAATTAACCTCTCTGGTTTTCAGAGATGAAACATCAAACTCAGCATTGTCATTGATGTAATTGGTGTCTCTCCCTGACCAAGATCTCCTTTTCTAGAAGGCGCCCCCATCTTTTAGCTACTGTGTTAGCTGCAAAGAGCTCGGAGCTTTACCCTTCTCTAGAGAATTGCTCTTGCTCAAGGCTGTGCTCAGATGGCCAAGGCCAATGATGGCTAATACACAACACAAAACCCAGGCCCCCTTGCCGCGAGGCAGGACCAACTCAGTGGTGCAATTCACACTCTAGAGGTCCCCATGGGATCAGGCTGAGGCCGGACCTCAGCTGAAACCACGTCTGTAACTTAGCTTTTTCTGCCGTCCTAGCCTGCTGCCCTTGCTTCCTTCCTTACAGGTTTCCCCTGAGAGCTTTCCCTCACTCAACCCCTGCACAAGAATTCCCGTCTCGGTCTCTGCTTCCAGGGCATCTGACCTAAGACCACCACCACCACCATCGCCACCATTTACTGGGCCCTTCCTGTGTGCCAGACGTTGTATTATTACATCATTTGCTTCTCCCCACAATGAAGCGAGGTTAGTACTATGATTACTGCTCCCATTTTACAGATGGGAAAATTGGGGCAGAGAGAAGTTCAGTGACCAGCCCAAGGTCACGCAACTATTAAGTGGTGGAGTTTGCCACCCCAGCCTCACATCTTTGATGAGCTAGAGGATGCGCTGGCCCTTGCCAAATCAGTTTGGATGGCAGATAAGTGCCCAGAAAAGCAGAGACCAAATGGCAGACAGGATCACACAGTCCTGCCTCCCTCCCTCCCCGGGGCAGGAAAGGGTGCACGAGTGAGCTGAAAAGCCAGATGCCTGCTTGCCCTGGCTTCCTTTAGGTACAGTGTGGTCTGAAAGTGTGACTATAAAAAGCGTCGCTTCCTAAAAACTGGGGCAGCCACAAGCATGTTTCCCCCAGAGGACTTTTTCTGCAAACTCTTCTGTTCTCTCCAGGAAACTCTTGGGATGTTGCTGGGCATCAAAAAAGAAAGAAAACTCTATTTCTTATGTAATTTGTCCAAAAAGTGCTGGAAAGGCTGCTGGGATCCAGGAAACAAATGCAAATTTCACCCGCAATGTGAGGTGAGGCACAGAGATCACCATTTCCATCCAGATAAGTGCATTCCCTTAACAGAAATCTGAACATGTCGGTCATTCATTCATTCAACAAACATTCCCTGGACAGTTACTTTCTGCAAACCCTGCGCGGACCCCGAAGAGACTATAGCCCCTAAAAACCTCCGTGTATCTATGTGACTTTCAGACATTAAGGGGGAAGGGTGTCTCAACTGATCACCCCAAACCTGGGGCTATATATACCACTTTCTCCCCCAAATCTGATACAAACGTGTATACTTTTAAGAATCCCCAGTCCAGTGGAAGAAAAAGCAAGAAAAAAAAAATGAACAATTGCCATACAAGTGCCAAGGGCTAGGATGGACACGTGGATAACATCTATGGGAACGTAAGAGGAGGCAAAACCCAACCAAGAAAGTAAAAGGTTGAGGAAAGAAGACCAAAGGGAAGATTATAACTTATTGAGGACTCGCAATTAGGAGAGGGATATCTGAGTGGAGTTTTGAAGGATAAACAGGAGTACTCCGAGAGGACTAAAAGAGAGAACAGCGTGTGCGAAGGCCAGGAGGCGTGGCCACATTCAGTGTTGCCTCTGGGGTTTTGCACATGCTGTATCCCTGCAGAGGGCTGCCTTCCCCTCCTCTCCCATCACCTCCCCCACCCCAAGACAACCTACAGCCCCAGGAGGTCTCACTTATCTGACCTTCTTCACATCCTGCTTCCTAAAAGACTGGACATTCCAGGACTGCATTCTAGGCTGAGAAGCGTGCTAATGTTATGTGGATAAACAAGGTGGTGCGGTGGAAATAACAGCCACCAGCGATCGAGGATTTAACGTGCCGGGAAATGATCACTCACATGTCTCATCTAACCCTCTAAACAACCCTATAGGGCGAGTCCTGTTAGTAACTCTCCCCGTTTTGCAGGGGACAGTGAGGTTCAAAGAGCCGAAGGGACTTGCTCAAGGTCACTGAGCTGGCAAGCGGGGCTCTGGGACCTGAACCCAAACCTGTCTGATTTCAACGCCTTTAACCACCTCCTTCCCTCCCCCTTCCAGGGCAAAAGCCAGACTCTACCCGTAGCTCTAAGACCCCCTAAAATGGCCAATTCTGCCCCCAAGTCCCATGCACGAGGGCGGTGACTACTGCATACCCTTCTCTGGGTCATCCTCGAGGCTTCCGGAGAGGGTCAGAAAGCGCCTTCAGAAGGACTCACTTGGTTGTAAATCCACCAGTTTCCTCTCTTGCCTGGAGATCAATTCCTGGGACCACGTGTGGGAAGCGCCGACTTGTGCGCCCAGCTCAAACCTATTGTTTCTCCCCTTTAGATGGAGCCACGTGGTCAGAGGGCCGGCTGATGGCTCAGTCTCCCCCCAAGGCCGGCATCCTTCATGCCCCGAGTCTTGGGTGTCTCATCCTACAGAGGAGACATAAAGCCCTCCCACTTCAAAAGAAACGAAGAAATGACTGAGATAACTCCTTCTCGGCACACAGCACGTAGTGAACACTCGATAAATTGTGGCCACAAGGGATGATAATTTTTCTATTATAATTTCTATCATCTCATTGTTCAAACAACTTATAGGATCCTAGACCCTCAGAACCAGGACAGCCAGCGGGGATAGACCTAGGTCAAACTTCTCATTTAATTAAAGAAAAGGACCCAGGTGCAGGGCTGTCCCAAAGCCACCAGTCGATCTGAGGCAGCTGCCCTCTGATTTCTCAAAGAAGTTGTGCATAATCTGGACTTTGACAGTGTCTGTGGCCTCTCGTCTTATCTGTTCCTCCAGCTTCTCCCTACCTCAGGAAAACGGGACAAACTGTCTCCCTGGGATGTGCCATGCCATATTGCGTTCAGCCCTTCGCACATGCTGTTCCTTCTGGCTAAAACACCATTCCACCCCTTCCTCACTTGGTCAGCATCTGTTCCTCCACAGCTCCTTCCTCCTAGAAGCCTCCCTTGATTCCTTATGTCCACGGGGGGCCACCTCTGGGCTCCCCCTTGCCTATGTTACCCCCACTAAATCACTTAGCATACTGGGCTGTAACTCAGTTTACCCATCCGTCTTCCCCTCCAGACGCCAAGCCCATGCATGGGCGGCTCCCCCTTGCTACTTAGCATCTTTGGCAGGCACTCAGCATGCCTACTGTGGGAAACGAAGGAATTACTAAGGCTTGAACCCGAGGCACAGAACTCCCAACATCCCTGTCCCTAGACTTGTTTCCAAGGCAACAGGGAAAGAATTCTGATAAGGGCAAAAAAAAAAAAAATAGAAATGACTTAATGTTGCAAGTCAATCCCAGATTATTTATAAACCAAGTCCGAGACTATTTCCTTGTGTTCATTTTGTCACATTCTTCTTCAAATAGTCATTTTAGTGACCTACGATATCTTTAATTAACCTTGAGAAGAGGTTTAAAAAAAAACCATCTGGAAAGGAAATCTTACTAGAAACAACTCTTTTTTTTTTTATATATGTATCAGGCCCCACCCTTAGCTCAAGAGGAACGTAGCATTTTCCACTCTGGGGAGACTCCGCCGAGTGGCCCTGCCTGGCAGGCAAAGCTGGGCTGTGATCACAGCCCCTCTTCTGAGAGCCGGGCGTCTAATAGAGCCTCGAGCCCCAGCTTCCTCTAACATGGAAGGGGGGCCCCCCAAATCGTCTTGCTGGACCACCCGGTGGTTCTGGGGCCAGTCGGCCCTGGGAGCTGCCACCCTCTCCTTGGGCAGCCCGGCAAGGAAGGGGGAGCCCTGTTGGGGTCTTTGGCTGCACTACCTCGGTTTGGGCCACACATTTCCTTCGGCCACCGCGGCTGAAGCTCCACGTGTCCAGATCAGTTAGCGAAAGAAAGCGAGATGCTCGTGGGGAATGACACATTAGAGCTGGGATCAGGAACGCCTGGCGTCCTCTGAGAAATTTATTTCTGACCGGTGAATTTGCCACGCTTGGCTGAACTGTCCCCTAAGCAGCACCCCAAGAATTTAAGGATCTCCATGAGGACAATAAAAGACTGGAAGGATGAACAGAAGGCCGTTCCTTCCCTGAACCCTCCCTCTTGTCCTTCCGACTGCAAAAGCCTTTTGTTGAGTCCCCACTGTGCGCCAGGCCCTGTGATAGCATGAAACAAAGGACCCAGCCCTGGCCTCCGGAGCTGCTTTAGTTTCGGGTTATATCATATTACAGCAAGTACAACAACACACTGCAGTAAGTTCTCATTCCCCAAGGGCCTGCGGTGTGCCCTGTGACCTCCTTGGCGTGTGTGACGCAGGAAGGTGGCAAACGCCATCATGCACGTGAGGAAACAGAGACTCCGAACGATGAAGCCACTGGCCCAAGTCCCACGGCAGCTACGTGCAGAGCCATGACTCGAGAACCCTGGTCCGGCTGAGCTCAAAGCCTGTGCCCTGAGCCACCAGGCTACCCTGCCCCTGTGAGTACCCCTACTTGTGTCAGCTTGATTATGGGGTGCAGAGATGTGGTCACCGAGTAAAGGCCTCATTCCTTCCTCCTGCTCAGACCCAGGTTGGCTCTGAACCCCAACTAACATCTGACGGTGAAAATCACAAGGTTCCCCAAGATGGCTTTAGGGACCCCTCTCATCTTCAGTCCCAACAAAATCTCAACTACATGGACAGCTGCAGTGACCAGCAGGTCTGGATGGCCTCGGTGGGCATTCTGCATCCCTCTGACCCAGGCTGCATGGAGGGCAGGTGGGCGTGGCCTGGGCCCACAGACTCGGGTTTGAGGCCTGCCGGGCTCTGCCCCTCACACTGTGGGGCCCAGGTGATGCTCACCCCCTCTCTGGGCCTTGATCCCCCAAGGTGGCCACGCAGGAAGGCACAGGAGAGACCAACTCAACACCCCTGCCGCCCCCTCTTGAGGCCGCCAGACCCGAGTTCCAATACCGTGTGGCCGAGGGTCCTCAGGTGGCCTTCTCTTGCTTGAGTTGCCTGGCTTTGCAAATGGAAACCAAGACACCTACCTCCAGGTAACGGTGCGAGCTGAGGCCCCCAGCAACATCAGTGGGATGACATCAGATTCCCATGGGGGGTGCCCCCGGCTAGAGGACTCACATTTTGAAAAACAAACTTGTAAAGAAAAATGCCCCTCTCCTCAGGCCAAATCAATATCTTTTCAAATGCTTCTCAGATACAGTTAGCATTTCCTGAGCGCTGGCAACATGCCAGGCCCACGTCATCTCACGTCATCTCACGTCATCCTGAGGGCACCGCTCTCAAGTCCACTGCTTGCTTGGGCTCTCCACCTCCCTGCTGTGTGACTCTGGAAAAGTCGCTTGCCTTCTCTGATCCTCGCCTCCCTTGCCTTTAAAATGGGGTAAGAATGGTCCCCTCCTTACCAGGGGTTACTCACATTAAGTGAGCATCTCATGACAGCAAAACAGCTATGCCCATCATACAAGGGAAAAACTGAGGCAGACAGAGTGAAGGCTGGAGGTCGCGCAGCGACTCAGTGGCCAATTCTGATTTGGAGGCCTGTGTTCCGAGCCACCCTCTTAGCATCTATATAGCTTGATGGGCAAGGGGACAGTGCCACCTACGCCATGCCGGGAGCCACACTGTGCTGGGCAGGGAGGGGAGGGGAGGAGGAGGGCGGCCAGGCAGCCTGGGCATCTTGACAAAGGGGTGTCACCCACGGGTCCCCTTGGCAGCTCACCTTTTGGGTACAAGGCACAGTCCAGTGGCCTCGGAGTCCCAGACATTGGGCTAACCTGGCTTTAAACCCCTCCAGAGCCCCTATCACCAGGGCCACCAAGGCAAGAGCCCTGGCTCCCTCCACCCAGTTACTTCCTTCAGCGGAGGTGACCCTCCAGCAGCCCGGGCCGCCTGCCGCTCCCCCACGCCTCGACATTGCTGTTTCCGAGTCTTGGCTCCACCATCACCTCCCAGAGAATTCCCCCCCGGCCTTCCCATCACAGCACCCCTCACTTACATCGCGCCATTACAGTCGCGGGCATTTTCCTGATTACTCATTACTGCTGTCTAAGGAAGGCTCAGGGGAGCAGAGCCTTGGGCGTCCCATTCTCCGCTCCTGCCCCTGCGCCTAGCACACCGGAGGCCCGCGCTTCAGTGTTTGGTGAATGGATGGACAAATGAATGAAGTGGGGAAGGGAAGGAAAGAGGGGAGAGAAGAGGGGAGGGAGGAAGGGGAGGGAATACTATTCTCTTTATAACTCCATCTTCTCCCCGCCCCTTTCCCTAGCCAATTCCTACCTGTCTTGTAAGACTTTCACGCTGATGTCTCCACCTCCAGGAAGCCTTCCCTGCCACCCTCCCCACTCAGTGAAGCACCTCTCTGGGCCGCACGACCTCCACCCACCAAATCCTGGCTAACGGGATCTGGGGAAGAAAAGTCTGCCGGGTGGACTGTGGGGAGAAGACTTCCTCCCAGTGCATCCCTCGTCCTCCTCAGGGTGCCATCAAGTCTTGTGAGATGGCTGGAACCTTGGCAGCTATTCTGGGACAATTAGGGGACAAGATGCTGAGGAAGGAGTAGAAGGATGTAAAAACCCTGGGCTGATCCACTAATCTGGGACTTGGAAAATTTTTTGTAAAAGGCCAGAGAGTAAATATTTTAGGCTCTGCGAGTCACATGCTGTCTCTGCCACACACTCTTTGTCTTTTGGGGTTTTTGTTTTTTTAACAACCTTTTAAAAATTCAAAACTCCTTCTTAGCTCCCAGGCCATAGTTTGCTGAACCCTGCACTGTGCCCCCGACCACCAGATGAATCATGTGAGGTCGCGCACGTCCTTACGGTCTGACCGGTCTTTGTGGGGTCTTTTGTTACTTTCAGCATCTTCAAAAGTATCTTTGGTGATAAGACGACAGCACTGGACCAAGTGTTAGTGAGGATGTGGAGCAGCCAGACCCCTCACGCCCTGCAGCTGGGGATCTGAAGTGCTGCAAACACTTTGCAAAATAGTCTGGCAGTTTCTTTAAAAAGTCTAACACAGGCCGGGCGTGGTGGCTCATGTCTGTAATCCTAGCACTCTGAGAGGCCGAGGCAGGAGGATCGCTTGAGCTCAGGAGTTTGAGACCAGCCTGAGCAAGAGCAAGACTCTGTCTCTACTAAAAATAGAAAAATTAGCCGGGCGTGGTGGCGCATGCCTATAGTACCAGCTACTTGGGAGGCTGAGGCAGGAGGATCGCTTGAGCCCAGGAGTTTGAGGTTGTTGTGAGCTAGGCTGATGCCACGGCACTCTAGCCAGGGCAACAGAGCCAGACTCTGTCTCAAAAAATAAATAAATAAATAAGTCTAACACACAATACACCTACAATATGATCCAGCCATTTCACACTTAGGTATTAATATTTACCCAAGGGAAACAAAAGCGTATGTCCACATAAAAACTTACGCATGAATGTTCATAACAGCCCCAAACTAGAATTAACTCAAATGCCTACCGACAAGCGCATGGGTAAACAAAGCGGTACGCCCACGCCGTGGAGCAGTACTCAGCCGTAAAAAGGAACGACTGCGGATGCGCACTACAACGCGGAGGAGTCTCGACATAATTACGCGGAGTAAGAGAAACCAGGTGAAGAGGAGCACAGGAGGATAGGATTCCATTTATATAAAAGTCTATAAAATGCAAATGAATCTATGGAGACTGAAAGCAGATCAGTAGCTGCTTAAGGACAGGGATGGAGGGAGGGATTACCAAGGGGTGGGAAGAAGCTTCCGGGAATGATGGATATATTCACTATTTTCACGGTGGCAATGGTTCCATGGGGAGATGCACATGTCAAAACGCATCCGATCGTACGCTTGAAATACATAGTTTATTGTATGTCGATTATACTTCCTCAAAGCTGTCAGAAAAAATAACGGTGGTGGCTCTTCTGACAGGCAGAACCTCTGAGGGCTGGAGATGAAATGGGGAAGTCCTTTGGGAAGTACCCAAAGCCCAGCAGAGAAGCAGCAGGGAGGAAGGACGGAAGCCTGAGAAGCCAGAGGCCTGACAGGGCCTTATGTCTTAAGTGGCAGCTACCATTTCTTTTTATTTGTTTTTTGGTTTTTTTTTTTTTTCATCTTGTTTAGGTTTTTTTTTTGATACAGGGTCTCACTCTGTTGTCCAGGCTAGAGTACACTGGCATCATCATAGCTCACTGCAATCTCAAACTCCTGGGCTCAAGCAATCTTCCCACGGCAGCCTCCCAGAGCACTAGAATTACAGGAGTGAGCCACTGCACCCAGCCAGCTAAGACACTTCTGTCTACTCTAAGATGTAGCTGAGGATGAATGAGACCAAGCCCCTGAATGCTCTCACTCTGGCGACCGGGACACAGAGAGGCATCCCTCAGAGACAGCTTGTGGACAAGTGGCCTCAGCTGCCACTCTGGCCCCAGTGGAACCAAGAAGCCACAAGGCCCCGCGTGGGCTGTGCCAAGCACCCACCCATGAGCCGTTTGTGGAGTCCCCAGATGCTGGAGCAGTATGTGGGGTGTCAGGCTCACCATGTACCCTGCAGATGGTCTCTTCCCATCTGACCAGCCCCAGGGCACACAGTGGAATTCCACAGAAGCTCTGGTCTCCCCCACTCGTCACGGAGAGGACGGGAAGAACTCCCAGCTCAGCTCTGCAACGACCATCTGCGGCAGGCAGAGAACAAGTCTGGCTCTGCGGCCGCGGATCCCCCTTCTCCATCTGATCCCAGCGACGGTTCCGCTGCCGGCGGGGCCAGTGGAAGACCGGGCCTTCTTCCTCTGCCGGGGGCTGGGCCCTCAAAGGGGATTTCTGTCCTGGCCAAAGAACAACAGGACCAGAGACAAGGGCGGAGAAAGCCGAAGGCCGACTGGAGTTTAGGTCAAGCTGAACCACAAAGGGTCAGGGAAGAAAGGGAACCACGAGAGAGAAGACAACTCGGTTGTACAGACAGGGCATTCCGGGGTCAGACCCGGGGTGGGGGTGGGGCCATTACCAGTCATCTTTGTTCCTGTTGCTTATCTTTGAGGAGCTCCTTGATATTCTTTTAGAGACACAAATAAACATTAAAATTGTCTATTTTTAGCTTGAGTTTGTATTTGCTCCTGGATGCTGGAGTGTGATGCTACGCAGAGACGGGACCACATGGAGTGGTCCCACCTTTCGAAGTCACCACCCATCCCTTCTCTCCTAGAAGCTCCAAAGCCACACGACGACACGGCAGGTACCTCTGCCCTTGTACGGAGGAAAAAACTGAGGTTCAGAGACATTCAGCATTGCGCCCAAGGTCACGCAGCTAGGAAGCTGCCAAGCTAGCCCTCGAACCTGGGTCCGCCTGGTCTGCAGGCTGCTGGCCTGCTGCGCGTACGTTCTGGAGTGAGCCTCTATCAGTCTCCAGAAACCCCACACGAGCCTGCCACGCTCACCTCTGTCCGTCCTGGTGACCACAGTACCCCCAGCCCGTAAGACCCTCAATAAACAGCTCCCAAATAAGCGAGTGTATCTGGCAGGGGGCCGGGGACTGAGCTGGTGTCCAGTGAGAAATGGAGGAGGCAGAAGGGGGAGGAGAGAAGGAGGGAAGTGCTGGACGCCCAGGGTCCCAGATCCACGCAGGAGACAGACTGCAGTCCTTAAAACGCACAGCCGTCCTGAGGACGCAGGACGTGGACCGTCCTGAAGAGGCTCGGATGGTGACGCGGCTTAGGTGTTCTTTTCACGGTCACCTTTCTCAAGATGCGTGATGTACTTTCTAACAATACTGCCCGAGCTTTAATCCCAGCTCCCTGAGTCCTTCCAGAACGGGAAGGAGGCCGGAAGAGGCCACCGGGGACGGTCCAGGGGTTCTGTTGCGTCAGCCTTCGCTAAGACGAGCTACCCACTGGCAGGTCTTGTTTTGCTCCTTCTGAAAAGTCCCCTCGAGGTGTGTTCCCTTCTCGCCTTTCGTTTCCCACCCCTGGGCCAGCTCCGCTGCGCAGTGGCAGATCCAGGCTGCAGGCGCTGCCTGGGCCTCTGTCCTCCCAGCCCACAAGGAGCGGTTGCCATGACGATCTGCAAGGGCCTTCGGTATGCCCCCATTCACTCCGCAAAGCCGTCCTGAGGGTCTGCGTGTGCGGGGCACAGCAGGACACGACAGGTCCCTCCGGAAACCTTAGAGCTCTGGGCAAAGTCCCCCACGCCTGTGTGTCAACTGGACGTCTCTGCTCCTGTTTAACCCACATCCCTCGCTAGTCTCACCGAACCAACAAAAAATGTCCTTTTTAGAGTTTTGACATGACGGCTCCTTTCTCAAGAAGGTCTCAGGGGACGGTTTGCTTTCCCCAACAACAGGACGTTATAAGGGGAGAGCTGCCGTCTTCATACTTAGATGCAAAAACGTACAACCGGTCCTCCCTCCCTTCTTCCACGGAAAGTCAAAAGTCCGGGGGGTGTTGGCAGGGGGGAGGCGGGAGCTGGCCTCGCTGTCAGGCTGTCAGAAGCAGCAGGGAGTGGGGCTGGTGCATGCGTGTTGGGGGGCAGGGAAGATCCCAGACTTTCTCTCTCCATTCTCACTCAAACAAGTTATTTTCAGAGTATAATGATAACTGCCTCCGCCCTCCCCACCAAGTGTTCTCATTTCAAAACGGACTTAATGAGATTCCTGAGGAAGGGCTTCTCCAAGCAATTGAACACAGTGTGCAGTAATGAGCTGCCAGCAGCGACCGTCACTTAATGGAAACCGAGCGAACAGAAACAGGTCAGGGGCGGGGGTGGCCATCGTTGACGCCCCCACTGTGCCCCAAGCCCAGCGTTGGGCGTGCTACAGGGGACACCTTTGTATTTCACTGTCGTTCCGCCAACAGCCCTCCATGGTTTTGTCCCCTCTTGAAAGATGGGAAATCTGAGCCTTGGATTTGGTTCCCAGGCTGTGAGGCACAGCTAGGCTGCCTGGGGCTCAAAATCTGGCCCCTCCACCAGTGAGCTGTGTGACTTCGGACAAGTTGCTGCACCTCTCTGATCACCTCTCTGTGCCTCTCCTCATCTGTCAATGGGCATAATGATCGTAACAGTTTTGCAGGGTTTTTGTGATTACCTGAGATGCTTCCTAGAGATCACTTAGCATGTAGCTAGTACTTGTTCAATGAACACAGCAGCTTAAACCCAGGAACCCGTCTACTTCCAAAGCTTAGTAAATTCTCTCTTTCTACTAATCTGCATCTCACCATCCACACTCAAATGGTGACCTTGACCCCTCCCTCTAGCCCATTCCCCATGCAACAGCCTGCACGAGCTTCACAATCCTCTGTCCCACGATGCTGGCTCCACCAAAAGTGCTTCTTCATCTCCCCACTATGGCCAGGACAAGATCCCTGCACTCCCCAGCCCAGAAGGCCCCATCTGCTGCTGGCCTCCTTGCTCACTACAAGGCTGGCCATCTTACCGTGCCTCAGCTTCCCTAAGCTTGCTCCCACCTCAGGGCCTTTGCACGTGCCGTGCCCCTTGCCTGAGGCCCTCTCTGTTCCCCAGACCCCCGCGTGGCTGGCTCCTCCTTCCGAGCTCCACCCAAAGGTCATTCCAGCCAGACTTTCTCCCAGTCCCATCGTCTTTTTTATTGCCACATCATTCTACTGGGTCTTTATGCATTTATCAGTATTTAGAATTATTTCTCTTTCATATACATTGCCTGTCCCTGTCACTAGATCACACACTGGGTTAGGGCAGGGACTGTGTTTTCCTTATCCCCTTCTGAGGCTTGGTGCCTGGGCCTATGTCTGGCACAGAGAAGGGGCTCAACAGCTATTCAATATTTGTTGAGCGGATAAACAAACAAATCCATGAATGAACAAACAAGGTAAACAAGCAATGAATGAACACACAAACACACAAGTCAGACTCTATGGGGCTCTGTTTCTTCCCCTCTAAAGTGGAGGTGGCGACCCCAACACCCACAGGACGGTGACAAAGACTGACTCCGATGGGCACAAGCCCGGGAGATGCTCAACAAATGCTCGCTGGTGGATGCAGCTCGGCCAGCAGGGTCCCGGCAGCCGGCATCTCCCCTCAACCCCTCACTGCATAAAACTCATTTAGAAGCCAGAATCCTGTTACCGAGATACGGCAGTATGTAAGAACGCGACTCACGGTCGCCATGGCAACCGAAATCTTCAAGTGCAATTCTGTCTCGCTTTAACTTTTTACGCAGAAATGTCTAAAGGAAATGCTCAGACTCCTTTCTCTGGTGGCATTCTTATGGAATAGATATCCTCATTTGGCTCCAAGAAGAAAAACGCAAAATGTCACATTCCTACGAGGTAAATTGGTTTACAAAGAAAGAAGAGTTTTGTTTTCAAAAGTGTGGGTTCAATCTGAGAGTAGGAAACAAATCGTGGTCATTGTCATCATCATCATCACAAACAAACAACAGCTTTGTTTGTAATGGAATGGACCAGTACTTTGTCTAACCTCTGCCCATTCACTCAGTCCTTCAACAAGCATTCACTGAACACCTACTGTGTGCCAGGCCCTGTCCTAGACTCCGGGGGTACATCGGTGAATGAAACACATGAGGGTCCCTGCCTCGAGGAACCTACAGTCCAACGGGACAGACGTCGAGGGGAAGAGCATTCCCAGCAGGTAATTTCCAGCAGGGAACAACAGGTAGAGGGGAAAGGACAGGCCCCTGTAAGCCCGAACAAGTCAGTGCACCTCTCGAGACTGTGAAAAATGATGCTCATACTGCTTAATGAAGATGCTACATGAACCCAACGAGGTGAAAGGAAAAGTGCTTTGTGTGGTGTCTGATATACACCAAGTGCTCAGGAACTAGCAATTTCTTTTGCCTTATAGAGGCAGGGAAGCTGGCCCCTGCCTGCCTCTCCTGACCTCAGAAAGGCCTTGGAAAAGGTCTCTGCGTATGAGGTTTTCCCAGACGAATGGCCATGTTCTAAAGGACTCAGGAAGTCTGGGAGACATTTGGGATTTCAATTTTCAAAATAAACGTGGGGGAAAGAGTGGAGAAGGAGGAAACAGATTAGCCGAGCTATTAGCCAACTTCGCTTAACAGCCGCCCTGGAACTCTCGTGGGGCTGGAGTCCTGGACATGTTTCAGGTGGCAGCCAAGCTGAACTGCCCAGAACGAGCACGGGGGATGTGAGAGAGCCCGTCACATACGTGGTGAGACCAGTCCTTAGAGACTACAGAGAGAAATCAAGGTCTCTGCGTGGATGCGGCGCTAGAGCCGAGGGCTGCAGAGCTCGGCACACCCCAGCGCAAGCCCCAGGGAGCTGAGAGTGGGGAGAGGCCAGTGGGCCAGACCCCTCACAAGGAACCACCTGCACCTCCTGGGTCCTCACAGCTGGAGTGAAACCCTGGCAGAGGAGGTGGCATTTGAGCAACAGGCTAGAGCCCAAGAGTGGGGACGAGACCGGGTCTGTGTTTGACAGCGGCCACCCTCTTCCCAGCTTCTAGCCTCTGCGTCTGCACGTGCCACGCTTTACGCCTGAACGTTGCACCGTCTCCCCGCCAGCCCCACCCACCTGCAAAGCCCCTATTCAACCTTCAGACGACCCAGGGAGGCCATGGCCGGGCATTTCTCCTGCAGACGAAACACACAAGGGCGTAAAGACGTCTGCATGAGGATGTTCACTGCAGCGTTGTTTACAGTGCACGGAACTGAAAACCACCTCCGCGTCTGTCTGGAGGGGACTAGTTCAGAAAGTCACAGCGCAAGGAAAAATATAGAGCCATGAGAAAGAATGACGCAGACCCACTGTGCTGATGTTGGAAAATCTCATTATTATGAGAAAAAGAAAAGTCAGGGCGTTGATCACTATGTATAGCAAGATCTGGGCTGGGCGCGGTGGCTCACGCCTGTAATCCTAGCTCTCTGGGAGGCCGAGGCGGGCGGATTGTTTGAGCTCAGGAGTTCGAGACCAGCCTGGGCAAGAGCGAGACCCCGTCTCTACCAAAAATAGAAAGAAATTAATCGGACAGCTAAAAAAATATATAGAAAAAATTAGCCAGGCATGGTGGCGCATGCCTGTAGTCCCAGCTACTCGGGAGGCTGAGGCAGGAGGATCGCTTGAGCCCAGGAGTTTGAGGTTGCTGTGGGCTAGGCTGACGCCACGGCACTCACTCTAGCCCGGGCAACACAGTGAGACTCTGTCTCAAAAAAAAAAAAAAAAAAAAAACGATACACTTACATGGTCATCCCTCGGTATCCACAGGGATCAGTTCCAGGATCCCCAAGGATAGCAAAACGTGGGGACACTCAAGTTCCTTACATAAAATGGCTCAGTATTTGCACAGAACCTACACACACCCTCCCTTACCTTTTAAATCATCTCTAGGTTACTTATAATACCTGACCCGATGTAAATGCTATGGAAATGGCTGTTATACTGTATTTAGGGAATGACAAAAAAAAAGTCTGTACATGTTCGGTGTAGACGCAACCACCCATTTTTCTTCCCCAAATAGTTTTGATCTGTGGTTGGTTGGATCACAGATGCAGAATCCATGGATACAGAGAGGTGACCATGTGTGCGCGCACGTGTGTGTGTGTGTGTGTGTGTGTGTGTACGAGGATACAGACACAGATATATGCACAGATATTGTCTTACGTATGCAGAGAATATTTCCAAAAGGAGACACGTGAAACTGTCACCAGTTCCTAGGGAGGGGACAGCAGGTTGGAGGTGGTGGGGAGATGGATTTTGCTTTAGAAAACCGTCTTGCACTATTGGAAATGCTAACCGTGTCTGAGTATTACTTTTCCAATTAAAAAAAAAATAAGCTACTTATTTTTAATGTCTGGCTATCACCTGTGCTAAATTTTCTGCCCCTAAAAGGTGACCTAATCTCCCCCTCCAGGGTATGAAGACATCCCAGGCATCGCACCACCGCGTGTGCATCCATTTGTGTTTCTGTCGCCCATCCTCGGGGCAGGAAATGTGGTGGCCACACCCCTGCACCCATCCTCAGAGCCTGGCACCTCCAGGGCGCTCTGTGAACGACGCCATGAACACCAACACGCCCACTTCCGTCTTCTTAAGAGCTTTTCATTACAGGAAGTCGCTGCTCATGGAGCATGGAAGACTCCATGCAATATACACCCAGCATCTCATTTAATTGAGTCAATCCTCAAGCCTGGCTGAAGGCAGTAGACGATCCCCTTTACTGGCTGGGGTACCTGTCTCCCAGGTGCTGAGGGCTCCGCCTGCTACCACTCACAGCCACCTCTTCTCCAGACCTTGAGCAGTGGAGAAACAGCTGTTCGAAGGTGGGACTTACTTTGTGGTGCTGTTCACCCCCCCAGAGCTCTTGCGGGGACCAGGTCGACTCAAGCCCTGGTCACTAAACCACATCCACACAAATCCCCACCTCAGATTCTCCTTCTAGGAACCCAGCCTGAGACACTGCTCCTCAAAATCGACAGCGGGACATAGTTTTTTAAACAGTTGCTGGGAATCTACTGAAACCAAATCTCTGGGAGTGTGTAGCCTGGGGCATGAGGAGTTTGAAAAAGCGAATGCATGAAGCTGAGGTTAGGAAACAGGCTCCTAAAAAAAAAAAAAGGTTTATTACACCCTTACACCCATTTTACAGATGAGAAAACTGAGGCACAAATAAGTGATTTTTGTTGTCATTGTTTATAAACTTCAAGTCAAAGAGGTAGATTTGAACCCTGCTCTGTCAGATGCCAAAGCTTTGATGCTTTGCGCTATGTCTGCTGCTCAGCTGTTAGGGGATTAGCCCGGCCAGCACAGAACATGGTGATTTTAGGCGCTGGCTCAGAACAGAACATTCCTACGGGCTTTGCTTGCCTGGTGCAGGCTACTCAGCTGGCTCTAAATTTAGAACTGCTAATGTGGTCAGGAAGCAGGGTCCCTAGGGGGCATTGTTCCATGGCCAGACAGCACTGGGGCGCGGAGTGGCGCCTTGGTCCCGCTCAAGGCCAGCCTGGCATGGAGAAAATATGGGAAGCAGCTCTCAGGCAGGGCTTCGGGGACTTCCTGTCCACCTGTGCAGACCGGAACAACAGGAAATGTCTGCAGTGGGGTGGGGGGCAGATCACGATGGGCAGGTCCACCCAGCCCGCTTCCCTTCTCAATCCATTCAAAGACAGACACTCCTACAATGGGCAGGGCAATTCAGGAAGCATTTGCTAAGCACCTGCTGTATGCCTGGGCTTGTGTTAGGACCTGAGGAAAAAGATGACCAAGATGCAGACCCTACCCTCAAGAAGTTTTATTATTCACTCAGTTACTCATGCATTCGGTTCGACATACACTTATTGAGCACCTACTGTATGTCAAGCCCTGTTCTAGGAACAGGAGAAACAAATGAATAAGACACATTCCTACCCTCAAGAAATTTCACCTTTCGCTCACTCACTCATTCACTCAGTTTACCATTTAATGAGCACCTACTGTGTGCAAGACTTTGTGCTAGGAACAGAGAGGCAAAGATGAACACGATGTGGTCCCTGCTGATTAAAAGTTTCTTGTCCTCATTCATTGTTTTCATTCAGTTCTATAAATGATGATTGAGCACTTGCTGTATACCCAGTCTCCTGCTAGAGATGTGAAACAAGACAGAGCCACTACCGGTAAAGAGTTCACTTTAGTGGTTCATTCATTCACTTCATTGCCGGGAAACCCTTGGGTGCCAGGCACTGTGTTCTGTGACAGTGACACAAAGGTAGGGGCACAGTTGCTGCTCTCAAACAGTCTTACTCGTCCATTCATCCTCTCATTTATTCAGCCCAATGAGCATTTACTGAGTGTCTGCTATGGGTCAGGAACACAGACGTGCATAAGAGAGAATCTCTGCTTTTGGACAGCCAGCCATCCTTCCTTCCTTCACTCCTGATTAGTTCAGTTCATCAAACATATGTTGGGCACCTACTGTATGTCAGGGCATGGGAAGGCAGATGAACGGGTCCAGACCTAGACCGGAAAGAAGGCACAGAAAGACGGGCCCACACGCGGAGCAGGCGGTCCCTCGGTTCCTCCATCAGCACGGTGTGGCCCCACCCAGCGGTGCCTCGGATGCTCTGAGAGAGGCGGGCAGTGGGGGAGTTTGCGGCGTGCCCTTCCCATGGAGCCGCAGGGGGCAGCCGGGGTCAGAGGGTCGGGCTGGGGGTGGGAGGGTCACTCAGCACACCAGGAGGGAGAAACCGCTCGAAATAAACACCGGAGGGAGGCTCTGTGAGTGAGGTGATGATTCAGACATCCAAATAAGAATCTGCAAGAACTCAAGGAATATTCTAAGTTTAGAGGAAGAAGGGAAAAAAAATTCAACCCCCATCTTCCAACCGTGGCGTGTTCAGTACCAAGCCGCCGGCAGCTCTGTCGACTTCCCTTGGTTCCCCCACTCTCGGGCCAAGCGCTTGTCAGGAAAACAGCAGGCTTCGGGTCCCACCTCCCGGGCCGTCGAGAGGACCGAGCGCCGCGTTCTCAGGAAGCCCTTGGCACGGTGCCCAGCACACAGCAAGTGCTGGGGAGACGCTACCGAGTAACACTGCGTTTTATTTACTTCTAGGTGTGGTGGCTTCGAGCACGGCTGCGAATCCTTCGCCACTCCTCCCGTGGAGAGGCGGGGTCCGTGTCCTCTGCCTCTGGGACTGCTGGGACTGGCACGGAACAGCAGAAGTGACACCACATGGATTCTGAGGCTGCGTCCGGCATAAAGGGAGTCGCGGCACCTGCCTACTTCACCACAGCGCTTGCTCTGGAGCCCCGGGCCGCCATGCCGCGAGGACGCCCAGGCGGCCAGGGGCGGCTGCGTGTAGGTGCCCCGGTCAACGGGGGCCGGACGTGTGGGTGAAGAAGCCTGCAGAGGATTCTAGCTCTCAACTGTTGAGGTCTCCCGGGTCTCCCAGCGGACACCCCGGCCACGGAACAGCCGCCCCACTGAGCCCTACCGACGTCCAGTCCTCCGAACCCACGGGCATAATAAATAGCGGTCTGTCAGTCTGCACGGCCGTGCCTCGGAGCGGCTTGTTAGGACAGCCGATAACTAGCGCCAGCTCTACAAGTCCCCGCCCTGCATCACCTGCAGAATCTGGGAGGGTCTGATAAACCAGAACAAAACTTCATAAACTGTAGAGTTCTGTGCACACGGGAGCCACTGGCATCATCACTCAGGACACAGCAGGGCTCTGACTTGGCAAACCACGACCAAGGCCACCGCCCTCCCCAGTTGGCCCGGGGGACACTGCAGGCTGCTGGGGCTGGCCCGAGCTCACATGGCAGGTCGCTGCTTTGTTCCCAAGACGAGACTTAGGTCATCCCTCTGGGAGGAACGAACCGGAGGACAAAAGCTGCTTTCACTGGGCCCAGGCTGCTCACGGCAAACAAGGGCAGCTGGGCAGAGCTGGGGGCAGCAGCCCCTGACACGCCCCCTGGGCAGGGCGCCAAACAGGCCGGGCAGGGCCCAGGCAAGCTGGGGCAGCACTGGGGCCCGACGAGGTCCTTCCCTCCCTGCATCTGGGTCTTTTCCGATCGAGGCCTTCGACAGGGGCAGGGCAGGGGGCAGAGGCGCACGGAGGGCATGTTTGGTAAATTCGATAGAATGTGAAAGGTTAAAAAAAGTCATCCCCAGGATGGAGGCCAAATTGTAAACATGAACTAACACAGCGCAGGCTCCAAGGCACGATAGCCTGGGTTTGGATCGCAGCTCCACTGTTGACCAGCTGTGTGATTTTCTGCAAGTGACTTAACCTCTCTGAGCCTCATTTTCCTTATCTATAAAATGCAGATGGTAACAATGTTGCCCTTTTGGGGCCGTTGTGAGGGTAAAATGAAGCCATATAAAGTGCTTTCCCTAGTATGGCTGGTATAGGCTGATTTGTGTTCCTCCAAAACTCACATGTTGAATCCCTAACCCCCAGCACCTTGGAATGTGACTGTATTCAGAGACAGGGCCTTCACGGAGGTGGTTAAATTACTTCATAAAATGAGGCCTTAGGTTGAGCCTTAACCTGATCCAATTGGTGTCCTTAAAAAAAGAACTTTGGACACAGAGAGACATCAGGCACACACAGCAAAAGACGCCATGACGTCACCGCAAGAGGGCAGCCACCTGCAGACCAAGGAGAGAGGCCCCAGGAGAAACCAAACCTGCTACCTCCTTGATCTTGGGCTTCCAGCCTCCAGTACTGTGAGGAAATACATTTCCTTCAAGCCATTCAGAAGTCCGTGGCATTTTGATACGGCAGCCCTAGCAGACTAATAAACATCTCTTATTACTATATTATTACATTTCTATTATAACAACAAAATAATATTAGATCAACATGAACATGCTTCTGTTTTTAATGCAAATATGTTTGATACAAAATATTAATATAACATTAAACATCACAGATGTCCCTCCCTACTTTAGAATTTCTATGTAAAACATCAGGTTTTCTTAAATCTTCGGTTTTCTTAAACAGTAACAATTCAGTCCAAATTCCTAGACAACCTTCTCATCCACGCATTACCACACCCTTGAAATGTGTACACCGTGTCCTCTGGGCTCCCATCACAGTGAGAGAAACAAGGACACCCTCAGACCTCCCATCTCTTCCAGGCCTCTCCGCACACGCCGGTCCAGCCACCTGGACGTGCCCTTCCCCTCTCGTCCTACTCGAGGACTGAGACTCAGCGTGGGCCTAGCCCAGAGCAGTACTCAGAACACGCGCACAGCAAGCCAGCTGCGGCAGCAGCTCCTGACTGCATTTCAACAGAGAAGATGCTGGGCCCAGAGAGGGGGAGTGACTGGCACAAGGTCACACAGGCAGACCACACCCAGTATGCAGGTTCTCCACTCCCCAACTCTGTCTCAAACATGAAAACCACGTGTCCGCTCGGCTCCAAACCCCCAAATCTGAATCCCTTTTCAGCTCTGGCAATTCCCTTTGCCCGCCAGTGACAAAAGTGGATGGCAGAGTGGGCATAACCTGCATCAAGCCCTTTGTTCCTCCGTGTCTAGTGGTCTGAAGCCAGATTTGCCACCAAAACTGTAAGTGCAGCTTCTCTCCAAGCACCATCATTGTAGGATTTTGCACGACTCGCTCCATCTTTTACACGCCACACCGTCCCGTGCCCTGGCGCCGCACTTCCCGCGGGCTCTGCGCAACTTGCGGACACGTCAGGTCTCACTCGGCGTCCTCACTTGTGACGTGGGGACAATCAGAGCGCCTGCCTCGCTGGGCTGCTGAGAGAGGGTCGCACGCACTCAGGGCTGAAAGACCGTACCCTGTGCCTGCCATTAGAAAGTGGGCAAAAGACAGGAGCGGACATTTTTCAAAAGAAGAGAAACAAATGGCCAGCAAACGTACCAAAAAACGCTCAACATCACTAATCGCTGGAGAAATGCAAATTAAAACCACAGCGAGATTCCACTTTACCCCTGTCAGAATGGCCATTACTAAAAAGTCAAAAAACAACAGATGTGCTGAAAAGGGAAGACTCACACACGGCTGGGAGAGACACACATTAGCACAACCTCTGCGGAAAACGGTATGCAGATTTCTCAAAGAACTAGAAGGAAGACCTACCATTCGATCCAGCACTCCAACTACTGGGAATCTGCCCAGAGGAAAAGAAGTCATTTCATAAAAAAGACACCTGCACTCGTATGTTAATCACAGCACAATTCTGCAATTGCAAAGATATGGGATCAACCTAAGTGCCCGTCAACCGAAGAGTGGATAAAGAAAAAGTGGTATATGCACACCATGGAGTACTACTCCGCCATCAGAAAGAATGAAACAATGTCTTTTGCAGCAACTGGGATGGAACTGGAGGCCATCATTCTAAGAAAAGTAACCCAGGAACAAAAAACCAAATACGGCATGTTCTCACTTGCGAGTGAGAGCTAAGCAATGGGTGTGCATGGTCACGCAGAGAGACTTAACGGACGCCGGAGACTCAGAGGGGAAGGGGGTGTGCGATGAATATTCACCCATGGGGTGCAACTTACACTATTCAGGTGACAGGCGTATTAAAAGCTTAGACTTCTACACTACGCAATTCATCTGTGTGACAAAGAAACCCTTTGTACCCCTAGATCAACTTAAATTTAAAAGAAAAAAGAAAAATTAACTATAGAAGTTAGTGTTCAATAAGAACAACTTCTTGCATTGCCCTTGCTGTTCAGATAAAATCGCTCATCGAATAAACTTCCACCAGCATAATAAGAGAAAAAAAAAAAAAGGGCAGCTGTCCATCAAGGCGAGCTGTTGGAACAGGGGCGCCCTCTAGCGTCTCAATCTGGAAATCATTCTGCCGGCGAGGCAGCAGGCAACTTGGGCGGTGGGGGTCTGAATGTATTAGTAACACCCTTGCGAAGCAACGTAAGAAAACAGCAGTTGCCATCTATTAAGTGCCTACTGTGTGCCCGGTGCTGTCCCTACTGGTCCCCACAATGAGATGCTCCCGCGATCCCAATTTAACAAAGGGGAATTTCTCACCTCCAGATGAGAAAATAGGCTCAAAGACATGAAACCACCTGCTCAAGGTCACAGAGCACAGCAGAAGGCTAGATTCGAATCCAGCTCTAACTGACCCCAAAGCTCTACTCTTTACTGGACCCTTTGAACTGGGGGATTGTGCACAGGAAGAAAGTTTAAGGAGAATCCAATACAGTCCTCCATTACACCAGTGGAGAAACTGAGGCCCAGAGAGGGCAATCAATTGCTCAGAGTCACACAGCAATTGCTCCCAGCCCCAGATTCCTGGGTCCCAGAAGAATTTTCCCCACATGCCTCTACCTTGCATTTATCATTCCTTTTGGCAGTTGCGGGGTCGGCATGTCGCCTCTCACTGCTCTACGCCCTGGAATGCTAGAAACCCACCAACGGATGCTTTGGGACAGCAAGGGCTGCGGCCTGCAGGACCTCCCTCTGAGAGCACGGTCGGCTTCAGCCCGTCAGCACAGAGCTCCCAACCGCATGGAAAGGCGGCCAGGGCCCACCAAGGACCAGGAAGTGGACATCCAGGCCCGGGGAGCCATCGGCATCACATGGTTCTCTTTCCATTTTCGTAAGGAAAGCAAGATAGTTTACATATGTCAAGGACCCTGAGGACTAACAGGCGGGGCGGTGGTCCTGCTGGGGGGGCCGTAACAGGCAGATGAAGAGTCTGAGATTGCCCCAGTGAGGGGGGTCCCGAGGGGAGCTGGCCTGGGTCCAGCGGAGTTCTCAAACCCTCCAGTGGAAGTTGGCAGGGCGGCTCCCGCTTCCAAGGCTCTGGGGGCCTCTTCCTGGGACTCAGAGACGGGGGATATCCGAGGCGCCAAACAGCAGGGCTTGGTGTTCTAACCCCTGCAGCAGGCCTTTAGAATCGCCACCTGACCCCCCCAACAACCCCTGGACGTGAGCAAGGCAGGAATTTCCCTTACCTTGTGCAGACAGGGAAAGCGAGGCATGGATGGCAGTGGGGGGGGGGGTGGGGGAATGTATGTTGTCACTGGGTGTCCAACCGACATTTTGGACTCAACCAAAAGGTCCAAACCCAAGTCCTGATCTGCCCTCAATACCCACGCCCCCTGCGGTTTTCCTAACGGAAGTTGGTAACAACAGCTCCATCCTTCCGGCTGGCAGCCCAAACCCTCAGCGTCAACCACGTCTTCTCTTTTTATCCTACCCCGTATCCCACCCATCGGCAGATCCTGGGGCTGGACCCTCCAAACAGATCCAGACTCACCCACTTCTCACCACCTCCTCCCCTGCCCTGGTCTGAGCCGCCATCATTTCCCACCTGGACAACTGCGGTGGCTCCTCACGGGTCCCCCTGCTTGAGTCTGTTCCCTGCACGGCTGTCAGATGGATCCCTCCAAAGCCCAAGTTGGGCTATGTCACTCCAATTCAAAGAGACACCCCTCCATGGCTCTAGTGCCCTCAGAGCACAAGGCAAAGTCCTTAGAGTGACTGAAGACCCTGCATGCTCACGCCCCGTCACCTCCCCGACCTCAATGACAACTCCCTCCCCTTACCCAGTGTACTCCAGCACCCTGGTCTCCTTCCTGCGCTGCAAAGGTGCCTGCACATGCTGACCTCAGGGCCTTTGCACTGACTGTTCCCTCTTCCCCTCAAGCTCCCCTGGCCTGTTTCCTCCCCTCTTCCAAAGCCTCTGTTCATATGTCACCTTCTCGAGGAGGCCCCCCAAGCCTTCTTAGCTGCTTCCTTCCTTCTTTCTATAGCACGCCCACCTCCTGACATACTATACGCCATTCTTACATAGCGTGTCCATCGTTTATTGCTTGAACACCCCGCTAGAAAGTCAGTGCCTGAGGCAGGATGGACTGTCTTGTTCACTGATGTATCCCGAACACGTAGAACAGGGCCTGGCCCTCGTGGCTGCATTGAATTGAGGATCCGTTAGGTGTCTAGCACGGGCATCGGCTGCTACCACTTATTGAGCACCTACTGTGTGCCTGGCTTTGTTGGCATTGCTTCACTGAATCCACAAGACGTCCCACAAGGCAGTTGCTGTCATTATTTCCATTCTACAGATGGAAAAACTGAGTTTCTGAGAGGCTAAGAGACCTGCCTGAGCCCCACGCTGTGCAGCCCAGGGGGCACCAGGAGCCAGGAGGCCTGACTCCAAGATGTTGTTTCTCCGTCCCGAACTGGGCCTTAAAAAGGCATCCACGGCTCAAGTCAGACAAAAACCTCTCATGACGCAAACCGTCCTGTGGCCCAAACCTCAGGCCCAACTCAAATAGCACAAAAATAGCCCGTTCTTCTATTTCAGCCACAGACATTGCCAAGCCAAAGCCAAACAAGACCCTTCGCACAAACTGAAGCTGCCAAGATCTGAGATTCAGGAGCTAATCATAAAGACAACAGTAGCAATGGTAGTTATTTATGGGCGTGTATGGAGAGCCACGCACTGTGCTAAAGCTCACGGCCGTTTATCCCCACGACAGCTTTCGGGACCTGAGTCAGCTGCGTGGGCCATCAGCCCACGTCTACTGAGCACCTACTATGTGCTGGCCACTGGGCCAGGGGCTGGGGGTTCAGGGGTGAGCACACAAGCAACCTTCCTGCCTAACGGGTGCTATGTGAAGTCATCAGATTAGCTCTGGAGTCAGACTTCCCGAGTTCAAATCCCAGCTCTGCCCCTGACTGTCTGTTTCGGGTAGTTAGCCTTCCAGAGTGCCAGTTTTTTGTTTTATCTGTTAAAATAATAATAATATCCACCTCTCAGGGCTGCTGTGAGGATTAACTGAGATGCCACAGGATGAAGTACTTCGAGGACAATGCAGATTGTTTCCTGACGATTATTACTACCGGAGGCGATGACAGGCTGGGGGAGGGATACAGCTCAGCAAACAGAGCAACGAAGCCTGCAGAGAAAACAGCCGAACTAACCACACTCAGACATCTTTCCATCAAAAATCCTGGCCGTGGAGTCAGAGGTGGGGACATGAAAATCAGCAACCACAGTGAAAAGCAAAGCGGTTTTCCCTGTCATTCCACGGGGACCGGGCCACCACCACAGACCCTACAGGGAGGGGGCCACACCCACAGCACAGGAAGACAGTCCTCCGTGTGGGTCTCCAGGCTGCTTGGCACCTTCCTGAAGAAGCCGTCAGAAGCCCCTGGAGGGCCTCACGCCCCACAGGTCATCATGGCTTCAAAGCCACCGGGGATACCTGCGACTCCCCAGAAGTCCCCCCTACACTCGAGGCACCCCCTTCGCTCTGGCTGGCATGGAGTAGAGGAAGCCTGCCCAGAGCCAGACTCACTGGCCTCGGGTGGGCTGCAAAGGCAGCCAGCAAAAGCATGGGGCACGTGGCGGGGGGTCCTCGCCATTATATCAGAGCCCTCCCCAACACACCCCCCAAAAAGAACCTCTAGATATTGCACGCCCACTCTAAGTCCATCCCTGTGCCAAGGATACAGATGTCCCTTGTCTTAGCTAATCCTCAGCACAGGCCTGCAAAGGGGGGACTGACCGCCCCCACTTACACACAGGGAAACTGAGCCCCGGAGCAGCGACGTGACTTGCCAAAAGCCACACAGCCAGTGAGAGGTACAGCAGGGATTCCCGGCCAGGGCTCTCTCCCTGCAGAGCTCTGTTCGGCCCGATGCAACATCCTTCTGTGAACCCCCCAACCCTTGCTTGCAAGGCCTGAATGCGTAAGAAGCTTTCCTACAGGCTGGCAAACCACCTCCATCCTGGGCCTCAGTTTCCCCGTCAGAGAAACCAGATCAGACTCCATGCCGTAGTTAAAATGACATAGAGGGAGGCTTGGGTTCAAATACAGCTCTAACACTTCCCAGGTGGGGACCTTGGATGAGCTGCCTAACCTCTCTGGGCCTCAGTTTCCCTAACTGCAAAATGGGGGTAATGATGAGATCTACTCACAGGGGTTCTGGTTAGGACACAATGAGACACCCATGAAAAGCACACAGTATGGGCCCAGGACTTCGCGAACGCCCACTAGGAATGGTGGTGATGGTGACTACTTATTAGTATTAATTACTAATTGTTATTATTGCTATTGCTGGAATTGACATACCCAGGCAAACAGCTTGATCCGATGCCCCAGAAAGGCCACAGGCCTTGGGCCCGGCTGGCTAGGTTATCTGCGTAACAAAGGAGATTAAGTAACTCCCAACAGCCATGGCGGAGGCGGCCACCAGCTAGGGATACCAACGATTTGAAGCAGAAACCTAATCTCCCTCCCCCACTTCCCAGCTGACGCTGGGCTGGCACAGGGCTTGACAGCGAGGGTGGTTTCTCCACCCAGAACAGAAATGCAGCCACCCAGGAAGAGCTCAGGCCACCAAGAGGAAGCCAACATCCCACCAACCAATGACAACTTCACAGGAGACCTGCCGCAGCCCGTGCTTGGCCCCACTTCCGAGAGGCTGACATTGGCCATAACCCGAAATACGAATATGACTGAAGGCTGAGAAGGATCGTGCGTGTGGTAAACACCTGGAACACACCTCAGTGTCCAGCCACAAGGGACTGGCTGAAAAGCCAAAGCTGAGGACAAGCGGGAATATTAAACAGCCCTTAAGCATCATGTTTGCAAAGCGTTCCCAAATGACGCGGCAGACGTTCGTGCCACCAGCGGGCACACGCAGAAACAGCGTGTGCACCCAGCACTCCTTCGCCCGCTCGGCGGGCAGGCAGGAGGCCCCGCTAACGCACAGAACTTCGAGTAGTGAGACACAAGGTGGGATCGGATTGGATCCTGGAACAGAAAAGGGACGTTAGTGAACAAAACTGGCGGAAGCGGAATGCAACGGGGTTTCTCAGCCTTGGTGAGAGTGACATTTTGGCCGGGGTCATTCTTGGTGGCGTTGACGGGAGGGGTGCTGGGGGCTGTGCTGTGCGCTGTAGCATGTCGACCGGCATCCCCGACCCCCACCCACCCGATGCCGGCAGCACCCCCTGACTCAGTTCCACTGGAATTTAGTCCAGAGGTTAGTTAGTAGCGATGCGCCCGTTAATTTCTTACTTTCAATGAATGGCTGGGGGAGGGATACAACGTCACATAACCCACAGTCACCTAGACCCATCCCTTAGTTGCACAGATGAGGAAACAGGAACCAGAGAGGGGAAGCAACTTGCCCAGGAACACACAGCAAATCGGTCTCAAGAGGCAAAACGAGATTTGAAAAGCTCTTTATACCCCACAAAGCACTTCCACACATGGGTTCCTGACCACAGTTCTATGTTAACATTAGAGGAACCTGATGAAGGGTGTACAGGACTCTACTGTCTTTGCAATTTTTCTGTTAATCTAAAAGTATTCTAAAGTAAGTCACTATAAAAAACAGTATGAAGGTTCCCCCCAAAATTGAAAATAGACGAGCAATCCCTCTTCTGGGTATATACTCAAAGGAAATGAAACTGGTGCCACCATAGACATCCCGGCACTCTCCCGGTCACCGCAGCACGACTCACAACAGCCAAGTGGTGGAAACCATCTAAGTTTCCAGCAACAGATAAATGGAGAAGGAAATCGTAGCATATATGTTAACAATGGAGTATGTTATTCAGCCTCAAAGAGGTAGAAGATCCTGTCATTTGGGACCACGTGCATCCACCTCGAGGTATTATGCTAAGTGACATAAGCCAGGCACAGAAAGACAAATACTGCATGATCTCACATCTGGAATCTAAGAAGCTCAGATACATAGAAACAGAGTAGACCAGAATGGCGGTGACCAGGGACAGGGAGGTGGCAGGGGAGGGGGTTAAGAGGAGAGGATGGTCGGAGGGTACAAAGCTGCAGTTACGTAGGATGAATACGTCTAGAGATGTGCTATACTAGCTACAGTGGATAGGACTGTATACTGGAAATTTGCCAACAGAGTAGATTTCAGGTACTCTTACCATTTTAATAAAAAGGTAACTATGTAACATATAGCTACTTTAATTTTCTCCACTGTAGCCATCATGTTGCTATGTATATGCACCTCAAAACATCGAGTTGTACACTTTAAATATATACAATGTTTTTAAAGTTTATTTAAAAATTTAGGGTAACAGGATGAAGAATGTTGCAGACGGCACTGTTTTAGACAGAGAGGTCAGGGGAGAACTTGGTAGAGTGGCATTACAGAGCCCCGAGGCAGCGAGGAGGGACCCATGCTAAAGGAATGATGGCCGAATGCACGTTCTCAACTGCACAAAGCTACTGGGGTACGGGGAGAACCAGCCACCCCCACTTTGGCTCTGCGCAAGGGCTTGTGGTTAGTTGGTCACTCTGAATCAGGCAGCGGCTTCCTGGGAAACAGGAGAAGCTAACATTCTCTGAGCAGCTTTCGGGTTTCAGAAACAAGCTAGAGATTTCACAGGAATCGTCCCAACAAGTAAATGAGGAAGGTGATGTATCCCCATTTTGCAGATGGGGAAGCTGAGGTTAAGGAAGCTGAAGTGGACTGCTCAAGGCCGCACGGCTTTGTCACAATCGAGTTTCAGAGCCTGTGGGTTTCTCATGTTCCCACGCTTCCTTGGGAGCTCGAGGAGCCAGGGTTTCCGGGTTAACGTTGTGAACACACACAGGCTAATCCAGGACCCCAGTCTTGTTCCATGGGGGCCAGGCCGTCTTCATGACGTGGAGGGACAGAGAAATTGTGGGTAATCTGCAAAGCGAGTGACCGAGTGGAAGTCTCTCCCAGCATCACATCCAGAAAAGACTTTCTAACCTGCCTTACTGCATCTCCTCAGAGGGTCAGACGGAGAAACTGAGGCCCAGAGAAGACAGACTTGCCGAAGGTCATGTAGAGAGTCGGGGCAAAGCCAGCGGACGAGCCGTGACTCTGTCTACTCCACAAAGCTCCCCTGTGAGGCCGAGAGCATCCTCTCCCCATCCCCCCGGCCAGGCTGGGTTCATGCCCATTGCCGACCCTGCCAATGGGCATGCCATGTGCTCTCCTTCCTTCTCACACCCACCCCAACCCTTCGCACGTGCTGTTCCCTCTGCCTGGCTTCCCCCGGCCCCTATCCTAGCATCACCTGCCAGCTCCTACATACTCTCCAGTGCCCAGCTTCCTTGGGGAGCCTCAGGATCCTGGACCCCGTGTCCTCGTGACACCACGTCCCCCAAAGCACCGTGCACCACTCCTATCGTAAAACACAAGGTCTTTGTTCCAGTTCCTTGGGTAAAGTCCACGTCCCCGCTAGACTGTAAGTTGCACAGGTCAGGGGACACATTTGTCTTGCTCAGTCCTGTATTCCGAGTGTCTGACTCTAGCTCCAACTGCTGCTGGTCAGTGTGCGTGTTGTACGAACATACGATTGCAGCCGTTAGTTTCTGTGCTCAGCGCCTGTGCCCGGCTTAAAGTTACTAGGGATGGGGACCGTATCTTAGTAACTCTGCGGCCTCCGCACTGAGCCCAGAGCCTGACACACAGCCAGGCACAGTGAGGACCACAGAATTCAAAAATACAAATGATTATGGGAGACTTGCCAGCTTTGTGCTCTCCTGGATTTCAAAGTTTTCTACCATGTACGTACATGATTTTTACAGTTAAAAAAAAAACCCAAATCCATCAGTTAATGTTGGCTTAAGTTTACTATACGAGAATGTTCAAATGCCAATAATCGAAGGATACAGACCAGGAGGGTCTGTGGCTTTTGAATTGCTCCAGGGACTCAGGAGGGAGGGGAGACGCCAGGGGAGAGGCGGCTGAAAGACAATGAATGTTTCCTAAAGTTGTATTTTTAGGAGCTCTGGAAAATTCCTTGGGTGAGAAGGCATTTGAAGTATTTGCAAACATTCAGCAAGGGGAAAAATAATATCTCCCCAGACTTTCCCTTCTGGGCATTTTCAACCCAGTGGTAAATACTCTGGACAATTCTGAGACCAGCCCATGACAATTCCTTGATAAGCCCCTCTGCTCACAAAGCCCTGATGAACGTCACATAACCCACAATCACCTAGACCCCCCCCTTAGTTGCACAGATGAGGCAACAGGAACCAGAGAGGGGAAGCAACTTGCCCAGCAACACACAGCAAATCGGTCTCGAGGCAAAACGAGATTTGAAAAGCTCTTTATACCCCACAAAGCACATCCCCACATGGGTTCCTGACTATGGCATTTTATCAGAGAAAAAGCTTTGGCTTTCTTCTCCTTTATACAGAGGAGAGAGAATGTGACGTGGGGGTTCCGAGTTTTACTTTTGCTGAGTAAGTTCAGAAAAAGGAAAACAAAATCTATTATGTTCATCTCATGAAAGACATTTTCACAAGGTCTGACACATACACAAAGGCAAGAGGGATGTAATTTCAGAATAAAGAATAGTCCTTTAAATCAAAGAAATGTTGCTTTCTGAAAACTCACTAACACGGTTCTCGTTTTTCTTGTTTTCCTGAGAGCTCTCGGGGCCACTGAGACACACGCCTGGTCAGACCCTGGCTCTTCCCACAAACGAAATGCTTTGCCCCTCTCCCCAACACTCCCTCCTCCTGTAACCACTACCATTGCTTAAAGGAAACAGAGAACCGCTAACCAGACAGAGCCAAAAAGCAAAGCCGGCACGAAGCAGGGGGAGAAGAGGAAGGACTGTCACCGTCCCGGAGCCCGCACTCACCCACAGGCGCTGCAAGAGCTTCAACAAGCTGGGGCAGTAGTAGTACTCCATTTCTGGTGCCCGGGGGTTATGCTGTGAGCATCATACACGCTTCCAGTTTTCCTCTGGAGGGGGCGGCTCTTCCCGCTCGGCCTGTCACACCGGAGTCAAGTTCAAGACGGCATGAATCATTCAGACGCCGGCGCGCGGCCAGGGGACAGGGCAGACAGCCTGCTAATGGCCACAGCTGCCTTTGGGGAGGAGAAGCTCAGCTCAGGTCCCGTGAGCGCCACCCTGAGCATCTCTGGTGGCTTGTCCAGCCGGGCGGGTCCAGGGGTCTCCGCTCCTGAATCCAGTTGCCTGGACCCCGCCCTGCCCAGGAGCCCGGGGCGTGGAAGTTTCTTCACTTGCACAGCAAGAAGAGCAAAGATGAAGCCCAGGAACCGAGCGTGTGAGTGTGTGTGAGCGTGTGTGTGTGAGTGTGTGCAAGCGTGTGTGTGTGCTTTTAGGCGGGTGTTTGTGCATGTGTGCAGTATGTGTGGATGTGCACGTACGAGAGTTTGGTTTGAGTGTCTTGTGCATGCGTGAGCACATATAAGTGTGTCGTGTGAGCGTGTGAATGTATGTGCATGCGTGTGAGCGTGTGTGTGAGTGTGTGCGAGCGTGTGTGTGTGTGCTTTTAGACGGGTGTTTGTGCATGTGTGCAGTATGTGTGAATGTGCGCGTACGAGCGTTTGGTTTGAGTGTCTTGTGCATGCGTGAGCACATATAAGTGTGTCATGTGAGTGTGTGAATGTGCATGCGTGCGTGTGAGCACAAGTGTGTGGTTCCTCCTCCCCCAAACCTCATGCTGAGAGGGAGGCCCCGCCGTCCCCGACAGGGAAGGAAAGAAACCAAGTCAGGGACTTGCCAGCTCATGCGGGACCCTCCAACACCAGTAAAGGCCCTTCGGACCTCAGCTGAGCCCCTGAACCCCCCTGGAAGGAGGGCCTGGTTATCTCCATTTGACAGAGAGGGAAACTGAGGTCCAGAGAGGGTGAGGGATTTAGCCAAGGTCACACGGCAGGATGATAACTAAGCCAAGGCTGGAACCCAGACCCCCACTGTGAGTGCCGGTCCACCCACTGCCGTGGACAGCCTGCCCGCGCGGGGACTGCTGAGGGAGGGAGGGACCAGCTCCCAGAGTCACCAGCTGCCAGGGGCACTAGGGGTGAGGGGTGCTTCAGTGTTTAGAGATTAAAAATGCAAATTACAGCACACCTAGGGCCAACCCCAGGCAATACTTCTTGGATATTTGCTTCAAAAGAGCATGATTTTGGCAAGTCACCCAGCTTCTGCCCCTCAGTCACCCCTTCTGTAAAATGGGATGGATTATCCCCATGTTGCAAGGATTTGGGGATTTGATGTGGTAGAATAATACCAAAACGTCTAGCTTAGTTCTCCAGTAACATCACAAAAGCAGCGTTAGCATCTCCACTGTCCGGGGGAGGAAACCGAAGCTCAGAGACAGAAAGAGCTGCCTGAGATGACCAGCCTGCCACCGAGCAGTGAGGTGGCGATTCTAGCCCAGGCCTGAGGCCCCAGTGCCCCCGAGAGCCAAGGACACAGTCCAGACTGCGCACGGCGCACTCGATAAAGGAGCCGCGCTGCGGAGGCTTCGGAGAGGGGTAAAGTGAGGCAGGGAGGGACAGGCACGCCCAGGCCCCATCCGGAAGCTCTGCCCACTGCCCCGCCGGGACACCCTGGGCCCATCCGTGCTGCAAACCTGGGCCCCAGAGCCCAGCGCCCGGCAGAGCAGCTCATGGGAAACCCATCTGAACACGGGGAGGGGGACGCTGGGTGCAGCCGCCGAGGAAACCACAGGCCACCTTCAAAGCTCTCCCAAGCAGGGTCGCGGTCTCAGTGGCTCACTGCCCGACAGCCAGCCGAGGGCCAGTCCCAGCAATGGCAGAGCCAGGGACTGGCAGCACAGTGGGAAGGCCGCCCCTGCTCCCGGGCTGGCAGTGCAGTTGGAGGATAGTGCCAGCCGATGGCACAGTCAGGAGGCTGGGTCCTGCTGACCAGCTGAACTCACAGCCGAAGGCCTGGGCCCTCTGCCCCCAGGCACGATTCTGTTTGAGTGTTGTTTTGGGGGGGGCGAGGGCGAGAAGATGGGGGCACCGTTTGTTTGACTGGGTTACCAGCATGCGAGCATCAGGAGGCGTGCGCGGGGCAAGGTGGACGTCCACCCGCAGGCCTGCAGTCCTGTGTGGGGACAAGGGCAGGGGTTGCCTGGTGCCACCTGGGGCCCGGCTCGGCCACATTCCTCCCACTCCCCACAGCACAGGCATCTGGAATTACGACCCTGTAGGAGCCCAGGCAGCCTGCCCATTCCTCACGCCCTCCCTGCGGACCTACTGTGTGCCGGGCCCCGCGTTAGGAGCTGACACTACCCATCCAGGTGCACCTCACTTCTTGGCTTGGCCTTCAATGCCCTTTGCCAGAGGGCCGCCACCTGTGTCCTAGTGAAACCATTCCTCAACCACGCATGGAGGCTCAGCCCCCTGCCACGAGTGTCCTCTCTCCCTGTGGAAACAGCCGCCTTCGAAGCCCAATGCAAACAGCAGCAAGGAGTCACCGAGCCCCATCTTCAGGTTCAGCAGGAGGTTGTGGTGATGAGATCTTGGCTTCGCCCCAGGGCTAGGAGCTCCCCACGGGCAGGGCGGGGGTCCCAGGGCCTGGCACCAGCCCAGTGCTAAGTAGCCATTCTGCAACCGTTCCCTGAGACGCCGAGAATCCCCAGTTCTCCCAGCAGCAGTGCTGTGCACAGAGAAATCCTCCACGGATCGCGGCATCGACCACACACCGAGGGCGACCTACTGTGTGCAGCGCCCTGGGTCGGCCACCACAGGGGGCCCGCGGAAGCCAAACGCTTGCCCCTCTCTTCACGTAGGTGACGATCCCCTGAAAGGTCAGGGCACAGACAGAACAAAAGGCTATCCCCAGGGGAAACTGAGACCCAGGGGGGTATGGCATGTCGCAGAGAGGCAGCCCTGGGTACAGGGGAAGGGTCTGGATGGAGTCCGATTGCCTTGTCCCAACACTAGCTAGCTGTGTGATATTGGGCTGGTTATTTAACCTCTCTGTGCCCTGGTTCCTCCATGCAAAATAAGGATGATGACCGTGCCTGCCCCACAGGTCACAAGGAGGCATGAAGAAGGTAACACATGTAAAGTGCTCAGAGCCCAGGACATGGGAAGAGCTCAAAACACCTTAGCTGTCACTGCCTTGTGGCATATCGAACTCAGCCACCCTGGCTGGCAGGGCAGCAAAAGGAGCCCAAGCTGGGGCCGGCCCATCAGGAAAGGGGGTTATCTGCCCCAAACAAGACGTCTCTGAGCCTATCCCAGGACAGAGCCACCCCGCAGGACCCTGCAGGGTGTTGTCAACTGTAGGACATTTGAAATCACTTAAAACACACAACTGGGGAAAAAAAAAGTGGCACATTTTTCACTCTTTCAGCGCCAGCCTGACGGGCAGCTGCCCTCCAAACCCCAATCAGCTGTCCGCACCACGGGGGTCAAGGAAGAGAGGTCCCAGCGACAAGAAGGAGCCCCCAGCCCAATGCTAAACGCGAGGTCCTGATGCTCGCCACCACGCGGTGTGCCAAAAACCGCCACGCTCCGTGGAAGACGCCAGACACCACGAACACATTGACAGGAAGCGCCCAGGACAGGCGAGTCTAGAGATAGAAAGCAGATGAGCGGCTGCCAGGGGCTGGGGGAGGGAGGGTGGGCAGTCACTGTTAACAGGTACAGAGTTTCTCCCTGGGGCGATGACAATGTTCTGGAACAAAGCGGGACAACTTTGTAAATGTGCTGAATAGTATTAAATTGTACACCTAAAACAAGTGAATGTTACAGTGTGTAAATTATATCTCAGTAAGCTACTGGAGGAGGAGGAGGAAGAGAGGAAGAGGAGAGGGAGGGGCCCGCCAAGCAAAAGACTGGGGAAAGAGAGGGCAGCAAGAGAGAAGCCCCTCCGTCCCCTGGGCATGGGCACGACCCAGTTGGCGACCCTTGATTGAGCCCCTACCAGGAGCCCGGGGCTCAGCCATCAAGAGCAGGGATTTGCACTCAGGCCTGCGTCAAATCCCAGCTCTGGTCCTGCTGAATGACATCATCCTGGACAACCTCTTCCTCCTCTCGGTGCCTTGGTTTCTTCAGATGTAAAATGAGGCTGATAATGACAGCACCAGGCCAGGCGTGGTGGCTCATGCCTATAACCCCAGCACTGTGAAAGGCCAAGGCAGGAGGATGGCTTGAGGTCAGGAGTTTGAGACCAGCATGGGCAACACAGCAAGACCCTGTCTCTATAAAAAATAGAAAAACTAGCCGAATGTGGTGGCACGTGCCTGTAGTCCCCACTACTCAGGAGGCTGAGGGAGGAGGATCGCTTAAGCCCAGGAGTTTGGGGTTGCCGTGAGCTATGATGATGTCACTGTACTCTAGCCTGGGTGACAGAGAGACACCCTGTCTCAAAAAAAAAAAAAAAACACACACACGCACACACAAAAAAAACACAGAAAACAAAACAACAACAGTAATGACAATATTTTCCTCCCTGGAAGGGCTGTCATAAGGGAGAGGTAAGATGACGTCAGAAAAGCACCCGGCATGTGGCAAGCGCTCAATCAAGGAAAGCCTTGGGGAGTTAGGCGTGGAGAGTTCGGGACATGAGTGAGGCAGAATGAGGCAGGAATCCTGCCCTCTGGGAGCTCACAGTCTACAGCAGAGAAGTGCTTGGGAATAAGTTACAGTGCTGGAGGCTACAGGGCCCAGAACAGAGGAATTCACAGGAAAGGGTGCAACCCAGGGGGGCTTCTGAGGCTTGAAATGTGACAAGATATTCCTCTTCTTAAGAGACCCTGATTTCATGTACAAGACTCAGCATCTCTAGAAATACATCTGCTTAAGTCAGAAATGCTGTTTCTCTACCCATAAGGTTCTCGTTATGGGCTAGCCATACCCTGGATACATATGTCCCCCACATTCCTTTCAAGAAATAAAACAAAAATGATTTTTTTCCCAAAAAAGATATTTTTTTCAGAAGAGAAACATCATCAGTGACAATAAATGGGGCAGCCAGGGCTGTGAAGGCTGCAGAGGAATATCCCAAGCTCAGCTGGGCAGCTCTGATGTCAGGCTCATAAAATAGAAAGTGACCAGATGGGGAACAGAGCAGAGGGACACATGTACCAAAATTAGTGAGTTGCATAAAAAGAAAATCTAAATGGTCACGCAAAACTTGGATTTTTCAGGTTTAGAGCGAAGGTCCTAATTGCAGAAGGGGCTAAAAGTTAAGAATAAAAAGGAAACGTGGACACTACATCGCCTCCATCCTGCCCTCTTGTGGTCATTTCTGAATACTGCATGGGGAAACTCGTGCCTTGTTTACCCTGGAAGGTGAATGGGGCGGGGGAGGGGATGGAGACGCTGACAGCCCTGGACTGAGCCCCTCCTGGGGCACCTGCCCACTGGGCCCAGGCCACGTCCCTGTCCCTTCCCTTCCCCAAGCCTCAGCGTCCCGTGGGCCAGGATTCGGTGCAATCACACGTGTGAAACAAGACCTCCGATGTGTGTTAACTGAAGACAGCCGGGTGTGCCCTGACCACAGGGGGAGGTTTCACATTAAAATCGAGATCATCAGTTTTGCTGGAAAAGCTGGATGATCCAACCAACCACTCTGGGGGAGGCTGGGCTGGGAGGCAGCGGCAGCTCCCTCTTTCCTCTGCATTCATCACCGAACCCCGTCCCTGCCTGGCCGGGCCTCTGTGGGCAGCTCCTGGCATAGAATCTCAAGGCATCGTGCCTGCAAATCTGGACCCAGAAACCCTGAGGTGACCAGGGTGCCTCTGTGGGAGGCCTGGCGCTTAGGAACCACCGGAACAGGGGATTTCTGAGCCAGTTTGGACTTGGACCTTGTTCTCGGAACTCTGTCCGCGACTAAATTCTCCATTGTTCCTCCGGCTGGGCCCTCCTCTCTGCTCAGTGAGACCCTGGGGGTCCCCTCCCAGGAGCTACGTGGCAAGGATAGCACGTCCCTGCTGCAACACAAGCTGTCCAGCCTCCCTCTGCCTGGGCTGCCCTTCCTGCGCCTCCGCCTGGTCAACTTCCACCCACCCGTCAAGACCCAGCCTACGATGCACCTCTGGGCTGCCCCGCGACCAGGCCAGAGAAGGGCTTAACAGTCCCTCCTCTGTCGGGTTAGTTAGTTGTGCACGTGTCAGCCTTCCTGCTTGGCTGTTGACTCACCAACTCACTCATTCAACAAATATTTATTGAGAGTCAACTCTGTACCAACAACACCAAGTAAACAAGAGAGTCAAGGGTCCCCCACTACGATCCCACAGCTGACGTCTGGCGCTGAGCATGGGGGCAGACAAGGAACCAGCAAACAGAGCCTCCGCTCTGATGGGGGACGATACTGCCCGTAACAACGGGTGTGTGCCAGGGACGGAGGGGAGCGGGCCCTTCTACAGACGTGCTGTCAGGGAAGGCCCCCTGGGGTGACATTTGAACTGAAAGATGTCCTAAAAAGAGGATCCCTGAGGTGCTCTGGTGGACAGTGGCAGGGGGGCCCAGCCTCCGAGTCAGCCCGGCCCAGGCACCAGATGATTCCAGCCCCAGCTGTTCCCGGCAGAGAAGAGCCGTCCCAGGGAGCCCTGCTCGATTCTGTGGCCTGCAGAATCCAGGACTGTGTCACCACTAAGTTCTGGGGTGGTTCATCGCGACGACAGACGACTGGACCCCAGGAATTACTTCCTTACTTCTCTTCTCCCCTTCAGGCCACTGCCTTGTTTTTATATAAGCACCCCCCGCCCCACACACACACATCAAAGCCCCAGAGCCCCGGTTCCCAAACTGTGCCGCATCATGCAGGCATCTCTAAAACACTGGTGCCCGGAAAAACCCCAGTAAAGGAGTAGCCTACAAAATACCCGACCAGTGCTCCGCACGACTAAGTTCATCAAGAATAAGGACAGTCTGAGACTACTTCCTGGATGGGATCTCAGCACCGAAAATGGACATTACGTTAAAACTAAGGAAATTTGAGAAAACTATGAACTTTCATTACTAAGAATGTATCGATATTGGTTCATACCACACCAACGTAAGATATTAATAGTAGCGGAAACTGGCTGTGGGCATATGGGAACTCTCTGTGGTATCTTCTCAATTTTTCTACAAATCTAA